>NC_009403.2:165000-465000 GCF_000002875.2 Leishmania infantum JPCM5 | reverse complement strand
ATTTTGGCAGCAAGAACAGCACCACTGACGTGGCAGCAGCACTGCGCCGGCCGTGCGTAGCCACGTTTGCCTGTCTTATCCCCTCAACCTATGCGTGCCATGAGTAAGAGGCGGAGAAGAGGATGCTATCTCATGAGCAGCTTGAAGAGAGAGGAGGGTGGTGAGGCTGAGGAGCTGAACTTCACCGCCCCTCCCTCCCCCTCCTCCTCCTCTCCTTCACGTTTCTGGTTCGCTCCGTTCGCTTGCGTGCGATCCAACTACATACACAGGAAGGCGCACTGACAACAAACAGACGACACGAACATGGCACACACGCATGCGAAAAAATGAAGGGGGGAATATGCAGTGCTGGGGAGGAGGAAGGTGGGGCTGCGGCGGCAGGGAGAGGCAACAAGGGTGGGCCTGCCTTGCGGATGTGAAGCAGGCGCGCATATATGTCCTGTCTGCGGCCTCCGTGGGCGTGGATTCGGTGCACTCGTCATCCATCGTTTCTCTCTCTCTCTCTTCCTTTCGCACGCGCGCGTCGCATCTTCTCGAAAAACGCACCCACCCACATACATTGCCCCGCATGCGCATCCGTTAATGCGCAACGCGCGTACGAAGGCTCCACCGCCCTGCACGCACCGGAACGAGCGAATGGGGCAGCGGCGGCAGCGGCAGCGGCGGACAAGAGCGAATAAATCAACAACAACGCACACGTGCACGCACAGTGCCGCGAACAAGGGTGAGTCGGAGGCCGAGAGCGTCGAGCACATGGGACAGGAGGAGACGGCAACGACCTCCCCATCACAAGGACGACAACGAACGACATGACCAACTGCATCCTCTCGCACCGCTTACAACGGCAACAGTGCCGGGAGGAAGGGGGAAGGTGCGCCGCTGACGCCCCCTTCCTCCACCCCTCCTCTTTTTGTCGTTATCCTCGCAGATAGCGTCTGCATGGCCTCGTCTCGTGCTTCCTACTGCGGGATCTTCTTTGTCATCTCCTTCACCGAGTTCGTGAGCCCCACGACCTGCTCTCGCCACTGCGACACATGCTGCGCCAACGCCTTCACCTCCTCAAGGCTCAGCACACGCGACTCCACCCACGTAATGCGCACCTCCCTCTTCAAGCCGTCCATCCGGCCCTTGATAATGCCGTGAGCGAGCGCCTCGAGCAACAGCGGCTCCGCCCCGCTATCCGGGACACCGCACCGCTGCGCCACCGCGTGAAAGGCAAAGGTGCGCTCGCTCAAAGGGGTGTAGAAGATGAGATGCAGCAGCGCCATGAGCCGCACCTTTCGGTGCAGCGTCGCCGACGCGCTCACGAGCTGGGGCTCCTGTGAAATCTGCTGCTGGTGCTGCCGGAAAAAGGCCTCGAAGTTGGCCACGTCGCCTTCGTTGCACAGCCGCATCATCTCCAGCGCCCAGCGCTGCGGGCACGACTCCCGTTGCAGCCGGGACACAAATTGGTCGAAGTTGAGCAGCTTGCCGAAGTTGAAGATTTTGTCTGAGAGCAGGCCGGCGACCACGGTCTTGTACGCCAGCGCGGTGACGTCCTCGTCGCGCATGGGCAGGTCCGCCTTCTCCAAAAAGATAATGATGTCGAACGCGTTTTTGTAGTAACTCGTGTGCTGGCGCCGGATCTCGTAGTCACGACCGCGTGCCATGCCGTACAGCGCGACCAGCACCGGCTCCACCTCGTGCATCTTGAGGCCGTGCAGGTACATCTCGGTCTGCTCCAGTAACTTGCGTGCCGTGTGCGGCGGCGACCCAGGCACCGCCGCCAGCGCCGCGCTCTCCTCGGGGCTCGTGCTCTCGAGTAGCAGGAGGGCACGGATGCACAAGGCAGCGTAGTGCCCCTGCTCCGAGCTGCTATGGATGAGAGAGGCGCACGCGCCCTCGACAAGCTCCAGCGCCTTCTGCGTCGTGCTATGCGGAGCGAAGCAGACGGAGCGAACAATCATGACGTATGCGATAGGCGAGATGTCAGCCCGTACGGCCACAATAACGTCCGCGTACAGCTCGTACGCGTCCTCCAGCACCATCGGGT
Organism: Leishmania infantum JPCM5; assembly: GCF_000002875.2. Lineage (NCBI taxonomy): Eukaryota > Euglenozoa > Kinetoplastea > Trypanosomatida > Trypanosomatidae > Leishmania > Leishmania infantum. The sequence goes on along the minus strand of NC_009403.2, from coordinate 462,968 downwards.
CACGGATCAGCTGCAGCAATTCACTTGACAGCTCATACCAGAAGCGTTGCTCAAAGTAGTCGAGCGCGCGCGACACCGTGGCAGCGGCGCTGGCATTGTTCTTCTCCTCCAGCCTGCTGCGGAGGTTGACCAGGTAGACCTGTGCGCGGGCCTCTGGAGTCGACATGATTTTCGCGTGTCTGCGGCTTGATGCGTATCGTGGCAGGAGAGACAACACGAAAAGGCCCAAAGGGTTATGTGGGAGAGGGAGTGCGTCTGCTCAAGCTCGAGGAGCCGTTGCTGAGGGGAGGGGGAGGAGCTTGTTTCTGCTGACGCGTCAGCGTGGGTGGAAAAGAGAAAGGGAAAGAGAGCTGTGTAGGCGACGCTTGGTGAGGCGAGGCAGGGGTGTGCGTGGGTGGTTGGGTGGTGATGGAGAGTTACGAGCGGAAGGAAGACGGCAAGGTGGACGCGCGACCGACGGCTGAGCTGTGTGGCGTCGACCTATCTTGCTCTGTATGTATTGCTTACACTTGTGTTGAGCGAGGTGCGGGCAGCGGAGGGAGAGCGGGCAGGACGGGCAGGCGAGGAGGATGGCGTGGGATAGAAGCAACGGAGCACACCCTAATCGGAGCGAACGGGGAGAGCACCAGCGCCTTCCATGCCCCTCTCCCTTTATTGCAAGAGGCAGCTGCCTACGTATGCAGTCCCCGTCAGGCACATGCATGGACTCGTGCGCGCGGGTGTCACGCTGTGCCTTGTGCGCGTTCCTGCACAAGGAATTAGCCAGGCATGCCAAGACATGGTGACAGTCCTTACATGCGTGACAGGCGACCCGCCCACCCACCCTCCACGACAGAAAAGAAAGGAACGCGGAAGCGATTCGGTCCAGGTCGTGCTGCGGGAGGCACACATGCAGACGGACGCACCGGCACCGCTGGGCATCCCCCCTCCGTCTCGCACCGGTACTTCGCTTTCACAGACGCGTCGAGACGCATCAGCGCACCGATTCCATCCTTTTCAACAACAACAACGGGGACGCGAAGTATGCACGCGCACAGAGAGATCAACACGACCGCACCAACATCACAACATTCGAAAGACGCAACGGATGACACACGCACGCCCACCCACCCACACACCCACACACACAACACACAACACATGCGACATCCACAACAGTCTACGTCATCCGCTGAACACGCGAGGAGACAACACGCCCACTTACTTACGGACATGCGCCTATTCGATCCTCCAGCAAACACCTTGACGCGGGTGTGGCAGGCGTCGTGCGTTTGGTCCTCTCTCCCCCTTTTCCTCCATGCTGCACGTGAAAAGAGACCCCGAAAGGGCGTGGCGTAAAAGATGGAGAGAGGGATGCGAGGGTGGGGGGACGGGGGCGCAGAGCGCTGCACGCATCAAGGACCCTTCTTCCGCTTCGCCATCTCGTCTTCGGCGGATGCCACTCTCGCGTAGGGTGACAACTTCTTTTGGATGACCTCGATGAACATCCACATGAGGATCACCTGCGGCACACACCGCACCGCCTCGACAAAGGCCCCAGCGTACCAGCCACGGACGCCCTCCTTGGCGTAGATCTGTCGCAGGCAGTCGCCGACACCGCGGTAAACTGTCTTGTCGGTGCCTTGGCCAGACATGCCGATGCGCCGCTTCGCTACGTCGAGTGGGAACGCTACGAGGATGGAGGCTATCGCCGCGGCGGAGCCACCGACCATCGTTGACAGCACGTTTCGCGCCGCGTCATTGTCCTTGAAGAGGAGCGGGTCGGGGCTGTCCAGCACGGCGTACTTGATCGTCTCGTACGTAGCGAAGCTGACTAGGATGTCTGGCACGCGCTGCATGAGCGACGCCCCGAGGCCGCGGTAGAAGTTGCGCAGCGAGCGCGTCTCCCGATAAACGAGCCCGCACGTATGAGCAATGCCGGTAAACTTTTTCTCGCCAGACATGAGGCGGAGGCGGACAACTTCGCCCGGGTAGACGGCAGCGCCGGCGATCGTGGCCGAGATGCCGCCGGCGCCGCACTTCATGACGAACTTCTCCATCCCCAGCCCGCGCGATGTCGCGGCGCTGGACGCGTTGTCGTTATCGCTACTACCGTCCGCCTGGTGGCCAGACAGCGCCGCGGCGGCATGACGACGATCCAGCCAATCTTGGAAGAAGAACTTGAGCTGGGTGTAGAGCAAAAACTGAATGCCGCTGTACGGCACTCGAATCACCATCGAGGTGAGGTTGCCGCGCCAGAAGCTTTTCAAGCCTTCCTGCGCATATATGTGACGCACCAGTTGGGCGATGCTGTAGCTCTTGTGCTGCCCGAGTTGCTGCAGTACGACGATGCGTTGAAAAGGACTGAGGAGAGACTTGGCGAGCGCCCCGCCAAAGCCGCCGGCGACTACATCCACCCACGCGGCATGCTTCTTCTCACTGCTGGACATCGACAGAGCTGTGCGATAACCAAGTGCGCGGTGGGGTGGAGGGGAGGCGGCGGCAGCGCTGAACAGCGCGATATACACATGTAAGTGTGCAATCAAAGAAGACAACAAGGCCCGTTAGCTGCAACACGAGCACCCAACGACGAAGACGAGAGGGGCTGAGAGGGGGGGGTGGCGAGGGCAAGGACTACTCACGACAGACGACGTCACGGGCGATACGAGTTTAAAAGGTTTTAGGTGTGGAACGTTTTCAGGCCCGTCGGCACAGAGAGACACGAAGTGACAAGGCTGCTGTCGGTCCACCGCTCTCACTCTTTCCCTCCACAAATCGATCTATGCACTTTTATGTAGGATCATGGACTATGTCTAGTGCGCGTGTTTGCGGTTTGGTTGAGCGTGGCCGTGTGGGGAGGCCGAGGAGACGCTCTAGTGTGTGCGTATAAGTGTTTACGTCTGCGCGCGCCTTCGCAAGTGCTCAACTCGTTGCCGTGGCGCTGAGTGCGCTTGACGTGATGTTGACTGAAGGTGGGCGGAGCTTCGGGAGCGGAAGAGCTCAGGCCTTGATGGGCGCTGCGCTGGCTCTTTGCGTTGCTGGTGTGCGGGTATGTATGCGACAACGGCGACAGCAAGGTGCCGTCGGAGGAAGGGGGTGAGAGATGAGAAAATGTTTGGCGTCACGGAGAGCGACGGTTGGACGAGGAGTCGACAAGACATTGGGCACAGGTCAACGAATGGGCGACGGCGCGTGTGCGGCTTTGACACACAAGTACACACACACACACACGAGCATACACATCCGCAGAAAAAAAAACACACAATACTCCATGTAAAGTGCAACCTGACGGAGGCGTCATCGGATCTTGCATGTCTTAAATCGCTCGTGCATCTTTACATCCTTTCCGATCCACCACCGACGTTGTTGACCTTGAAGAGACGCCAGGGGTGTGGGTGGCGGTGGCGGTGATGGTGGCGAGAGAGGGAGAGCGAAGGCTTGGGCGGAGCACCGCGAGAAACTGATGAACAGAGAGTGGTGGCAGTGTATAGCAACAACAATAGAGGGGGCTTCTAGACCTTTGCCGGGAGGCGTGTAAACCGCGAGCGCGCGTACAGATGCACACACGGCGCAGAGAAAGAGAAGGGCAGTCGAGCATCAGAGGCGTCATGGAGAAGAGGGCCGTAAACAGCCGCAGCGAGCGACAGAGAAAGAGGGCGACGACTAGAAGATACAGGTAGCGTACACGGCCAGAGACACAAATATGCACAAATGCATTCTATATTATATATATACACACATCCATACACGCACACACACACACACACACGTATACGAGGGATAGGCTGTTACGCCATGCCCCCTTGCCCGCAAACATGTTCATATACATCTATATACACACATATACATATATACATGCATAGAGATGTGTGCGTGTGCATATTTCTGTACATGCACATATACGCAACACAAGGACAGACCATCCGAAGGAGAAGAGGCGGCGCTTTATCTACACACCGGCCATACATGCACCGAGCACACCCAACAACGACGACTGGAAGAGAAGTGGAGCACACACACCCACATACAGAGACGCACTGCCCGTGCGTCTGTGTATGTGGGTGTGGACGACGGCTCAAGCGCTGGGAAAAACGGCAAGCAAGAGGATCAGAAAGAACAGAAGAACGAGGCCCCACCGGCGATACAGAAGCCGGTGCGCGCAGACGTATGCACATATGTGAGGAAAACAGGCGAAGACCGAGTGATGAGGTGAGGCTCCCACCTTGCCTGCTCGTCTTCCCCCCCCCGTCTGCGGCTCTTGCCGTTCCGCCTCTCGCCTTCCCTCTCTCACATTTCGTCTCGTTGCATTCTGCTGTCTCTATATAGAGCATCTAATTATACAGGCACGCACCAGCACGGTGTGCGTGTCTCTCTCTCGCTCAGTAAGCTTGGACCACCGCCCGTCCGCACTTTACGCGTACGCGCACGCAGCGCGCCCCTACTGAAAATAAAAACAGCAACCAACAAATTATGCGCCGAAAGCGGTGCTCGCATCAGCCGCGACGGGCTGCAGGAGGCACACAAAGGCACCATGGGTGGGTGGGTGAGGGGGTGGGGAGCAGCTGGAGGCATTGATGGAGCGCGCTGGCTTGGAGGTGTCAGGATGGATGGCAGGATAGAGAGAGAAGTCGAGCGAGAGAGGGGACGCTGTGACGGCAGTGGGGAGGAAGTTAGGGATGGGGAGAACAATGCTGCGGTTCACCCGCTAGCCGTCCCGCAGCCACTCAGGCGTCGACCTCCCAGACTCGTCACTCTTGCCGGCACTGAGTTCCTCTTCTGCCTCCTCTTCCTCCATTGGTGGCTCGCCCTGCACTGCCCTGTCATAAACACCATGCCGGCGTTCCGCCGCGCTGGTGGCATGATCGTGGTGACCGGCTCCACCGGCGTAGCCACCGCTGTAACCTTCTTTGACTTTGTGAGGCACCGACTCCTCCTCAAATGTGCCACCATCACCGGGGACGTTGCCCGCCGCTTTCACCGCGTCGGCGTCATGAAGATTCTGCAGGAACGCCGGCGGCGCGGCTCTCTCTCTGCCCTCCAACCCAAACACATCATAACCAAGTCGTTCGTTGTCCGCGTCGATCTTGCGCAGCACGGCCTCGATGCTGTCGCGGTCGTCAGCTTCCTCTTCGATGGCATCGCGTGGTGAGGTTGACATCTCGCCACCAGCTTCGATGCTGCTGCCCATCTGGGCCGCCGCCCCCTTTACTGGTGAGTCTAACACCGCTGTCAGGGCAGGCAAAGATGCCCGGTGCTCGGCGCGTGCGGCGCGCTTGCCCGTCTGCACCAGCGCTGGGAGAGCGTCGAAGCCAAGGCTCGAAAGTGCAGCGGGACCATTCGCAGTTTCCCGGGTTCTCTTGCGCGCCGTGCCGCCTCCGCCCTTCGCCTCTGCCGCCGCGGCCATTGCCTGAATGCGACGCTTCACGGGAGAGCGCAGTACATCTCGCAGCGACTCCTTGCGCGCCGCCACAGCACCGCTTCCCGCAACCAGGACGCCGCCATCTCGCGCAGACACCGCTGACGTCGTCGCCGGCGTCGAGCGGGTTGGGCCACTGCCACCGACGGCGTACAGGGGCGCGCCAGCATTGGCAGCAGTAGCAGAATTGGCATCGAAGTAGCTGAGCCCTGCCTGCGCGTGATTCGCCTTGATCTGCTCGTTGTACTTCTCCACACGCTGCGACAGCGTGTTGATGCTTGCCTGCAGCTCCTGCTTGCGGTCCAGCAGTGTCCTCTTCTGTTGAAGCAGACGGTCAGCCTTGTTCGCCTCGTGCTCGGCAATTATTTGCTGCTGCTCTTTCACTATCGCCCCCGCCCGAGCTGGCGAGATGGCGGGCTTGAATGGCGACGTCGTGCAGGAGCTGCGACTTGACTGCGTAGCACAAACCCCAGCATCGCCACCACACGCGGCTTTCGAGCCGTTGCGCAGTTCATGCGCGAAGGCGATTGTGTAGACGGAGATGGCATTTTTGTGCTTCTCAATCGCTTTCGCATTGGCGTCACGAGTGGCGCAGAGTGCCTCGTACTCCTTCGGCGTGATGGACGACAGGTGCTTGCGCCGCACGTGCGCTTCGAGCTCAGCGCACATGGCCTTCATCATCTTGGTCGCCGCGCGTGTGCGTTCGAGGTTCTCCTTGAGCTCCTTCACCGTGCGCAGCAGACCCTTGCGTGAGTAAATACCCTCGTTGTGCTGCCGCTCCTCCAGCTCATCGGCCGTCGGCATGCGACGGTGCACCTCTTTGATGGTGTGCGCAGCACGCTTGTCGCGGTTTTCGAGAGCGCGGCGCACGGCCGTGACTTCCTTTAGCCGCAGCCGAACTTTTTGCAGCTGGATGTCTGCCCGCACCACGAGCGCCTGCACGTTCATCTCCGCCCCCCCGGCGCCTTGGCGCGCGTACTGGGCCTCGAGCTGCTCGTTTTCCTGCCTCAGCTTCGTGAGTCGTGCGTTGGCGGGACGACCGTCGCCCTTGGCGTCGGCCTGCGTGTGTAGCGCCTGCTCCACCGACTCAGAGCGCCGCTTGCCGCCGTTCGAGCCCCCGCGTCTTCGTGCCACGCCTGTACCGTCGGCGGAGCGACACTTTGGCGAGGAAGCCGCCGCACCGCCCGACCGCCCCGCCTCTGCTCTCATTAAGGCGCGCTGCCGTGCAATGCGACTGTCCCACGTGGCTATTTCCTCGCGGAGCTGCGCCACGCGCGCCAGCAGCGCCGCACGCTCGCCCGACTCAGGCGCGTCGCCGTCCTTGGCCGCCGTGGTCGACGCTTTCGTGTGCCCTTTGGTCTTTGCGGTGCCCACTTTAGAAAGGGAGGCATCTTCGGACGTCGTGGTCGAAAGCTGGGAGGTCCTCGACGGCGGGAGCGGCGGCGACAGCTGTTTCGACCTCGCATCTCTCTGCGGCTTTTTCTTCACATGACCCTCGTCGGTGCCGATGCCACTGCTGTCGTCATATGATCGCTGTGAGTCGCCGACACCATCCAAGAGCCGTGCATCCATCGCATCTTTGCAAACGGTGGCGACCTGACGCCGCTGAATGGCGCCGCGCAGTGCAGCACCGCTTGCCGCTCGCGTCTTTGGTGCGGCTTCGGGTAAAGCAGATCTAGGTGGGGAGGCGTTGCTGCTTGAGGTTTGCAGTGCCACAGCAGAGGCTGAGTTTTTTGGGCTGCTGCTGCTGTGAGCACTAAAGCTGTCAGGCCCGCTCTGCGGCGGCACACGATTCGATGAGGAGCGTGTCGTCGGTGCCATTGAGGATGATGGCGTTGCCGTAGTGGTGTGGAGGGAGGGGGTTTGGTGGCTCGTAAGCGACGAGCCCGCAGAGGTGGATGGGGTGAGGCTCGTGAAGAAGTCCGAGCGGGCACCCGACGGCGAGGAGGCCAAGCGTTGCCGCTGTGCTGCCACTGTCGCCACGAGTGACATGGTGTCGCTGGCGTTTGCGTCCTCGTGGCCCTCCTCTCCCTCCTCTTCATCATCGACTGGGGCCGCTGCAGCGTCGATCTCGGCCGGGGTGCGGCGATGACCGCGGTCGTCGTCCTCTTCCAGCACACCCACCGAGGTGTAGTTCGACTGGTGTAGCAACTTTTTTCTACTATAGGTTGTGGTCGAGCCGCTTCTGGAGTGGCGACGCTCGGCGGAGACATTACGCGTGACCGGTGCCTCAATGCCAGGCTCCACCGCGGCCGCCGGGGGCGCTGCGGCGGAGGCGAAGGGGGGCGGAGAGGTGCCGTGACGCCGCCCACAGCCGCTACCGCCATCATCGTCGCTACTGCAGGATGAGTCCGACGAGCTTCGCGAGGCGTGCCCCGCGAACTTGACGCGTTGGAGGTGTTTTGCGCCCGTTTCCGAGACGCTGCCGCTCCCGGCACTCGGCATACCGTGGCGCGAGGATTCAGCGCGGCCCGGCGACAAGGAAGCGTGTGACGTTGAGTGAAAGGAGGTGCAAGAGGACGCCGCGGTTTCGGTCGCTGACGCCTCGGAAGGAGACGTCGGTAGCAGCTGCTTCCCACCCATGCTGGCGACCACCTGCGCCCCGTCATCACTGTCGAGCTTGGCGTACGCCTTTGGGGCGCCACTAGAGGCGATTTCGCGCTGCCCAGGCATTTGTGCAACGGAGGGGCGCGCAGAGGCGCGGGTGACAGCGCTGAGGTTGCTTGGCGACGTGGGTGTGCGAACAAAACCAGACGCGACCACTACAGCGTTGGCGCCATCGGTGCCCGGCGAGCCTCGATGGCCTTTGACGGATTCTGCAGCAGATGGAGTGCTGCCGCTGTCCTTGGTAGGGTGCTTAGGGTTCGTGTGATGTCGGGACGACGACGTGGACGAGGAGTGCGACGAGGAGGAGCAGAGCTCGTGTGCTGACCGCAGCAGCGGGTCAGCCGAAGATGATTGGTAGCTGGAGAAGCTGGAGCCCAAGGAACACATGGGCCGTCGTGGAGCACTCTCCATCCCAGGCTTAGCTGCGGCACCGCTATGGCCCGCGGCTGTGGAGTTTACCACTCCGCCCTTTGAGGCCGTTCCGTGGGTAGCAGGAACAGAGTGATGCGGCGTTGACATGGACGCAGCGCGGCACGAGGCCGACTTGGCGGCGACAGAGCCAAGCTCGTCATCCTCGAAGTCGTCTTCGTAGAGTTCATCGTAGTCGTTCATCTTGACCTGTGATGCGGAATTTCCAAGAAAGTGTGATGAGCGGTGTGCGCGTGGGTACACGGTTTGCAAGTAGCCGCTTTCGCAAAGAGCTGAGGGAGGAAAAAGTAGAAACGAGGCGAGAGAGACGAAGAGGCGTGCGCAAACATCAGCGTCGCGCACAGGAGTGGCGCGTGCCTATCCGTCAACGAGTGGGTAGATGCTGGAGTGCGGGTGTCGTTAAGGTGATGAGGGCACGGGCAGGCGGGCAGACACAAGAGGGAGGGAGGGAGGGAGGAGGGGCCTAGGAGAGCGAAAGACACCGCCGCGCCAAATGGAGGAGAGAACAAGGATGATGGAAGCGAGAAGAGCCGCTCCGGACGCACTCCTCCACAGTTGGTTTTGCTTCCTTTTTTTTTTTGCGTGCCCGGAAAGTCCACCACAGCCAGGTCCACGAGTACACTCGCACACACAAACACAACCACACACAACCATAGCTCACCCGCCTTCGCAGGGATACGGCTGTATCGTCGTCGTCTGGGTCATGCCGTCCTGCCGTCGCATCAGGGCCGTGCGACCAAACGGCTCTTCTTGTCCTTTCCTCGCACCTCCTCTCGGATGCGTGCTGCGCGATCGGCGCCAGACAGGCGACTCGGATGGACAGCACGCCTCGATGCAAAGCATGCCGCGTCCAAGGTCCTGCCCTCGAGGGTGACGGCCGTGGCGTGCGTCTGTGGCGGCAGGGGCATTCCACCCTCTCCTGAACCCGCGCGTAAGCGTGTGTCTGCGCACAGCGAGCTCACGGCTTGCCGTTGTGAAGGGGCACACAGGGGGGAGGGGGGGCAGCCATAGACACGCGACAGGGGAAGCGCATGCAGCGCGAGGCAGATGTGCGCGTAGCCGCATCACTGCGCGCAAGACCACAGCGCGAAGCGCGCTGCGCTTCGGGCTTCGAGCAACCCGCGAATCTCGCGTAGCATACCGGGCACAGCGCCTGGTATGCCGCCCTCACAGCGAACACAGGCAGGGGAGGGGTGGCGGTGCCGCCTGCTGCACCGCCTGCCTGCGCTTCGGTGCGGGACAGACGCCGGCAAGGAGCGCGTGTCGCATCGTGTAGTGCCGTAGCGGGGGCTGTCGGCCTGGCGTGTGAGACCGGTGGCCGGGTCCGCAATCCATGCAGTCGGCGTCGGCGCCCCTGGCATGGCTGGCTTTGCAAGCGTGCCCGCCACGTCGTTGTGCACCAGCTCCCAAGGGCCAGAGACGGGCTGGAGTGAGGGGCGAACGCGACAGGCCAGCAGACCCGGCACCTGTGCCCCCCCGCCAATGCGTCGCGATGTGCCATCCTCCACCGCTGTCAGGCCGGTGCGGAGCGTCGTGAGGAGGGAGAGCGAGTGCGCAGCCACGCTCGATTGCCTGTGTCTTCGGCGCTGGTGCTGTGTCCGCAGCAGGTCGAGCCCCAGCTCCACTCCCTCACACTCCGTGCGACAGCTGCAAGCAAGGCGGCCGCAGCCTGTTGCCGCGGTGCCTACGAGTGCATGGTGGCAGTAGAGCATCGCGGCGACTTCTGATCGGATGCCTGCCTGCATGCCCGTATGAGAGCTGCAGAGGCATTGTGGCGGCACCGTGATCCGGCCTGCACACCTGCCGCGCCAAATGCGCGAGGTGGTCTGCTCGCGTGAGGGCGGAGAGGTGTGCAGTTGACTTCGGTGTCGCGCGCCGAAGAGTGTGCAGCACCTCGTTCTGGGGGCACTCAGCTCCACGAAGTGCTCCCGTGTCCAGTGCTCCGCCCTCCAGCGGGCGGATCGTAGTGTGGTTCGCGTGACATCTTTCGCTGTGGAGAATGTGAGGAGTGCGAGGTCATCAGCGAAGAAGGCGCGGCGTAGTCCGGGGGTCTTGATGCGCTGCGCACTCAGCCGGTCCACCACCATGATGGAGAGAGAAGGGCCTCGGGCCGATCCCTGTGGGGAGGCCGAAAAGGATCACAATGAAAGGACTTTGCTTTCGCGTGGCTGAGGATGTCGCCCCGAGTCCTTCTCCGTTTTCGCCTCCAGACGCACCGACGCGCACACTCTCGCTGCACGTCGTTGCCGTGGGCACGAGCGGACACGGAGGCCTGAAAAGCCCTCACATCCTCCACGCATATACAGAACCACTTCACCGTACCCAGTCCGTGAACCACAGGACATAAAAGAGGAACAGCGCCAGCGCCACCATCAGCCCCATGCCGAGGTTTATCCACCTGTCAGCGAACTCGTCATTCTCAAAGTCGAGATAGTCCCCTGTCAAGGAGGCAGACTTCTTTACATGCCGCGCCGCACCACCCGCGGCCGTGGTGCGGCGGGCGGTGCGACTGAGAAGGGTCTGCAGCTTCTCGGAATTGGCTTGACGGAGCTTCTCGTAGGTGTCGAAGACGCCGCCGCCGTCGCTGTCCTGAGCGTCCATTCGTTGGCGCATGACCATCTGTTGTCGATATATGCGCATGAGGAGGGAGAGAAGAGGAGGAGGGAAGCTGGAAAGGGAGAGAAAATTCACAGGCGGCCATTCGATGTGTCGGGGATGGCGAGAGCACGCGCACGGGCGGGGAGGGAGAGATTGTGGACGTGCGCAACAGCGCTCAGCAGCGCAGCCCAAAGGCCACCCCATGCACGCACTTAAGCGCGCAGCGAAGACTCCTATGATGGCAACGGTAAGCTCATAAACACGCACGCGGCCAAGGTCACCCGCACAACGTGCAACGAGCGAGAGTGCAGGCACATGCATCTGCCAACCAGCGTCGTGATATGCCGGGTGCTTATCCTCGTCGGCCCTCTTACCCACTGAGGGTGGGTTGTGCGCGCCTGCGCACACGTATACACACACACACACGCAAGTCTGCATGGCCTACTTGATCCTACAAGGCGATCCTGAAAGAAAGGGCACAGGGGCAGCAGCGGCTCACTGCCTCCTCGCTTTCCTGTCTACCGCCCATCTCTGGGGTCATGTTAGATGAGCACCAAGAGCCGTGCGAGTACCAAGCGGCCATCGTGCGTAAGGGAAGAGACCCCACTTTTACCGCACCAGCGCTGTCGCCTGTGAGTGCAGAGCGAGATGAACAACGCGCACAGATCGATAGACACCCATACAAGACGAAGATCACATGTGCGGCGACAACACCGACCCTTCACACAGTGAGGAGAGGTCGCCTGACCAGGGCGTCGTCATGCGTCAGCACACTCCACACCCGCCGCCACAGCCACCGGTACGGCGACCACGGCAGACAGACCGTGACGACGTAGGCAACAACGAGGAACCAGAGCACGCTGGGATCCCCTACTGAGGAGCCTGCCGACTTGTTGGAGCACACATACGCGGCGCTGCTGTTGGCTGTGATGTATGTTGAATTCGAACCCATCGGGTCGGCGGAGTGGTTGCTAAGCACGGACGGCCGATGCTTGCCACCACCATCATTACCATCGCTGCCGCCACCTTGGACAATGTGGCTGAACCACTCGCTCAGCGACTGCACGACGCGCGCCGACGGCGATGGCTCCTGTCGCTGTGGTTGTGCAGACACACGCTCGTAGTGGGCTCCTGGTGTCGCACCGATGTTGGACGGGATGGCGGCGGCGGCTTCCGACTTTGCCCATGCTGGCGGCTCCGCGTCGTACGCAAAGTACTTGCCGTTCTGGTAAAAATAGGAGGGGCTGCGATGGTGGCCGTGCGCCGCCCCTGCCCCCGCACTACCGCCGCTTCTCGCCGTTGCCTCTACTGCCGGATCACTGTCACCGAAGGGTTGTACCTCCAGTGCGCTCGCAACTCCCGCAGCAGCGGCCTCACCGCCGCCATCTACGACAGTCCGCTGTCTTTGAAAGAGAATATACCGAGCACTCGCGAGCACCTCGCGCCAGGCAGCCCCTGTGAGCGCAGATGCCGCCGATTGAGAGGGGTGGAATGATGTTTTTGATGCGGCGTTGGTGCCCCACCACATCACGTGCGGAATCCTCCGTGCGACTTGCCAAAACGCCGACACTGCCCCGGCGCTCGCACAACCGTCACACTCTGCTGACCACGCCGCACCGCCTAGGCTTTGCTGTACCGCGAGCACTGCTTCCAGGTACACTGCGCACAAGAGGGCGTACGCGAAGAGCAGCAGTGCCACCCAGAACGACAGCGCCGTCGAGTAGCCGTAGAAGAAGAGCTGTAGCCGACTCAGGAGCGAAGCAGCCGCGCTCTGCAGGCACAGCACGCGCACGAGCACCGCCTGCGCTGCAAAATGCACCCGTCGCCGCTCGAGCATGTCATGCGTCGTGGACTCGCCGAGGGAGTAGAGAAGACTCACACGGTCGTCGATGGGTGGGACGTCGTTTTGCAGCGCGGACAAAGGGCGACGCACGAGGCGAGAGGCAGAGCGGCGGTGCCCTTGGGAGTGCACATCCGCCGCGCCGGTGCTCCGCCTGCCCCACCACCACTGCCATGGAGGACATCCGCCGCGACTGTGGCGGCTACTCGCACCCCGGTGCGAAGGCAGCCGCGCCAGCAAGCCAACTGCCACGCCGCTCAAAGCGCAGTAGCCGACGCCACCAAAGAGAAGCGCCTGCAGGCACCGGGCCGAGCGCCCCGCCGCGGTGACGAGGAGCACGATGAGCGCCAGCATGCGCCATCGCGGACAACGGAGCGGCGACGGCGAAATGAGGCAGCGAAAAAGGGAAGCAAGGCTGCTGGTGGTCGTGGCAGCCAGCCGATGACGTCGGCTGCGCCGGCTCGCCTCGTAGTCGATCGGCAGCAGCCACGACCACCGCAGAAGGTGCAGCAGTAGCTCGCGCGCCAGCGGCGAGACGGCGTAGGATGGCGACGCAGCCGATGCCCACTCATCCGGTCCGCCACGGCTCACCGAGTCCACGCCCTGCGGGGACGACCAGAACCTGAGCGAGAAGTCCACCTCCGTGGGACCGGCTGCCGCGCCAGTGAAGAGAGGCACCGGCATCAGCGTGTAGCAATGCTGATGATGCTCCCACTGCCACTGGAGCAGTTGCTGCACCTGCGCGATGGAGAGGTTGAACGGCTGAGCCAGGCGTTGCTGCACCTCCAGCGGAGTTGGGATGAAACCAGGGTACAATGGCGATGCTGCACCGGTGTCAGCAGGGCTGATCGTTGGGGCATCGCTGTCCTCGACCACGCCCGCACCTGCGCCACGCACGGGCTGCGCTGCAAGGGGCACAATGGACAGCACGGTTACCAGCGGCGGCGCAATGTTCACGGCGCGGTGCTCGGTGAGACGGGCCAGCGCGCCCGCCAAGGCGTCATCGCGATCTACACGCAGGACAAGGTCCAAGTTGGTGGATGCCGCGGCCGCGCTGAGTGCAAGGCTGGAGGCGGCGGTCGAGGAGAGAATGACGCGCTGCGCACCGTTTTCTGCCGCAGCCGTGGCCTGTGCGTCCGATGACGGCGCGATAGATGTACCGCTAGCGTAGGGCGCCACAGTGGACGCAGCGGGTGCAAACAACCCGTGCGACGCAGCACTCGACGCGTGTCTCTCGTGACCCGCCGCTACCGTCGCGCTGCGAGCGGCATGCATCGCTCCAAGCGCGCCGTCGCTAGCGTACGGGTGGCTTCCCGCCTCAACGTCGTAGGGGACGTTGACGGAGGCGATTCCAGGTGCTCCCGCCACCGTCCTAGCAAGGGTGCTTCCGCGTCTGCAGCTGGTCGCCACGGCGTCGCCGCATGTGTGTGCATGCCGCCACGCAACGTCGACCGCCCCATCGCGACTGTTGGCGGTCCACGTCGACGTGGCGCCACCGCCGAAGTCACCGTCCCATCGAGGCTGCAGCTGCTGCTGCTGTGGTGGGGGTGGACGATTAGGAGGCGGGCGAGGAGGGGGCGTGAAGCTACGGCGCGAGTGCAGACCGAACGCGTCGCTAAATCGCTCGCCATCGTTGGATGTCAGGCGACCTTCTCCCAGCACTGATGCGTGCGTGGCATGGCGCAGGGAGGATACCGGCGCGTCACCGGCGGCCACACGTTGGTTAGCGGCGAGTCGCAGCTGCATCGAGCGCGTCGTGCGCGGCGTTGCCCACCTATCGCCTGAAGAGGTGCGCTGTCGCAGAGAGGGATAAGTGTGTGAGATGCCCCCCATGGCGGAGAGTCGAGGCGGTATCGGTGTTCCTGCCCGCTGCTGCCGCTCGTCACAGCGATCTTCGAACCTCTGCCTGCTGGTCTCGAAGTGCCCGCTGTGGAGAGGCGCTGCTGAAGTCGAAGCGGCGAATAGCGGCCTGCCCCACACGGTCGACGGTGTTTCAAGGGTGGAGGCGACTCCGCCGCGCGCCACTTGTGGGTCTCGGGCAGCCTCGTCAGTGCTGCTGAAGCGGTTGTGAAGGTCCGTCCTCAGAGTTGAATCACAAGCCCTGCCCCACGTTACGGGATAGCGGCCTTGGCACACCGTGCTATCGACCCCATCATCGCCGACACCTGAAACTCGCCGCTGCTGTCGCGTGGGCACAGACAGAAGCAGCGGCGACGGAGTGCACCGCGAGCGGCTCGCCGCCACACGGCTGCTGCTGTCACCCGTCCTACCAAGTTGAATTCCGCGTGCCGTCCCGGGATGTGCGCGATCACAAAACTTCAACACCCGTTCCTTCGACACTTCCGCGGCGCGCGCCACGAGGCGCGACTGCCGTACAGCCTTGAGTGCTTCAAGCCGGCGATGCGCCACCGCGTAGGCGGCGATGCGGTCACACAACAGCGCGCACCTTGCTTTGCACGCCACGGGGTCGATCAAGAGTGGCGACGTGCATGCCGGAAGTGCGAGGCAGCTCAATCCTGCCCGCAGCAGCGCGTACCACAGTCGAGCTCGATGGCGCCACGTGAGGCATAGCCCATCCACCTGATACTCGCGACGCAGCCGGCGGCACTTTTCTCGGCGTGCCACGTCATTGTCCTCCGGTGACGGCAGTTGTTGGTGGGCTTTGCGCGACGCATGTGTGCCAGCGGCAGGGACGAGCCGTCGAGTTGTGAAAAGCCCAAAGAGCCACCGCCGCTCCGCGACAACCATCACGGCACCATCCTGTCGTCCTTCTGCATCGTCGTTCGCGTCTTCGAATCCGTACTCGTGCTGCCGCATCCACGTCTCCTCAGCTGTCGGCAAAATGCGCGCCACCGGCGTCTGGCACACAAGCGCCAACAGGTCATTGATGTTGTGGATCGCGACGCACACTTTCAGCGTTGGCACGTGCGGGACGGGTAAGACGAGCACAAAAGCCTGATCACGCAGGAAGAAGGGCTCTTGGTAGAGGTTGATGCGTTCCAGATAGCTTGCCCACCCACCCCGCAGCTGCGTGGGCTTTCGGGAGAGAAAGCACGACACACCCTCGGTGCGCCTGACTGCGTCGCAAACGTCCAGCACGTCGAGCCCAGCACCGCCGCTGACATGCCACGGCTCCGTCCCGGGCGTCCGCGACGCATGCAGTGAGGTGCTCGGCAGTCGAAGGAAGACAGTGGCCACGTCGCGCAGCGTAAAGCTGACGTTGACCCCTGTCGCAAGTCGTGCGGCAGCAGCACCATCGGCGAGCGCCTCCATCTGCTGCCGAGCTTCTATTTGGGACTGCTTGCTTGCCTGCTGACGACGATGTGCCTCGGCTTGGCAGACCCGCGCTGCATCGACATCTGGCCCACCGGCCCCTGACGCGGTCGAAGCAGACGCCGTTGGCGGTCTTAGGAGGAGCGAGCTTGCGTCGCGTGGCGCTGACGTCGCCGTCGACACGGGCGCGGAGGAGTGCACACCAAGGCTGAAGTCCCGCGCACTTTTCCCCACCTGCAACACTGCTGCTGTTTCGTGCCCCACGGGCGGCACAGCGGTCGTCCTCGGTGTCCACACTGCGTGGCCGCCAGCGGCGGACTGCGGCTGCTCGCCGCTCCCGGTCACGCCACTCTCTCGCGCTACGCCACCGCCCAGGGGAGCTGGCCTCGCGTCGGCTGCGGCGCCGCCTGTCTGTCTTTCAAAGCAGTAGCGCTTCGGCATCGACCCGCAGAGGTAGTTCGCCTGCAGGTGCGCCTGATAGCTGGCCAGTCGCTCCTCCTTGTCCAACTGCCACCGGCGCAGCTGGACTCGCTCACGGACCGACAAGCCATCGCGCCACGCCGCTGTGGACGATGGAGTCGCGGCACCGTAGTGGGAGCGGAACTTGTCCGGCGCATTCGCTTCCGCACAGTCACACGAGGAGCCGCGGGCGGCATCGCTACCGACACTGCGCGGAGCAAGAGGAGGGCGACGACGGGACGACAGTCTAAAACTGTGGCCTGTGGTGGCAGCTGCGCGACGGGCACGACGCACCGCGAACGGCGTCCGCATCTGCGTGCGGTGCGGCGTCACGGGCGAGAGTGAAAGCTCCTCAACGTAGGCGTCGTCCACGTTTTGATTTTCGGCGTTCCTCGCGTCGATTTGGAGGCCACCGAGACGTGATGACGGCAGCGGCGGCACGGCGGCCCTGCCGGGGTGCACAGGCGCGGTAGCCGTTCCACGGCCTAGCGATGAGGCTTCCTCGTGGTAGTAGGAGTGTCGACTTCGTTGCTGCAAGGCGGGATCGCCGGCTGCGGTGGCGCAGCCTTTGCGACATCCACCGCAATCGCCACAACGGCTGCCGTGGTGGTTGTGAGGGTTCGAGGTGGAACCCAGCGGAAGGTTGTAGGGCTGGTCGGCGACAGACAAGCGCAGCGCGCTCGTGCTCGACCGCGAATGACCCGCTGCTGGCGCTGCAGCTCCGTGGCGGAGGTTCGGAGCGGAGGTCAGCTCGCGAATTGGCTGCCACCACGCGGCATCCATCGCCGAGACGCCACGCGGCCGCACACGGCTTGCCGCCCGACCGTCGCCGCGGAGGTGTGACGCTGAGCCGGCTGTGGCAGCCCCGTCGTCGTACTCGTCGATGAAGAGACTGCGACTTAGACCACACGCATCGACTGCCAGGGTGGCTGGGCCACCACCAACACTGCCACGCCGTGGTGCCAGAGGAGACGAGAACAACGAGAGGCGGCCAGCGCCGATGGTTTGCCGCGCTGGAGGCGTGTAGTAGGCGCTTGGGCTCAACAGCTGCGCCGACAGCGACGGCGCGCTCCGCGCCGCGGCGAACGGGGGGTAGAAGGAGATGCAGGGACGCGACTGCGGCGCTTGCGCTTGCTCGTGTGTTGTGTGTCGTGGCAGAGGAGATAGCGAGGCGGAGGACGAGGGGTGCTCCGCGATGCCGCCTGAGAGGCCGTGTTGTTGCGGCGCCGTCTTCCGCGCGTTCCACGCCATGGCAAAGTAGGCTGGTGGGCTGGCCGCACTCTGCGCACCGTGCGGAGCGGTGCCGCCGTCGCTAGTGGCCGTCGGTGTAGCGGTGCTCGCGGTGAACGCAGTGCCACGACGGGGTTCCCGCGTTTCGCACGTTGTACGTAGGGCAACGAGGTCATCGAAGAAGCACTCTTGCGGCGGCGGCGGCGGCGACGCTGACGGGTTCTGCCGGAATGACAGGCACATGCTTCCCGAACCGCTGCTGCTGCTGCTGCTAAGCGACACGCCTGAGGCGGAGAGCTCCACAGTCGACGGCGGGACGTGTGAGTGCGGTGCGGCGACGGCGGCGAAGCCGGTTGCACGTGCGCCGTGCTGGTTCGTGTGCGGCAGCAATTGCTGCTGCAGCGTCGGTGCAGTTGTTTGGTAGCGCGACCCCGCACCTTGACCAAACGGTGTGAAGGGAACAGAGAAGCACTGCGTTGGCGTTGCACTGACGCTTGTGGGGCGACTGGCCGGGATTGGTGTCTGCTGTTGGTGTTGCGGTACGTGTTGGGGCAGTCCGCTGGCAGGTTGAAATGGAGTGTATCCCGCGAAGCAACGTGATAGCGGCGAGGGACGCGGTGATGTGCCCGCATCTATGTCATACGGCTGGTTGCTGTTCGCGGTTGGCGTCTTGTGAGTCTGCATAAGAAAGGGGTTGGAGCGGGGAGCCGGGAGGCTGGCTGGTAGAGGGCCGCTGCTCCTTCTGATGTTGTTACTGCCGCTGATGCCGAACACCCCGGCACGGCGCTCCGCCGCCGCCCCATACGTTGTCGGCATCAGCGCCGCGCCACGCCCGCGTACGCTGCGGTTCGCATCGAGCTGCTCCTTGTCCTCCACTTCCGTGTGCAAGACGGATGGAAAGCGGAGGCTTCCGCAGTTGCGGCTGCCGGCCCTCGTTGCCTTCGCGTTTGGAAGCAACTTGTCGGCCCAGTTGATTGTCTTCGTTGCCGCCTGTGGTGAACCCCGAGTTCCGGCGCAATAGCTTTTTGGAGCCGCTGTGATGGCGCCGCTGACTCGCTCGCTAATCTTGGAGCTGCCGCCGCCACGACGGCGTTCGCTGTCCGCGTCCTCGGCTGCCGCCAACTCTCGTGCCACTTGGTTCCCTCGCGGTGGCGTCCGCGCCAACGCCCGCGGCGTTCTTTCGGGTGTACGCGCGCAGGACGGCAACAGGCGGCGCTCAGGATCATCGCCGTTGCCATCAGAGAAGTCCGAAGCCACCTCGACGGACTCTTCGTTGTCGTCTTTGCCTTTCATCACACCGTCCTCATACCTGCTGCAATCGCGCGGAAACTCCGCAGGGTAGCGAGCGCTCATAGTAGCCGGATCGGTGCGCCGTCGGCATGTCGTTGGTGCGCCACCGGTCGCAGAGGATGACGGCGTTTTTCGTTGCTGCGCCGGCCCAGCGTCAAAGGTAAGCGCGATACCACCACGCTCGATCCGCACCGATGTGGCCGTCGAAGAAGGGGTAGGGGCACGCACTTGCTCCTCTTCATCATCGATGTCCACGTGGGCATGTTCGCTGCCCATCTCTCCCTTCTTGGCCTTTGTCGTCGTCGTAAAAGATAGGCGGTCCCGCGGTGTGGTGCCGCGCCGCGGCACCGCGTGAGACTGGCGGCCGCCAGTGAAGTCGAAAGCGAGTGGCACACCGCCTTTCGTATGAAGGGTGGCGAAGGAGGTCAGCGGCGTGCGGGCTTGCTCCAATCGGCCCACCGCGCTGAACGTGGACGACCGCGCCTGGGCGATCGTNGCGCATCGGAGGACCGTCCGTGGCCGAGACGAGGCTGCCGCGCGATTGCGGCGACGCTGACGAGGGCGGGGGATTCGATGCGGAGTTCCTTGTCGCGGCTGCCGCTACCCTGGCCTCGTAGGACGGTCGCTCGGCACGCTCTGAAGAGGGCGCAGGAGACGGAAACGGAGTACACATCAGGCCCTCCCGGCCACTGCCAGCTGCCGCGCCGCCAGCGCCATCGGCAACGGCCAGCGTGTCGGTCCTGGGCCCTGGGGCCGTGCAACCTGGCAGCAACACCTGCTCTGTCACGCCCGGCTCAGGCGACCGTGCGCGCGGCGGCGCCACCTGAACCTTCTGCTCACCAAATCTACGGCGCCTCGCTTCCGCAACGGAAGCGAGGGCTGTCGCCGGTGCAGCCGAGGCAGCCGTCGCGCGTGACAACGGCTTTGATTTCAGTTGTGCCAGCTGCAGCGCGCCGCCTCCGTCGCCACCAGTCTCAGAGGAGAGATCCGAGACGAGGCAGAGCGGCACCGTCTGCCGCTCGTAAGAAGAGCGACTCGAGTGGGCGTAATAGAAAGGACTGTGGTCCTTCATCACCAAGTGGTAGCAGTCGCACGGGGCCAGCGAGTAGAGGAGACGGGTGACACCAACGTAAGAGACACCAGCAAATCGACGTGGGAACCACGGCATTCGCGGGTGCTGCTGCCGCTGATGTGCAGAAGAAGGCACGGCTGCTGTGACGGCGGGCGACGACGGGGAGGGCG
Source organism: Leishmania infantum JPCM5 (assembly GCF_000002875.2). NCBI lineage: Eukaryota > Euglenozoa > Kinetoplastea > Trypanosomatida > Trypanosomatidae > Leishmania > Leishmania infantum. The sequence continues at coordinate 442,605 of NC_009403.2, read as the reverse complement.
CCCCGTGTGCTGTCGCCTTCGTCCTCGCTGCCGTTTCTTCTTTTTCCACTGCTCCCCTCGCCGCATACGGCGAGTGCGCAATGGCGTAGTTTGTGAGCACCTCGTGGCAGGTTCGAAAGAAGCGAGCTGCGCTGCGCTGCTCCGCCGTTGACGTCTGCTCCGCCGCGTCGCCAACACCGTGACCTTCGCTGCCGAGCAGCCTGTCGATCGCATCGGCCGTGTCGCGGGTACGCCATGACTTGGCGCTGGATAGCGAAGAAACTGCCTTCCCCGTTGAACGACGTACCTCTCCCTCCCAGTCCTCTTCATCGTCCTCGCTCTCGCTGCCGCAACTGCAACTGCATGAGTCGCGAGCAGCATCGACACTGCCGCTCTCTTCCAGAGGGTGACACCACGAACCGCACGACGGCATTACAGCACCGGACACCTGCTCGACAGGCTGCCCTTTTCGCTGCAACTTGCGGTAGCTCGACCGGCAGCGGTGCCGCTGACGCCACCTCAGCTCCTCGCGTTGGTCCGCGTAGTACTGCTGCTCGGCAGGGCGAAAGCGGCTAAGAGGAATACGGTAGACGGAGAAGTAGAGCGAGCGAGCCGCCGCCAACGTCGTTGCCGGCGATGCTGCTTGTGCAGGCCCATCGCCGTTGGGAACCGAGAACGGCACTCTGTAGCTTCGGCTTTCACCTGCCACGCTGCAAAAGCAGCTGTTCGAAGTGGCGGCGCTCGCGGCTTTTGTCTCCGCGCTGCCGCCGCCACCGCCGTCCGCTGGCACGCAGTGGACGAAGCGGCCCTGGATGACAGAAAAGGACTCCATCTGCGTGTTGGTGCCGCCGCCCCGGTGCGCCTTCGCAGCGGTCACTGTGGCGTAGTGCACAGCTTCACAGCTGACGAGGCGGCGGCCGCAGCGTTGCACATCGCAATATAGCGCCTGCTGCTCTGGGGTCAGGGCACGGGAGAGCAGAAAGATCGAGTCGAAGAAGTGAGGTGCCGTGGGAACGTTGTGCAGCACCTGCGCGATGGCCCGAGCGGCGCTCTCTTTTTCCCGTGCCGCGCGAGCGGCTGCATCGTCGTCCGTGACGCGGATGGACGGTCGAATGGCCGATGACGCGGCGGCGGAGTCGGCTGCCACTCCAGTCGCTGTCTCTGGCGACACCGGCTTGGTGGAGGTCGTTTCGGCTGCGAAGGCTGACGCCGGATCGAGGACGGCGTTGAGGTGGGATGGAAAAGTGCGATCGCGCAGCTCCTCAGGCAGGAGGCCGCTGAGGGAGGTGAGGCTGCCCAATTCGCCCTCGTTGAAGGCCTGAGTGGCAAGCGACGGGGCAACGTGGTGCGTGACAACGAGAATGTAGGCGTACTCGAGCGTGTCGACGGCCTCGTAGGGGAAGCGGGCGTGCAGCGCGCTCAACAGTGCTCGATGCACAACGTCGGCGCGCTCCTCGAGGGTTATCTTGGCGCACGAGGCCGCCTCATCCTCAACGAGGCCGCGGTAGTCATCATTGCCGCTCTCGCACCGGTGCAAGTGCTCTTGCTCGGCTGCCAACACCTTCGAAGGATCAGTAGAGGACGAGACCGAGGGCATGGCAGAGCCGGAGCGTCTGAAACCTGCCGTTTCCGTCGCTGTCCCCACCTTCAAGCCTTTGTGTGGCAGAGGCGCGTCGTGGTCGCCATCATTTGGTTCCTTGCACTGAGGCACCACCGTAGCGCGCGCCGACGTTGGCGCTGCGGTCGTTGCAGCCGCGATGGCGTCTGGGCCTTGCTCGAGAACTGGTACTGGCACGTGCACGTCCCGCAGGTGCAGCCGGAAGTAGTCCACATCCGGTTCGATAAAGATCATTCTATCTGCAGTGGTTGCTTAGTTGGGGGGAGGGGTGGAGGGGCGGGGGACGCAGTGGCGACGAAGGGGGTTTTCATGCGGGGCGCACGAGGCAGCCTCCCGTGCAATGAACGCGAGCCGAGACAAGTGCCCACCCCTTCCCCCCGAAAGGCAAAATCAGCGCAAAGAGAGAGAGAGAGGAAAGGGCCGAAGAAGGCGCCGCAGATGTGCTTTTCTGTCTGCGTGTGTGTCAATGACGGCGATGCGTCGAGCGCAAAGGAAAGTACACCGCTAGAGATCGGGCGGGAGGGGGGATGAGGAGGTGTGATGGCGGCAAACAGCAGACACCGAGGCCCCGGCGCAAAGGTGTATGTGCGCGCCTGTCTGTGGGCGGGTGGCGGGTGAGGTCTGAGGATGGCGCGCCGAGGAAGTCGATGTGTACGCGTGTAGGTGTGCTTCTAAGTAGGTCTAGAGAAAACCAAAACAAACGTAAGGAACGACGACAGAAAAGGGCATAAAGGTGCCCGGATGGCGTGCCCAACGTGGATGCTGTCGGCGGTGCGTACGTGCGTGTATGCATGTATACGTTTTGAGCCTTGAATAGTGTCTGAAGCGAAGTAGCGACGAGTCTGTCTGTCATGCTAGTTCTGCCAACGACAGCCATGATGGAGGAGAGATGGTGAGGAAGGGATTTAAGAGGGGCAAGGGAGAGGCGGAAGAGGAGCGAAGCCGCCATTACAGATGCTCAAAAAGCGTGAGCGAGCGAGAAGAGGAGGGGGGCAGCATCACATGTTCTGTTTTGCAGCACAGTAGCAAGAAAAACACATGCACATACACATTCAGATAAGGGCTGGTGAATAGGTTGAGCGAGACATGCTACGTGTGCATCTCCGCGCGAGCGAAGGGCAAAGGAGGCGGCCGCTTCATTTTCTGAATCCTGGGCGTACGCGCACACCTGAGGGCATCCAAGGTACATACCTTATGGATATCGCCTTTCTCTTTTCCTTCCTCATAGCTCGAGCGCGTGCGTGCGTGTGTGTTCACGTTCCCACCCTCTCGACGAGTGAGGTTTGCGTGCTCCGCACGCATGCCCTTTTTCCTCTTTGCGCTCTCTACATGGCTTTTGAGGAAGAGATGCAGGGGAGATATAAAAAGAGAAAAGTAAAGACGAGAGGGGGTGGGTAGGTGGGGCCGGTGGCACACATACCCTACAAGGGGGAGGCTCCTTCCCCTCTTTCGCCCACTCATGCTGGCCGGTGCGTTCACGTCCGCCAGTGCGCGTGCGATGTGCGTACGTGCACCGTTGGTGGGACGTGTGCCTGCATGCGCAACGCATGCCATTCACCCTGCGCAGACGCGTAGCAGCTCTGCCTCTGTCTCCACAGGGAGGAGGAGGAGGGGTGGTGGACGAGCGTGGGCCTGAGGGAAAAAAAACGCAAAAAAGCCAAAGTAAGAAGGGCATACGAATGGGCAGCCGTGATGCAAACATGCACGCGCAGGGAAGGGAGGGGGGGGGCGAGAAAGAGGGACGGCGCGGGGGAGGAAATGACGCAAGAGAGGCGAAGCCATCCATCCCAGCTATGAACCGCGTGCTACGTGCGCCTTCTGCATGCCACATCCCTCCCTCCCTCCCCCCAACATACAGTGTGCACAAGATATAAACACGCATTCAAATCCATCGCGTGCGTCTGAGAAGACGTGCACTCATGAAGCATGGGCGCATGTGCTTCAGACGCGCGTATTAGCCCTGCCGCTGCTGCTGACGGCGCACCTACGAGCGCCTTTCGCCGATCCGCTGTTTCGCGCAGTTCGCCAGCCGCCTCAGCAAACTGCCGAGCCCGTCGCGAAGGCCGCCAAGTCGTCGACCGGGAGGGTGCAACGCCACGCCGGAGTCGGCCGATAACAAACGCGCGCCGCCGTCGTGCTGCTGCTGCTGCTGCGCGGCGACACGCTCGCGAGTTGTGCCGGGAGCCGCACTGCCAAGGCACACCGTAGCTGTGCTTGGAACGAGAAAGATAAGCTTGCCGGCAAGCTCCACAATGGCCGGTGCTGCCTCCAGCACTTCGCCGTCCGCCTCCATGTACAGCGCTTCCTCGGCGTCCAAAGGCGCGTCTGCCAAGCTGTGCAGAGATGCTGTCATAGCCTTGGCGGCACTGGGAGGGGTCCCGCCCGTAACGAGAAACCGCTCGCCGTCGAAGACGCTCGTGCTGCGCCAGCGCACGTGCCATCCTGTGTAGAGGGAGAAAGCGCTGAAGACAAAGGGCAGGATCGTCGCTACCCAGTTCGTGCAGCTGAGCAGTCCATCTGTTGGATTCGCGTGCGGTGCGACGAGCATGCCTCCACCGTACCAGCGGCCGTTCGCGAAGGCGACCATGGACGATGGCAGCTCCACCCACGTCAGCGACATGAGATGATCATCGCCGACGTTGCGTGGCCACGCGTCGTCACCTTTGCCGGGCGCGGCGTCGACATACAGGGCCCCACTGTTTACGCGACAGTGGTGCTCGCCGATGTGGTCATCACTGCCAATCTGCGCATTCCGCTTGCGGTGCACGTGTTCATGCTGCACCTCGTCTTCCCCCGAGCTCGTGGCGGCGGCGGTGCCTTTGCTGGTGGCGTCCCTACCCATGCCCTTTATCGAGGTGGCGGTGGCGAAGTCGGTGCTTGAAGTGCCCGCCGGCGCCCCGGTATCACGCTGCTCCTGCTGCATACGGTGCATCTCAAGCTCGTCGGGGCTGATGTCGAGAAGCTGCAGGATTTGATGGGAGGGCGTCTGAAGCGTACATCGAACCTTCTTGGCATGTAAAGGCGGCATTGGCGTGCGCGCATGCAGCGTGTACGCCGTCGCGCCGTTCTTGGCTGGAGCCGCTGGCGCTGCCAGCTGAGCGCAGTAGTTTGCAGATGTGTCCCGGGAACCATCTGAGCGGTGACCAGGAGCGTCTGTCCTCGGCTCCACGTGCGCACTCCGCTGCAGTCGCGCACGCAACCGGCCCAGCTGCTTGCTCAAGGGTGCAAAGGGGGCAAGCGAAGCAAGGGAGTGAGACCATCCCAACGGCGAAGATGACGCCGCATCGGAGAGCGGGCTTGTAGAGATTGACGTGCAGTCCGTGTCGCTGCTGCGCACCCCAGCTGCGTAGTTGTCGCTGCCGCCAATGCTTTCCTTGCTCGCCTGCTCTTGGCTCGCGTCGGTTTCGGTTGCCCCGCCGTCCGTGTCGACGTCTTCCGCCCGGGCCGCCGAGGCGGCGGACAGTGGCACACGTGGGGGCAGCTTGCAGATGTACAGTGGCTTCGGCTTCATGAGCACCAGCGACACAAAGGATGACGCGGCGAACAGCACTAGACCGCCCAGCATGGAAATCCATCGACAGTGCTTGAACCGCTCCCCACGCTGGATGACGTCGCACGACATGCCAGCGGAGCACTCATTGATGAAGAAGTGTCGTGTGCCGGTGCGCAGAAACTCGATCCGGCCGACATCCACCGCGTACGCAGCACACGCGGACAATCTGGATGGCGCAGATATGGTTTGCCGCGCAGCAGGTGAGCTCGAAGCCATAGACCTACAACTCTCGCTGTCAACGTGTGCTCCATCATCGCCGCCGCGGCTGCTCGCGACGGGGCAGAGCTCCCGTGCGAGTCCGTCGCGCACGACTCGCAGAGCGTCCTCTGGAGTGCGGCAGCATAATCCAAGTTTGGCAAAGTCGGAGCCAGTTCCTGCCGGCACATACAGAACAGCGGGAAGAAGGTGCGACAACACCGCGGCCTCGCGCTCAACGTGTGCGTGCGATGTGGCTGCGGCAGTGTCGGCACTAGAGCCACCTCTCAGTGCAAGCTGTGCGAACCCGGCTAGCGTTCCCTCGCACAGCCCGTTCGTGACTTCGCTCAGTGTCCCATCGCCACCAACGACGAGAATAACGTGATGCGTGGACGGCTGCTCTGGACGACTCCTGCTTGCGCGCTGGTAAGTGGCGGATGTTCTTTTGATGCCTAGCGGCGGCGATTCGCACTCGTCGTTGTCGTTCCCAAGAGTTGCCGAAGCGCTGGCGCTGTGCGGCGTGGAAGACAGCATGGGGCCCTGCGGCGGCCGCTGACGATCGTCGTCGAGACGAGAGCACAGAATGAGTTGACTGAGCGAGTGACTCAACAGCTTCAAGTGTCCACATCGGTTCGTGCGAATGATAAGCGTACGCAGCGCGACACCACTAACAGAGGATGCCACGGAGGACAGTGCGCAGTCAGCTGGGGTCGCCGGCATGGCCGCTGCTGTGGCATTCCACACAGCACTCACAGCCGACGAGTATGGTGGTGCTGAGCCAGCGGTCGGCCCCCACGCTGATGCTTCAGGCCTGTGCCCGTGTGCTCCACTTTCCATCCCTTCCGATGAAGACCCTGGCACAGGCTGATGCAAGGAAAGGATGTGCAAGAGGTTGCTGCTGCTGGCGGTGTGCACTGTATCTCTGCCGAAAGATTGGCAGAACAGCGTCTCAACTTGATCCAGCAGCGCCGCACCTCGTTCGCCGCCGCTGGTCGGGTTGCCCACCACCCACACGTACAAGAGGCTCCGCGGCAACGCCGTGGCGTGCGCGGTCGGATTTGAAACAGCCACGCGAGTCATGGCCGCCAAGGCACCGGCATCCGCCTTCCGTGAGGATAACGCGAGCGCCATGTATTACGCTTGTGAGAAAGGAGAGAAGGGAGGAGGTACGGCTCGCTCTTGTGTGTGTGTGTGTGTGTATGTGTGTATGTATGTATGTATGTATGTGTGTCAAGGGTGTGAAGTCAGCAGTGAGGCTCCCCCCTTCGCTTCAGTGATGCCGCCACTCCAGGCTCGCCAACACACGCGACGACTGGAGGGGCAGGAACGAAGACGACAAAAAAAAAACAAGTCTTGAAGCCACCGTACAAACTTTGCACTGTCAAGGCGTTATCGTGTTTAACCAAGATGCGTTTTTTTTTGTTGTGCCTGTGCACAGCGGCGCTGCACCTCCTCCTGGGTGATGTATCCCCTCCGCCCCTCTCCGCCTACATGCACGCACACACACACACACACAGGCGGTGGCGCCTTGCTGCGGTGCAGACACCGGATTCTTTATCGAGGTTCTCCCTGCTTCAACGCTTCGTCTGCTTACTCACTGACCCCCCTCTCTCTCACCCGCTTAGTTCTCTCTATGTTGTCAGAGGCTTCGGATCGGCAACCGTGGTGGAAAGCATACAAGAGAGGAATTGCAGAGAGCCGTCCCGGTAGAGATCGTAGCGAAAGTAAAGGTACGAAGAAGCAAGACCGTTTTCGCCGCGCGTGTGCTGGGCCATGCGTGCACTACCACGGTCGCGGTGGAAGGAAAGCGAAGAAGGCGGTTCGTGTGTGTGTATGTGTGCTCCCTGTGTACCTCACGCACGTGCTTTTCCATGAAAACAAAACCAACAACAGCAGCCAAAATAAAAAGAAAACAAGAAGAGGCCACCCCACGCAGTGAAGCCCGCCTTCGTGCACATGCAAAAGGGCAGCAGCAGCAGTGAGAACAAGAAGAATCGAATTCGATACACACGAAAGGCCCCACCGCATGAAAGAATGAGGCAGAACGAAATAACCACCACCACAAAAGAAACGCGCGATGATGTGAGCACCAGGGAACGTGGCCCGCAAAGGCGAGAGGTAGAGGAAGAGAGGTGGGAGAGGTGGCGGCTCGTGAGGCACAGCCCCAGTCAACGCCAGCGCACCGGCACACAAGACCGAACGCGCTTGCCTTACCCCTCTTTTATATGTGTTTCAGCGAGGCACAGACGGGCGCTCTCCCGCTATGCGTGTATGTGCGTGTGTGTGTTGGTGTCGGTGGCGATGGCGGAGGCAATAGCAAGACCAAATAACAAGAAAACGAAAAATCAGACGAAGTTTAAGCTGGATTCGCTTATCCCCGTCCGTCTCTCTCCACCTCAGATGCTCTTCGAGCTTCCTCTTCTTCTGCCCTACGTGTGCGCGCATGTGCAAAGATATGCGAGAACGCACATGAGATGGATAGGGGTGGCGATGGTGATGGTGATGGTGAGACACAGATGGAGGCAGAGCACAAGAGTGTCCAGGAGTAACGGTGAGAAGCAGCTGTGACGCCTTGTCTGACTCGCAAAACAAGAATGAATGCGATAAAGGGTAGGAGTGGGTGGGGGTGAAGGTGTGAGCGCCCGTGGTACAGAGGACCGCATAGCTCGCTCCGTTGCGCGCCTCCCTCACCTCCTCTTCTCCGTTTCCTTTAACGCCCGTGAACGATGGCGTGCGTACACTGGAGCTGCGCCATCGGAGAGGGGCCAGTGCAGACGCGCCGTCATCCTTCTTTCTCACCATCCCGCTCACGGCGGAGCCACAAGGGGCATCCCCGAGGTCTGAAAAAACAGCAGGGGGGCACGCCAGCGGTCGCGCGTGCCGGGCGAGCGTCTGTGCGTGTGCACAGCCGCGGCTACCCTCAGAGGGAGCACCGAGGACCAAAAAAATCGGTTTCTTTTTTTTTTTGCGTGTTCGGAAAGTCCACCACAGCCAGGTCCACGAGTACACTCACACACACAAACACAACCACACACAACCATAGCTCACCCGCCTTCGCAGGGATACGGCTGCATCGTCATCGTCTGGGTCATGCCGTCCTGCGTCGCATCGGGGCCGTGCGACCAAACGGCTCTTCTTGTCCTTTCCTCGCACCTCCTCTCGGATGCGTGCTGCGCGATCGGCGCCAGACAGGCGACTCGGATGGACAGCACGCCTCGATGCAAAGCATGCCGCGTCCAAGGTCCTGCCCTCGAGGGTGACGGCCGTGGCGGCGTCGACCGTGCGGGCAACAAGGGCTGGCACAGGTGCATGGCGGAGGAGCTCGAGGAGGAAGACGACCAGCTTCAGGTCAGGGCCCTCAGAGACCCTGTGCTTGGCCACCGTGGCATACTTCCCCCCTGGCTCGCTTCAAGCCGCGGCATGCCATGATGTGTGTAGGCTCGACATATTCGAGTTGTGACGACTCGATGGTGACATTCGCAGTGCTCGCGTCATGCTTCCCCTACATGCGCTGTGACGTTGATCGGTGCGCATCTCTTCGCGCCTTTTCTGTCCATCCCTCGTGCTCTTTGGACTTCTGGATGCCTTGCTCGGATGCGATACACCACGCCAGCTATGCTAGACGGCGCACGTGCGCAGTCCTCGCAATTATCTACGTCCTGCGACCTGCTCCGGGATGTAGCTCCCGGTTCGCGTTATGAAAAGCGCATAATTGTACCTCTGTCGTCACTGGCAGCACCACGACATTAGCCTACTAAAAGTGGACAGCGAGTTGGATCGCGCCGTGGTCACTTGGCGCCGTGGTGGCGGCGCCCCAGTCCTTGATGAAGCAGTCGAGCCCCGGGGTGGCGTCCGTTGACGCTTCCGTGGCCCCGTCTGCGCTGCGCCGTGCCGGGGTGTCGTTATCGCCTGCACAGGCCAGGCATCCGCCCTTAAACCGGTCGTGCGGGGGTGGCCCCTGCCCGGTCGGATCGTCCTTTCGCGTCCCACGCCGGGTAGTGCGAGCTGGCGCCCACTCGAATCATGCGAGAGCTGAGCGCGACGTTGCTTGGCGCCTGATGGAGAGAACTTCCCGAGTCACCAGGTCACTCTTAGGGGTGCAGCCGGAGGTGAGGTGTGTATCCGTCTAGTAGGGCCACCGCAGCAAAGCCAGAGCAGAGACAACACAGGAGGTGGATGCGCATATTTGTGGGACCGTCGACACAATTTGCAGCGCACTGGTACGAGCGCGATCATGGCCGTAGGTCTCTGCGGCACCGCGCTGACCCACACCTGTCCGCCGACACCGAGAGCCCGCTGTCCATACCCGAGGGCAGGCTGCCGGCTGCTTGGCCTCCCCATACAGAGCGGGCACTTGAAGTGTGGTGCCACGCTGAGGTGGCCCGCATCATCAGGGTAGCGCAAGTGATCTATGAAAGGAGAGCAAGGACGCACGAGAAGAGCAGCGATGCTGAGTTTTGATCTCTGCCTTTGGTCCCTTCGCAGAGCCTCCACACACTCAACGCCCGCAAGACGGAGAGCCTGAAAGAGCCCAGGAGCCGCACAACGGCACCGTTGGTGTGGAGAGATCAAGAACCAACAGTGACACACACATAAGGGAAAGCACGACACAGGAGACCAGGAGCGAGGCGTCTGCAATGCAGCGGGCCAAGGCTGTGAAGAAGAGGGGATCGGACACACCCGTGCAGGCGCGCAAAGACCGAAGACATGGATCGCGGAAGCAAGACCGCCCTCTCGAGTGCGGGTGGGGTGGCAGAGAAAGAGAGACAGGGCATGAAGACAAGGAAGAGGTGTGCCTTGTGCGCATGTCCTGCACGCTCACACAGGAGGTAACCCAGCTCTCGCACACGGCACCTGCGCCGGTAGCCGATCTCCACTTCCCGTCCCTCTCTCCCCCCTCCTCCTCGACACCGGGCACGCACGGACAACCACCGCAGACGGTATCGCAGCCGAAAAAAAGATACAAGTACACAGGCCGACACGCACACCCACCCACCCACCCACACACACACACACACAAATCATGGCAACAAAAGAGAGACGACAACGACGAGACGCCTCCTCCAGCAGACGCCAACAACACAACGCCCTCCCCTCCCGCAATGCAACGCGCGAGAAATCCAAAAACGAAAACAAAGAACATGCCCAGACATCCCCCTCGACGAAAAGATCGCACCCGCACGCCACGCCGCACACCGTCACGCACCACTCCCGTAGACGTGGGGGCCCCATCGTTCGTCAAATCGATCCATGCTTGCGTACGTTCCCCAAGGCACGATCTTGCACGCGTGTGTGGCGCCGCTTTCCAACACCGCCGCGTATTGCCATGGTGGAGTGGAGAGGGAGGGGATTTGGAAGGGGGCGGGGACAACAATAGACGCCCTCCAGAAGGGTGTGCATGCAGGTTTGTACGTCCGTGACAGTTGGCAGGAGTGTGGGTGGGTGGGCAGCAATCGCGAAGGATCAAGGAAGAAGAAGCGTATGCTTTCTGGAGCTAAGCACGCACCGGGGCGGTATTCGTTGGTTGGTTGGGCGAGAGAGGACGGGACAGTGGCGGTGCCGGCCACATGAAAAGAATTGACGCCTACAAGTGCACGCGCCCACAGACTCAGACGCGTGCAGGCGACGAGCTGAGAAAAGAACGCTAACATCGTCTGCCACCGCGCGGGTGTGTTCTCCTACCGCCCCTTCTTCGCTAGTCCATCGCTGCTCCTTTCTCGTCTCCACCGACCCCCACACACCCCACAGCCATACACGGAGCTGGACGACCTTCACGTCGCAAGAGAGCCCTCTCCTGAGCTCCCAAAATGTCTTGCTCTCTCTAAAACAACGAGATCCAATTGAATGCGCGCGCGCGCTTCTCTATGCCCTTTATGCCTTTCTATGCGCAGCGGCACTGCGAAGGCTACGGCATCCTCCTCGCCCTCCTCTTCTTCACTTCCTGCTTGTGGGACGTGCCACATGGTCCTGCTCGACGCCATCGCCAGCCGATGTAATCGACGACGACGTCTCCACAGAGGTGCGAGGGGAGCCGGCTGCGGCTGCGGCTGCGGCTGCAGCTACTGTGGCCTGCATCTGCGCCATGTACGGATGCAGGACCACGCGCATGGCTTCCTCAAGCGCCACATATGACAAGGGGGACGCTGGCGATGAGGCCGACGCCGGTGCAGACGCTGGCTGACGGCCAGGCACGCTGCGCTGCAGGTGCTGCTGGCGACGCAAGAGGCGCAGTAGCTGGCGATTGTGCTGCGACACCTTCACTGCCTCCTCCTCGGCCGCCTCCGCACGTACCTGGGCCCACAGGCCCTCGAGCGCAGCCTTCAGCGCTTCGTCCGACTCTGCCGCACTGGTCGTGGATGCAGCCGCAGTCACGGAGGCGGGATCGGCCGCCCGCTCGTTTCGGTACACATTTTCCATGGCTGCCCGCACATGGTCCTCTATCTTGTCCGTCGACGTCCGCACGGTGTGGTCGACGACGCGGGTCAGCATCTCCTCCAACTCGAACGACGTGACGGGCAGCACCGGCGTCGACGGCTCCTCATCACGCCTGTCCTCGCGTGCGCTGTTTTGGGCGCTGCGATGAACGTCGCAGTAGGCGTCCAGCTGCTCCACAACGCTCGCGTGAATGTCTCGCCGGATCGCATGCGTGATCTCGTGCACAGTGTCGGCGACGGCCCTATCCAGCGACTCTCTTGAGAGGGTGGCCGCGTACGCTGCGGCAGGCGCGGCCGCTTGTGCCTCGGCCGCCGCGCGTTCTTGGCTTGCGAAATAGCGAAGGTCACTCCGCAGGCTCTCTAGCTCCTCGCTGAGCTTCGAGTGATGCTGCTCCTGCAACTCATGGAGATCTCTCAGAAGGCGCACCTCTTCCTCGCTCTTCAGTGGAGCGGCTGCGGTCTCTGGTGGGTGGGCCACTGCGGAGTCTACCAAGCCTTCAGTCTTCGCAGCGGCCGCGGCCGTTGTTGCCGCCGCCAGTGCTGACAAGCGCTCACTCAGCTCGCGTAGCTGCGCCAAGGTCTGCGACATAGTGCTCTTTATCTCGTCTTGCCTCTCAAGGAGCACAGAGGACGCGACGTCAGCGCTGTCAGTCGGGGATGTGGATGCAGGCGTCGCCATCAGTGCCGGTGCTGCGGCGATTGGTGTGGCCTCGCCGTTCGCTGCTTCAGCGTTGCGCCCTGGCGTGCTGGCGAGGCGTTCCCCCAGCACATCCATGATTGGCTTCACCTCGTCTCGTACGATCGCCTCCAGCGTGTCCGATAGCTTCTCCAGTGACCACTGTCCCACTATGCTGGACAGCGTCTTGACGAGGTGGGCAGTCGCCTGCTCATGGCGCACCGACACCTCCTCGACCGCCTCCGTCACCATTGTTTTCATCTCAACGCGCTGCGCTGCCCGGGCGACGGCTTCGCTGTCTGCGTTCATTGCACTCGACTGCTGCGCCGCCTCAAAATGCCCGCGCAGCTGCGCCTCCTTGCGCTGCACCAAAACCTGCGTGAGGGCTGCGATACGGATCGCATCAGCGACGAGCGTGTCCGGATGCTGCTGTCGCGGAGAAGAGGAGGATGGTGTCTCCCACTGCAACGGGGGGCTCAGAAGCCATGGCTGCTCCGACAGCAGACGGTACACCTCTTGAAAGGTGTTACTCACCTCGGCGGCTTCGGCAGAGAGCGTCGGGGCCGCGGATGGTACCATCCCAGATTTGCTGCCGCGGCGCACAGCACTCATCTTCACGCTGTTGCCGCCACCTTCGACCATCGAGTGCTCCAGCACATAGGACAGATGTGCCGGGGATACGTCGTCCGCCGTTAGCACTGACATGCCCGCCACTTCCGCACCCGCTGGTGTCGCCTTGAGCTGCGTCAGCTGGTACTGCAGCTCCTGCTGTAAGACAGCGGCGTCTTCTCTGGATAGTCGCGTATGGATGAGTATGTAAACATACGGTTTTGGTGACATCGGTGCTGCCGTGGTGGCGGTGCCAGCGGCGCCATCGTCGGCGACCGAGGAGGCCGCCGCAGCCTTCATGGCATACCGTTTTCGCGAGCTCTTGCGCTCGGAGACGCGCCTGACGCGCGCTGGGTCGAGGCCGGCCAGCTCCGCCACCTCTGCGGGCAGCTGTGAAGCACCGCTGGACATGGCGCTGGTGAGGTCAGCAGCGGCTTGCAGGGCACCAAGCCACACCGTCGAGGCACTGCTCTCCTTGCTGACACCGTAGACCACCATGTGCATTGTGAGCGGTGAGGCAGCGGACGAAGCCGAGACATCCGCCGCGGCAGCAGTGCGCATCTCCTCGTACACAGCCGGGCTGATCAACGGCTCTAGTATTCGGATGGGCAGTGGTCGGCCAGGTTGAGATGCCCACAGCAACTTTTCCTTCGAACTGTCCACGGACAGCAGGCGCGGCGGTCGCGCTACGGCGGCACGCTTTCCCGAAACAGTGGCCGCAATCGAAGCGACCAGGCGCGCCTGAGACGGCGTCGCCGGCCTACGCTTCTTCTTTTGAGCGGCGAGCGCCTTGAGAGAGACGCGTGCCACACGGCGCACCACTCGCTCCACCCGCCTTGTGTTCGCCTCTGAAGCTGCCGTCTTTGCCGGCGGTGCGGTGTTCGCGGCTGCAGCCGTGGCTGCTAACGTTGGGACCGGCTCTGCAGATGCAGCCGCAGCGACTGGCGAGGACGCAGAGGGCAACACGGCTTTCGCTGCCGTTGCCGTTTCGTCCACGTCGGCCTTCGGCGGCGTCGAGCTGTTCGCCTCTTTTGGGTTCCCTCTGCGCTGCGGGGCGACCTGCGCCGGCGCTCCACTGAGGCTGCACCGAGCGGGGCTGCTGCATGTTGTCGACGGAGCCGCCTCCGCAGCAGCTGAGCGATCGGAGGCCGGCGCGGCGCTGACAGCCTGGGCGCTGTCATGGGAGTTTGTCGCAGGAGCCGTGGCCAGAGGGACTGCCGCCGGCACGCGAGGCGGCACGGGCGGCAGCTCCGCCAGTGTGCGCACGCGCTTTGTCTGCTCGTCGCCGAGAACCAGGACTGTCAAGGGTGGGGTGTGGACAGACTGCCCGTCTTCGGTTGCCACCTCCGGTGGGAGCGGGTGCATGCTCAGGGCATTGCGGATGATGAACTCCTGCACTTCGGCATCCTCGCGAGGGAGGGTTGTCTCCACGAGCACTACCAGCGGCGACGATGCGTCAGCTGCCGCACCGCTTGTGCCGTCGGCTGTGCGCTCATGCGTGTCGTTGACCACGGCGGCGTGGATGCGGTTGACCAGCAGGATGTCCGCGAGGTGCGCCAGCTGGTGCTTTCTCGCGATGGTGGTGTAGTCTAGGCGCAACACCCGTCCCACGTCAGGGATGTCGGTCGACGTCGAAGACGACGACGAGGAGGAGAGGACGTGCTTTAGCAGCGTGCAGTTCACACCTGAGAGGACAGTGTCAACGAGATTCTTGCCGGCATTTCGTGTCTTTGCTTTGGCAGGCGCTGCCGTGGTCGCGGGAGGTGGTGGGGCGCCCGCAGGTGGTAGCTCGAGTTGCCCAGCGCGCTTCGCAGGTGCTTTCACCGCAGCTGGAGGCTTTGATGCGGCTGCCCGCTTCGGCTTTTTCGCTTTCGTTGCCTTGGCCCTCAGCTCCGCCAGGACGGCGTTAACGGCGGCGTCAATGATGACGCTCTTCGAGCGTCGCCTTACACGGCCGCCTAGGCGACAACCGACAAGACGAAGCATGCGTCTATCCTGGTTCACTCACGTTAACACAAAGACCGCGTTCGCTCCAGCTCAGAGACGCGCGGCGTGGCAGAGAAAGAGAGAGGGCGAAGGAAAAGCGAGCAACACACGAATGAACGCAGAAGGAATACAGCTTCTATGGGGGTACGTCTCTCCCCTCTCCCCCTTCCCCTCCTCTACGCTTGAGATGAGCACCAAAGCGAAACAGTGAGAGGGGTGGCGCTGGTCGACGCCGCTGACCGCCGCCTCGCGCGTGCCTGAAAAAGAGAGAGAGAGTGACACTGTTCTCAGCAGCAGAGAATGCAATGAAAAAAGGCCTCGATGCGCCTCAGGCGTGCGCGCACATACACAGACGCGCACGAGGAGCGAAGTAATGATGATGGCTAATGATTGTCGTAATCTATGCGCCGATGTGCGCGCGTGTGATGTGCACGCAGAATGCTGTGGCGCACAGTGCGGGTTTGTCTATGATTCAAATGAGTGGAGACAGAGAGGGAGAGGGAGAGCGCGGGTGTGCGCGGCAACGAAGACTGCCAGGACCGTCGCACCCTCGATTTTGTGCCTCGAACACAGCAGAGCCTCTTTGTTTTGGCTTCCCGCTCTCCCAGACTCGCGAAAGAAACAAAAAAAAGGCGCGTACACCCTTCGCGCGGCTTTGGTGCACAGTGCACACCTTATCCCTCTCTTTCTGTGCGCGTGTATGTGCGTGTGCGTGCGCGTGGGGGCGCTACGAGAGGAGGGCGGCGGTAGTGGTGGTGGTCGTGTTGGTGGTGGTGCGGCGGTGCACGACGGGGCTGCAGAGATAGGGAGAGGCGAGAGAAGAGAGCTCAGGGGCCGTCTCTCTGTGTGTGTGTGTACACGTCTTCTCTCGCTGTGTCCACCTCCTCCCTGCTTTGGCTTCGTTTCGCAGACTTCCATCAGAAAAGACGCACACATGGAATGGCAGGATTTCAGGATGCAGGGGAAGAAGTGAGTAGCCCGCTCGACAGTCCGTCGAGAGAGAGAGGTGTGTGCGTGTGTACGCAGAGATGGATACGTTTCGGCACCGCGGGAGCGCGAGAGCAGAGGTTCGCGAGGGGAAGGGCGAGGGACGGAGGGTTACGGGAGCGCATCGCACCTGCACCCACACCGACACTCGTACAAGAGGGTGAGTTTTCGCCCGTGCGCACGGGCGATGCCCTTGGCTGTCTCCTGATGTTGACAAAGTCGGGTTTGAGAGGAACAATCGACATACGCGCGCACACACACACACACACACAAGTCAGCCCGCCTTCTCCACCCGCGGAGACTCTTCGACTCTATGACTCGATGCTGTCCGAAAAACGCATGATAAGACTCGCACACGCCAACACGGACGCGTACGCGTGGTTTTACTGCTTGATCCCTCTTCCGGTCGAGGATGTCGCCGTTGCTAGCGTGCGGCGGGCAGAGCGCACGACTCCTCGAGATGATGCAGACGCAACGGACACCCTCACCTTGTCAGCCTTGAGCTTTTTGCTGCGGTTGCGGTTAACAAGCAAGCTACTGATGAAGTCCTCCAGAAGACCGTCCTCGGCAAGCTCCTGCTCCCGCGCTGTGGCGGTCGTTTTGAACGAGTCGGACACGCTCCGACTGCCCTGAAACTGCTGCTTCCATAAGCGCGAGCCCTTGGTGGCGGAGGGCGCGGACGACACAGGCGACGAAGATGATGCGGCCTTGCAGGAAAACTGTGACTTGGCTTCCTTGGCCTTCGCCCGCATCGCCCTACGCGCCTCGCTGCGCCGCTCCTTCCTCTCCTTCTCCCTAAGCTGCGCGAGTATGATCTCCTCTTCGATCTTGGCGATCTCTTCATCAGTGAACGGACTGCCGCCGCCGCATTGGCTGCTGATGCGCGCTGCTTCCGCACGAGCGGCAGCCACGCTCTCACTTACGGGGTACAGGCCCAAATCACTCACACTGCCGAAAGTCGAGCTCGTCGCTGCACCGTCTGCCGCGTCTGTTGCGTTGTGCTCGCTGTCGACGTCGTCGTCATCATCGTTCATGCCCCATCGTGAACCGGAGGCTCGTCGAAGCCGCGGCACCTCTGCGGCGCAGTACCCATTATCTCTGCCGAAAGCGATGGCGCCGAAGTTGAAGAGGCCGCCCTTGATCATGGCGGCGCTTTCGTTTACTTCGGCCGACTCGGCCTGCAGCGTCGTCGCCGGAAGCGTTCGGTGCGCGGCGCCTGCGCCGCCGGCTGCATCGGCTCTCGCGCTCGCGTTGAGGAACGGGGCGGTGACTTCCGAGTTCAAAAGACTCGGCGCGTATGCAAGTCGAGACGGCTGCGAGGGCGCAGCGTCGTCCACAGCAGTGCTCGCGGTAATGTGTCCATTGCCGGTCTCTCTGGTGTCGCTGGTGCGAGTCAGTATGTTAGTTGTGCTTTCTGCAGGACACCTGTAAACCGGCTCTGCTTGATCAGCGTTCCCCCGGACAGAGGAGGCGCCTGGCGCGGAGATTCGCTGCTGCCATTCCGCCGCCGCCCTACCATTTCCGTTGCAGCCGCCATGGTGGCTTCGCTGAACCTCCACTTGCGCGCTCAGCGCTGCTGCCGACGCCGCCGACTTCTTCGAGGGGGCATCGAAGGAGACGCTGTTGAGAAGGTCCCACAGATGTTGCACGGCATCGTCTGCCACGCCGCGAGTGCTAGCATCCCTGTGCTTCCCTTCCGTCGCCGCTGGGGGTGTGCGAGGTAAGGGCGGTGCTGAGGCTGTCGCGGCGGTGCCGCTCTCGCCGACCGGCGCAGTGACTGCGCGCCGGGGTGCTCCCGCCACCTTTGTTGCCGTGGCAGTGCGCGCGGGAGCTGGTTCCGCTGGTGAAGGCTTCGGTGATGCCGGCGTCGCCTTGCGCGGCTGCGGTGCCAGCATCGGGTTCTCGCCTCCTTTCTCGCTCTCCGCGGCGCTCAGCACACACACAGACGTGCGATCGTTTTGCCCCGCCACCAACGATTGCTGCGCGGTGCTGTCCAACGTGGGGCGCACATGTAGGGCGTTGGCGAGGCGGTGCTGCACGGCCATCGCGGCCTCGTTGGAGAGCTGGGTGCGGAAGACGAAGATGAAGGGCAGGAGGGAGCGGCGGTATGCGTTTATGTTCCCTATCACGTGCTCGCTCTGCGGTGCATAGGCATCGGGGTAGAGCAGCACGTGCCCGGCGACTGGGTCAACCTGCTCCAGCGCTGCATCGATCGCCGCCAGGTGAGCATCGTCCCAATCTAGATGGTCGATCACGAGCACGTTCGCGGTGGCAGGCAGTTCAACAAAGGCGCGGTCGGAGAGGTACACCGTCGTCGCCCCGTAATACAGCCGTGATACAACTTGTGTGTACACCGGCATGGAAATAGATGGCTTCGGCGGTGAAACGGGGGTTGCGGGAGCAGCGACGGTGAAAGCCACTGCGTCCGAGTTGTTTTCGGCGGCTGTGGTCGCTACTGCATCTTCTTCAGCGTCTTTTCCCTCCACTTCAGTGTCTGCACTGTCGCCTTCAGAGGCGGTCAACGCCGGGCCATCGCCTGCTGCTCCCGCCGCTGCATCCTCCTGCAGCACCTCCGTGAGGGATTTGGCAGCGGTGCCTAGTGCAGCCGGCGCACCGGTATGGGCACTAGCTGACTCTTCTCCCGCTGCCTCCTCAGCTGCAGAGATGCCGTCATCACCCGACACGCTTCCAGCCGCGGCATGCTCTGTTGCCCAGGACTCTGCGCCTTTGGCTGTTGCGGCGCTCAAAGCCTCGGGTGTGGCATCGTTCAACGCTGGAACAGCCGCTGCTGCAGGTGCTTCTGCAGTAACGCTTTCACTTAAAGGACCGTCAATGTCGAACTCTTCGAACTCTTCCAGGGGGAGCAGTGCCTCTGCATCCGTTGAGCGCGTCAGAGCAGCCGCTTTCGCATCTGCTTCCGCTAGTGGAGGTGCATGAGCTGTGGCAAGGAATACGCTGCCACTGTTGTTACGCTCCGGTCCGCTCCTTCGCGGCGTGTCAGGGATGTTGACACCATCTGCGCTGTCCGTGTGGTCAGCCGGGCCTGGCGCCGCCGGCGATGCTGCGTCGGCGGCAACGCCGTCGCCGTCCAAATCCGCAACATCCACTGATTCCTCTTCGACCGGGCTATCGTGCTTACTCGACGAGACCGCTGCAGCGGCCACCAGAGCTGCAGCGCTGGCCGCACTGCCTCCAGAGCAGGTTTGGCTCTTCACGTGGGCCCAAACTGTATTAACGCTCCTCTTTGCTGTCGATGGTGCTGTGATGATCTTCTCATCCGCCGGCGTCGTCGTGCGGGCCTCTTTCGCCCGCATGGACGGCGTTGCCGCTCGATCTACGTAAGTGGCTGCTTCCCAGCACTGGGAGGCGCCGGCGCCATTGCCATCAGCAGCGCTGTTTGTGCCGTCGCCACCGCCGTCGCCCCCTTCGACGACCTCCTCACCCTCGTCGAGCTCGACCTCGACCTCTTCCCATACTTCTTCATCCTCGCCCTCCAAGTCGTCAGCCTCTTTGGCAGCACCCGTGGCGCCCTCCGCTGCACCGGCTGCCGACACACGCGGAGACACAGCAGCAGCCGGCGCTTCCGCTGCACCAGTGCTGCTTTTGCCTTCTCTTCCAGCAAAGTCCCCTGAAATCGGAAGAGGGCTCGCCGGCGCATCACCGGCACCATTGGCGGACACGACCGCGGGGTCGACAGCTGCTGCAGCCGCCGCGGCCACAGACGCGGTAGGCGGCGCATCTCTCGATGAGGCGCTCTCAGCCTTGTCAGGAGCGGGTCTGTCTGGCGTAGTTGGCGAGTCGATGTAGCGCGTCCAGTGGCGGGACTTGATGCCATCTAGCACACACGCTCGGAATTCACCGAAGGCGCCGAGCGCGTCAAGTTGGGCATCGATCTGCTCCTGCCGCCGCGCCGCTTGCTTCTTCGTGTCGTCCGTCCTGAAGAGAAAAATCAGCGGCGGGGTGTAGGCGTCGTCCTTGTCGAGCTCCTCCTTCGCCTTCTGCGCCTCGGCGCGGTGGGCGGTTATGATGGAGGCCATCGTGGACTTGGGGTTCACCCGCTTCGACTTGCGCTGGCCCTTGCGAACATCCATCATGAAGATGTTTGCGTTGGTTGGCAGGGTCGGCTGCGCCGTGGCGCGTGCCAGCCGCTCCGTACTCATGTTAAAGCGGATACAGGGAACACGGTCGCCGTAGGAGAAGCTGATGGCACGGCGCTGACATGCGACGGCACACGTGCGCGCTAAAGACACCGTGCCACAGCTCCGCCGCCATGCGCGCGATACACTATCCGCCGCCACCGCCGCCGCAGAGATGGAGGATGCAGCGATGGGGGGTGACGAGAAAAGTACATCGACACGTCGAACCGCGCAGCCATCACACTTCGCGCAGCCCATCGTGTGCAGTACGCTGCTACTCAGCTTTCCAGGCCCCTCCACACCTGGCGGCCACATCGGGCCCAGACGGGAGCTCCTAAAAAAGGTGCGTCTCAGCATATGGCTTGTCTGTCCGTACCGTCTCCTCGAGGGAGAGAACAGCGCAGGGCAGCCCAGGCGGCCGCAGAGACAGAGCCCCCCCCCCTCCCACACACACGGCAACAAGTGAACTTCGCAGCAACCAACGAACACAACGAAAAGCCGAGCCTCCTTCCTCCAACAGTCGAATGGGAAAGAAAAAGAAGATACGGAGAGACAGGCAAAACAAGAGAACAACGGCAGCGCTCAATGCGGGTGCCTATCCGCCGTGGCGGGGCGCGGGTGTGGGTGGGACCACTCGTACAGGTAACTTCTATGAGGTGCGTGATGACGCAACACGCGAGGAACAACAGCAGCAAGAGAAGATATGGGGCGGGGGAGCACCAATCACGGGCAAGGGAACGGCGTGTGTATATGCCTGTGCACGTGTACTCTAGCAGCACCAGAGGTGCTGGCGTCTATGGGAGGGGCTTTGGCCTTCTATCCTAAATTTGAATGTCCAGTTCGCTGTGCCCGCCACAAGTGCACGGCAGACACGGATACACTGCTTTTTTTTTGTGGCGGCAACGAGCGGATTATACCAGCGGTGAGCCGGTGACTTTGGGCGACGTCGATAAAGGAGGACGATGTGGAGAAGGCGAGCTCCACGACTGCGTCCACGGGGCAACGCGTGCTTGCGTGTGTGGGCGTGTGCGCGCGGCTGAGCACCGCAGTAAGGAAACTCTGTCGCAGAGCCGCACGTATCGCCGTTTCTTTTTGATCGGCTATGCGGAGAGGCAAGGGGCGGTAAGAGGGAGACAATTGAAGTGAGCAGGGCGGAGCCGGGTGTGGGGAGGGGGGAAGGGAGGGGAGGCGATGCAGCCTTTCATATTGCATCGATGGGCACCCCCACACCAAGTGCTGCCTGTGCAGTGTCAGCATGTCTGCATGCGTACGGATGCAGAGACTCGGCGCAGTCCGCAGCTATCGGCCCATAGGCACACTCGCCTACAAGTCTCTTCAAAGACACGGAGGAGGTGTGCGCAGTTGGCTCCCGCCATCCCTCCCTTCTCTTTCCTTCTTTGCTCGAACGTGCACACACACATGCGCACACAACTGTTCCACGCCGGGGAACTCGACCTCCAGTGCCTCTCCAAGCAGCCGTGGATCTCTCGCCATGGCCATCGCTCTCCCTCTCCCCGGCATTTCGCATCCTTCTGCCGAGTGATGGGTGGGCGAACAAC
The DNA here is from genome assembly GCF_000002875.2 of Leishmania infantum JPCM5. NCBI lineage: Eukaryota > Euglenozoa > Kinetoplastea > Trypanosomatida > Trypanosomatidae > Leishmania > Leishmania infantum. The sequence continues at coordinate 420,873 of NC_009403.2, read as the reverse complement.
ACAAGCAACGCGAGAAGCGAAATGTTACGATGTCGCTTCAGTGAAGCACGTACCGCAACAGGGGCATCGGCGCGTGTGTATGGCTGTGGTGGTGGGGCTAAATGAACGATAGAGGCAGACACATGTGCGGCATCCAAGCCCCCCCTTCTGCTCACACATGCTGCGTGAAATTCCATTCCTCCCTCCAGCCGCCCCTCTCTCCCTCCCTCCGACTTGGCACTTGAAGAAGCATAAACAAAGAGGAAAAGGTCGAGAGCGCGCGCGCAACAACGCGACAGGCACCCACCCACCCACTCTCACAGAGTGGGGTATGCACGGAGCCCTGAGATGCCACGCCCCGAGGTGCGGATGTCACACCCGTCTTCTACCCAAGGACGAGGGATGGGATGGGAGGCGCACACCGCACGATAAACAACGGCAATACAACAAAAAATACGTTAAAGACCACTTAGGCATTAACCCGCCGTAGCTCACTTCCCCTGTCGTTCGTCTGCTCCGCTGTGCGCTCCCTGTGCATTCGCGCGTCTCGGCACACGCACACACGTACGCAGCAAACGGGGACGACAACAGAAGCGGCACAGCCTCATGAAGATAGAAATGGGTTTTGGAGGAGAGTGTGGGGGAGAGGGGTGGCGTGTGCGTGCGCGTGGCGGTATCGGAGTGAGAGGAACGAGGGTGTTAGGACAGCTCCAGCTCAATATACGTGAGGTGCAGCATGGCAAAGCAGCGTGCACTTCCCCCTCCACTCGCTCGCTCGCTCCCTCACTCACCACCGTGCGCGACCTTCTGCGCTCTAAGCAGCCTAAGATGCCCACTCTTTGAGTGGGCCGGGAGACGGAGAGGAAGAGTGAGTCGGTGGGTACGCACAGAATCACACCCAGGTGTCGTATCGACTCCCGGCTTCCCTCCTGCCGTTCGGCCAAGTCGCCTCACCCTCTCCGTGCGCGTATCAACGCCCGCCTTCCTTCATTCGTTTCCTCTCACCCGGACGGCGCCGCTTTACAGAGGGACGCACAGGAACTGGATGTTGAGCTCCATGTAAGAGCACGGGCTCGGAATGTCGTACGCCTTGAGCGTGTTCGGGTGGATGACGCCGAGGTGCCCGATGCGCACTGCCTGACCAGCGCGGTGAAGAATGATGTCCATAGCGCGGCCAGGAAAGAAGGCGCCGTCCTCGCCCTTCTCCAGTGTGTAGTAGTCGCCTTCGTAGTCCTCTGCTATCTCCGCTTTCGACGGGACGCCAAGCTTGAGTAGGGCGAGCTCGGTGAGGCCGTGAATGCTCTCAAATCCGCTAGAGCTGCCGTTGCAGTGCGCGGCGGCGAGGTGTCTCTGGTTCCGCGCACCACAGGACGCGTAGTCGGCCTTCAACTCCAGCACCGGTGGGAAGTTCCGTTCGTTGTCCAGCAGGACGACGTCCGCGCACTCGAAGAAGCGCTGCGGTAGAGGCTTCGACTTGTTCGTCGCGAGCGTCTTCAGAATACCGGGGAGCAGTGATGGGCGGCACACCTGGAACTCCATCGTCTGCGGGTTGGCGATGTGCGCCGCGACGTCGTTGTCCACGCGGCCCAGGCTCTCGAACGCATCGGCGCGCGAGCAGAGTGACAGCGTCAGCAGCTCCGTGTAGCCTGCGCAGGCCATCTCAGTGCGCAGCAGCTGCGCCACCTTGCTCAGCGGCGTCTGCGTCACAGGGCCATGGGTCTTGCACTCCACGTAGGCGATGTTGTCGTAGCCGTACGCGATGGCGACATCCTCCATCACGTCCGCGACGCCGATGACGTCCGTGCGCATTGGCGGCACCGTCACCGTCACCTCACTCTCCGTCGTCTCCTTGATCGTGTACATCATCTTCTTCAGCAGCTGCGCGCACTCAGCACCACTTTTCATTTCGATGCCGATAATCGAGTTGAGGCGTTCGATGCTCATCGTCATTTCCTTCGTCTCCATCGTTGGTGTCACAAGCGACCTTGTTCCGTCTGGCGTCGGCTCCTCATAGTTCACCTGCACCGCCTCCACTGTGAAGGGATCCTCGCAGTAGGCCGAGAAGGCACACACGAGCTGGTTCACCAGCACCTGCGCCTTGTAGTGGTCCGGGGCCGTGCACTCAATGAAGATGTTCCTGGTGTCCACGGAGATGGCCGAGTAGCGCGAGTTGATGATCGGCGGCAACGAGAGCACGTTCTGGCCGGTACCGTCGTACACAACCGGGTAGGTCGGAAAGGAGGAGATTAGCGGTACATACTTGCCGATGTGGCGGTCCTCGGCGTAGTACTGCGTGAGGCCGTTGCCTGAGCAGTTCAGCTCCCTTGTCTGCCGCAGCGGAACGAACCGGATGGTCTCGCGCGGGCGGCAGGCGAAGATAAAGTCCGTCGTGTTCACCTTGTCTAGGTCGTGGGTGCCAACCGAGGCCAGCGTGCGGCGGCGGGCCAACCCGGCGTGGAGCTTCTCCTGGTAGTCGATGAAGCTGTTGTAACTGCGCTCGTTGAAGCGGATGTTGTGCAGTACAGCGCACACAACGTAGTCGCGCACGTTCTTCACGCTTTTCTCCACGGTCATGCGGTAGAGCGGGTTGGCACGGTTGAGGACGCGGTAGTTGGGGAGCGGCATTGTCCCCATGAACACCTTTAGAGCGCAGGCCATGCCCTCCGCGGTGAGAAGGTCGTGACGGTTTGCCGGGGTGTCAATTTTGTAGAGCTTCTCCTCCGAAAGGTGCGCAGGGGCCTCCGCCGGAGCCACGCTCGCCTTTGCGCTCTTGCCCTGCTCCCTCATGAACATTTCTTTCTCACTCGTAATGTCATCGAGCTCCAGGCCAAACTGGAAACACAGGTCGTTGAACTCCTCGTCTGTGTAGGACTTGCCGATCAGCCGGCAGATGTAGTCCTTCGCCACGGCCAACGTCGGCATCTTCTTGAATCTCTCTGCGTGCGTGTGTGTGTGTGAGTAATACTTCCGTTCAACAGGAAAAGAGGCAGCTAGAGGGAGGGCCGCGGATGCGAGATGATGAGCTCAAGAGAAGCGACGCCGTCAGCAAGGAAGGAGCAGGCAGTGGTGGGTGGGTAGAATAGAAACACCGAAAGGAAAAGCCTTCGATCCAACAGCAAACGAGCAAGCTGATATGCGCCTACGTGCGCGTTTCTAGGCTGGAGAACGAGAAGAGAGGAGGAGATGGCGGCGCGTGTTGTCGTCGCCATCACCGCCGTGGTTCGATAGATGCGTTGCACCGAGGCAGCAGCAGCAAGAAGGGAAGAGGTGTTGCAGGGGTACGATACGCAGTTGACAGGAGAATGGAGGTCAAGGCCGTGGAGGTGTTTGCCGAGGTCGTTGCCCATCGTGACGTGGAAAAGAGGTGCATCATCACAGCGGCACGAGGAAAAGCGGGGTGGGCGCGCAAGGGGGGGGAGGCGGCAGTGGCGACACGCAGACGAACACGTCGGCCAAGAACAGAGCCGGGCAAATCGCTGAGAAGTTGCGGTGTTCTCGGTACGCTCTTCCTCGCTGTTGAGGAAGTCGAAACGCCCATCAATGCTTTCGCGCTAACTGCGCAGTTCGCGTTTACTTTCGTTTTGTTGAACAGCATGCTTCTTTTCCTTTCCCGCATGGCCGGTGTGTTGTCTGCCTGCGCGCAGGTCGTCGTGAGAGGGGTGAAGGGTGGGGTGGGGGTGGGGAAGAATCCAACGCACAGAGAAGCGAATTCAACTGGAGAGGTCCGGTGGGTCCACAACGCAGCAGGGGCGCTCGCATCTCCGGTCAAACAAAGTGAGGACGTAGTCACGCATACCTTCCGCCTCGTGGCTCTCCTTTTTTTTTCTTGAGAGCCAACAGCTCGCGGATGCGGCTCTGCAGCTTGTCTTTATCGTCTTCGTGCTTTGCCACCGCACCGGTCGCTTGCTCATGGGACAGCTGCCTGGCAGCGGCGGCGGCGGCGACGCAGCTGTTCTGGTACTCCTTTACTCGCATGAGTGGGTCGTGCCGCTGCTTCTGCGCCAGGTTCAGCTCCTTTCGTAGCTGCGCCGCTTCCGCGCTGGTAATAAAGCCAGTAGCGGGTGCACTCTCGTCACCGTCGCCTCTCCTCTTCGTCGCACCTGCACCATAGCCGCTGCCGTTGTGGGTGCTAGAGGGACTGTTGCTTTTTGCGTCATCTCGTGGTCGCTTCCTCATGGACGTCTCTGCCTCCACGGAGGCGACTGTTCTAGAAGCAGCAGCGGCGGTGTCGTCTCGTGCTTCTGATTTCACCACACACGTCGACCCGTAGGACTCCTCTTTCTTAAACTTCCTGAGGAAGCTGTTTACGGGGAATGACGCGCCGGTGGACGTCTTCAGCTGCACTTCCGGCTTGCTGACTTGTGGCGAGTGCGGTGAAGCTACAGGCGCATCCTTGGCTGCTTGGGCGTCTGCCTCGTACTCGGCGGCGAAGATGCTGCGCGTCTGTCGGTAGCGTGCCAGCTCGCCGCTGAGCGAGTCCGCTGAGTTTGCCAGCACCAGCTCATCGTAACGACGTTCTTCCTGATCGCGCTGCAGCTCCTTCTGCCGCTCCTCTGCCTTCTGCTTGTTGAGCTCGGCCTCCTCCTTGAGCTGCTCGACGCGGCGCAAGTTGCGGTACGTCAAGGGATGGAAACTTTTGTTCCGGTTGATGTCCTTGCTGTGCGCGCGGTACATCTTTGGCGAGGAGCGCTGGGATGGGGCCGGGGTAAAAGGAGATGAGGTAGCGGTGATCGTGCTGGCATGCCGGTGGCGGTCGTCTGCCCGTTTTTCTTTTTTTAGGGGGAGGGGGGCAGGCGCTGCTCTGTGAGTCGCGTATATACGTATGTGTGTGAGAGCTTGCGTGCTTGATGATACCACAGAGAGAGAGAGAAAGACGAAGGAAGGAAGGAAGGAAGGACGTGACAGTGACATGGGGAGGTGAGGATGAATACAGACGCAACGATTGGTTTCGCCGCGAAAAAGAAAAAGGGGGAAGCACGCACCCAACTAGCATAAAAGCATTCCAAGCGACCTGGGGCGGGGGCGGGGGGCGAGAGGGGCGCCGCAGCGAAGGTCATTGGGAGAAACGAGGGTAAAGGGGCATGGACGGTGTTGGTAGTGTGTGGAGAGGGCGCTGCATGCGAAGCCTCCGTCCTCTCCTTGCTCCTCCCTGTTTCTCCCAAGCGCCCATCACCCAACACGCCAACCACGGAGGCAAGCAGAGAGGCGTGTTGGTACCGCTACCTCTGCGCGCTGCGGCCCCCGCGCTTTCTCTCTTAGCTTTCGTAGACCCTGATCGCCGAGCACGCCTGCAGCGCTCGATGAGAGAAACAGAGTAGGGGGAGGCGAGGAATGAGGGAAAGCCGATCGCGTCGCGCACATGACTTGCCCTTGTTGTTCATGTTTCTGTTAGCCTTAGGGGTTTAGCGCCTCTGTGAAAGCACAAACACGCACACATACACACACGCATGCAGGCACATGTATAGAGATACACATGCATGCATGCGTACTCAGCCAGCCCTATATCAAGCACGAAAAGGGCGGAAGGGGGGGGGAAGGGGAGCTGCAGTGTAAGACGAGAGAGCCTCCTCTCTCTGCTTGCCTTCGTATCTGCGACAGCCCTCCGCGTTCTCGCCCCGGCTTCCATCAACATGCCGACATCTGCGCACACGCGCGAAGCACCGTGCCCGGCCTCCCTCCGCCCTTCGCACCCTGTTGCCTTGCCTTCAGTCGTTGCGACAGCGCTAGTGCTGCGTGGAGACGTCCACGGGCTCGTAAGGTCCCGCATCTACGTAGGGTACGAAGTCTGACCGGTGCTGCGTCGGGTACTCGACATCCCACAGCGTGAGGCCATGAGCAGGAGCCGGAGACAGGCGCTCGCGCTTGAACTTCTTGCGCGATACCTCGAAGCCGCTCTGAAAGGCGTGCTGGAGCTCTTGATCGTCCCAGAGGCCGTGGCCGCCCGCCTTGAGCGCGCTCACCATGTTGCGGATCTGATGGCGCAGGAAGGACTGCCCGACGAACCAGATAAGGACTTCGTCCTCCTGCCGCACCACCTCAATCTTGTCGAGTGTGCGGATGGTCGGGAGGTTTGTGCGGGCCTTGTGGTACTCGTGCGGCTTCGCTTGGTACGTGATGACGCGCTGGCCGTACTCGTTGAAGGTTGGCAAGGCCGCAGCGCGCTCGAGCTGAGAAAGACCGCGCTCGACCGTCACCTTCGGCGCCGCTGGCGCCTCGCCGCGCCTCAGGCCGTGACTAGTTAGCCGCTCATGCTCCGCGCTGTACGCCGAAGACACCACCGGTCCCCCTCGACCGCTTCCGGTAGAAGAAGCCGCAGCGCGCCGCAGTGCGTTCGCCATCTTGCTGTCAGCAAAGAAGCCGTAATCGTGTGTCCCTTCCATGAGACGCGCCATGCGCTGCATGCGCGGCACATCGAGGTAGCGGTCCACGTGCCACTGCAACCCCGCGTCAAACAGGGGAGGTGCAATGCGGTTCAGAATGCGGTAGCAGTACACCCGCCGCACCCCGCTGTGCCGGGCATGGAAATCCTGGTTACGGCACGGGTGACAGCTGAGAACGGCGAGCGGCTGCCGACGTTGATGCAGCCACAGCGTGGCGCGCTGCAGGATGGTGCGAGGTTGCAGCTCCACCTCGCTTGGCACGTCTACATGGCACGTTAGGCGGCGCACCGACACGCCCGTCTCTGGAATGACGGCGGCAACGACGCTAACCGTCGGCACGTCCAGCGCGACAGCCAGCGCCTCCTCCAGCACGACCTTGGCGAAGTGGCGGGAGCCAGTGCCGTAGTCTGCCGCAGCAGTAGTGGTGTTGCCAGCTGGCGCAGCATCCTTGCTGTTTCGCGTTCGTTGCACAGACTTGTACCATCCATCGAAATCACTGCCTTGATACTGCACATCCACCCGGTAGCGCGTCATGCCGGGCGGAATGACCTGCTGACCAGGGACGTACCTCTCCGGTTCACCACTCGGGAGAGTGTGCGTCGCCTCGGCAGCTCCCGCTTCGCCGATGGCTGCCAGCGGCGGGTAGTACAGGAAGTTGTCGTCCAGCAACTCCTGCTCCAACACGTCGGCACCTGCGGTGGCCGCCAACGCTGTTGGTGCCGTTGCATCTGCCGCGTCCGATACGGCACTGCCATCCTCGTCTTCGTCGACGGCGTAACCACGTTGATTGGCGTTCACGGCGCTACAGGAAGAGCGCACCAGCCGGGGCGCCGCCGTCTCTTCCGTGTACACCGAGCTTCTGCGTGACTGCTGGAGCTGCTCCTGCATCCATCGCGAGTGCCGCGCGCTGTCGGCGAACATGTCCGTGAGCCGCGCCGATGTTGCGCGTCGACGAGCTTCGTCGTCGCGGGTCTTGCCATCGACGATGGAGGCCGCATCTTGGCTTGGGGAGAAGGCGGACGGAGACGACGCTGGCGACGGCGGTGAGCTACGCGGGCTCGTTGTAACGCCTACATCTTGGTGGCCGCTGGTGAGCGAGCCAAAGCGCTTCCAGCCTTGAAAGCCGTGGCTGGCAGCACTTCCTGTAGCGGTTGTAGTCGCTGAGGGAGGCACAGCGCCCCCCTTGCCGTCCGCGTGATCCTTCGTATTATTGCTCTCGCCATCTTTACCGTTGAAAGAGCCAGTGGCGCTCGTGACGTGGCGCTGACCTACCCGTAGCGCTGAGGGGAGCGATGCCGCTGCCGCCGCCGAAGCGCTAAGGCATCGACGCAGGCGAGGTGCGCTGACGGAGGGCGTGCGCCACATGTGTGCCGCCGCAGTCGGTGCGTGCATGACGGCCCCCGTGAGCCGAAGGCGTGAATGACGCCGTCAAATGGTTCTCTTTCACGCCACGCGCCGTGTGACGTATAAAGGAGACTTGAATGGCGCTTCTCAGAGCGGGTGCGAGTGAGGGGCTGCAGTGTGCGCATGTATCTGTGCTTGTGCGTGTGTGTGTGTGGACGGGTCGCACACCTGGAAGAGGCCCCCCCTCACAAGCACAGATAGTTACAACGGGAGACAGAGAAAAGCAGGAGGGGCGAGGAGGCGATGCCCACTGGAGCCACGGTCATCCATACGCTGCCTTGAGGAACGAGAGGTGTGTGTGTATGTGGCACGATGAGGGGTCCGGCAAACAGAGCGGGGTGGGGACGCACGTGCGCACAGGTGCACGCACGCATGTCCCCACACCCTTTTTATTGCTGTGTTGTTTTTTCGGAGGGAGGCGCTCGAAACGCGGAGGCAGTCCGCAGCCAGCTTCGCTCACGAGAAAAGTAAATCGCCTCCACCACACGCCGTCGCCACCTCACTACACTGGCGGAGCCCCTTCCCTTACTTTCCCTCCCTCAAGTGATGAGGCTGCTGGCCATCTTGTCGTCTTTTCGGCGACATCCATTCAGAAAACAAACAGAAAAGGGGGCGGAGAGACTCAGCGTAAAAAAATGTTTTCTTTTTTTTTTTGCTTCGTTCAACATACTCACAGACCAGCAAGAGGACAGCACCCAAACATGATTGACCGTCCGTGCCGCCGCCGCCCCACCCTTCCCTAGCGCGCCATGAGACCCTCACGAGTACCGAACAACAAAGCCTTCGGCCTGTCCATCACATACACAAGCAACGCAGCGCACAGCGCACTCCGCAAGAGAGGGGGTGGGTGGGTGAGTGGGTGGGTCGGAGGCACCGCCAGCCGAAGAAGCAAAGACACACGCACACACACACACATATATATATATATACAAAAAGAAACGAAAGGGTAAGCCTGCCTAGTCCAAGTGGGAATAACAGCAACGACAACTTGAAACGCCACACATTGGCACGACGCACATCACCACTCCACGCAGCAAAGGAAAGGCGATGCTAAACTCCCTCAAGCACCCCGAACCACGCACCATGAAGTGAACGGCGGTGGTGAGCGGAGAGGAGAGAAGATAGAGACGCGGTGCTCAGCTCCACCGGCAGTGCTTCGCCAACGCCGCATGCCGCGTCGCAAGCAGTAACAACCTCCTAGAAGCGACGACGACAACAGGACAGGACTGCTCCCTGGCAACCCCACACACAAATCAATGCACTGAGACACCCGACCCTCTTCCTCCCCGCTGGCCCTTCCCCTGCCCTTCTCCCCACACCACCCCGCCACACGCTAGCCGGTCCTTCTAACCCCACTACCTCTCCCTCACGCCTAGCCATCTAGAGGGTGCTCTTGCGTTGCAGAAGACCACGGGTCACCACCAATGTCACCACCACAGCAGCAGGAAGAAACTTTTTTTTTGCGTTTGTGTGTGTGTGAGGGGGGGCGGGGGCGGGCTCCGTTGACTTATGTTGTGTTGGAACGCTCTAAGCCTGCACCCGCTCGAGGAGAGGGAGGGCGGGAGATGAGAGGATGCGCGCGATGACGATGACGACGATCCCGTCTCCTCCTCATCCACCTCCCTTGCCCCCCCGCCCGCCCTCTCGCAAACAAGCACATTCAGATGTCGAAAAAACAAACAAACAAAAAAAAACAGGGCGCACCCACGCATAGATCCATGCCGTCGTCACCACGGTGATGCATACCCGCCACTTCACATCGTGTGCCGTGACTCTTCTCGCTTTCTGCTCCCCTTTTCGCTTCAAAGTGGAGCGTGTGCGCTATCCAATACTCAAGCGCCGCTTGTCGTAGCACAGCAGCACCGCCACGACGGGCTTGGTGTGCCCAACAAAGCTGACAGACTGCGGGCGCTCCGTCATGAGCCCATTCCACATGCGCAGGGTGTTGTCGCTGCTCGCCGTGAAAAGGAAATTGCTGCAGTCGCTGAAGACGCCGTCCCAGACCCAGCGGTTGTGCCCGGTGAGCGGCTTGAGGGACTGGAACTCCATGCATGGCTGCGGCGACTCGTCGCTTACGCCGTCACCTAGGCCGGGGCTGGCGATGCCGTCGAAGGAGTGGATAAGAGGACCAGAGGCAGCCGCGTCGGGAGCGGCGGCGTTGTTGGTATTGCCGGCGGCAGCAGCGGCCGTCTCGGTTTCTTTCGGAGAGCTGCTGTCCGTCTTCGAGTCCGTCGTGCCGCCCTGCTGATGCTGCTGCACCTGTACCTGCACTTGCTGATCGTCGCCGCTACCAGTGTGAGACACCGTGGTCGGCGCCAGCGCCTGCGTGGGCACAAAGCGCGGCATACGTGAGTCGACGTTTTCGCTCTCCCCCGTGCCCTCGTCGCCGTTTCGAGTGCCACTCGGGCGCGTGGAGGCAGGCTGCGAAGGCGCGTTCGCTGCTGCCAGTGCAGAAGACTTCGAGCCGGCGTTTGTGTCTGTTCTGGCGGACGCCGCCGTTGAAGACGAGATCCGCAGGGCGGCCGGCACCAAGAACCGACCGACCGAGTAGTCGGCACTGCACGTCACAAGAAGCTCCGCGTTGGGCGAAATGAGCACGCGCAGGATGTACTTGTAATGCGCCTGAATCGTGTCGAACACCTCCATCTCGAGCTGCTCGGCGAGCTTCGTCGCGGCTGATGGCTGCGCTAGCTGCTCGTGCTTCGCGTCTTGCGCGGCGGAGGCGTGTCCACCGGGGCAGCTGCTGCGACTTCTGTTCGAATTTTGTTGCTGCTCGACGTGGTCCAGGAGAACAGCGCCCATGCTGTTCAGGTGCGAGGCGGCGCCGCTGGGGGTGCTGCGCGTGTTCGCCAGCTCACCGCCGATGCCATCCCCACTCATGTCCGAGGCGCGTTGCGCGTTTGAGCTGAGCTCGTTTACCACTAAAGCCGAGCGGTAGATGGCCTCACGTGGGCCGTGGTAGCTGTTATTGGCCGCCCCGCCCTCGCCGTAGGAGCTGGCACTCCCCATCAGTGTCAGACGCAGCGGCGGCACACCAGAGGTGCTCTCGGAAGCCGATATTTTCCCGGGGCTCTTATAGGGCGATGGCTGCACAGAGCCTGAGAGGCTCATAGCGTGCGGGTCCTGCTGCCCCGGCGGGGTGACCGGCAGGTCGTTGCTGGTGGCAACGCCGATGATCAGGGGCTGCGTCGCGCTTCGGCTGGAGGCCGTGGCCGCCTTGCTCCCGCGCACCGAGGCGTCGCGGGCGAGTCGGATGAAGTGCACCTTGCCTACGTTGGTCGCCACGGCCGCCCACCTGCCAAGAGGCTCTATCGCGATGCTGCGGATAGCGCTGTAGTCGTTGGCGAAGTTTATGTCCTGCAGCGGCGCACGACCAAAAGCCTTTGCGCGTTCCTCCTCTGCGGAGGCCACCGCTGCAGCCTTGGCGGTTTGCGCCTCCCCTGCCTTGGTGCCTGCTCCGCCCGACGCGGTGATTGGACTGCAATCCGAGATTTTGCTTGCCGCGGCGGCTTTGTGGTGCGAGAGGCCCTTCATCTCCAACGCGACACTGGCGACGATGGAGGGGAGGTGCCACATGGACACCTGGCCCATTTGGTTCCCCGTCAGCAGATAGCGACGGTCTGGGGACACGGCACTGCAGGTGATGGCGGCTCCCGTTGCAATGTCCTTTAGCATCCGCAGTGTTACAGCGGATCGGGTGTCGAAGAAGCGGATGTGCCCGTCTTCGCTCGTTGCGATAAGGAGGAAGGCGGCCTCGCGACACGGCGCGCTGCCCAGCAGCGCAGCTGTGTCCACCATGGCGACGGTGCTGAGCAGCTGATCGTTTAGCGTCGTCGACGTTGTGGAGTCCGTCAGCTGACGCGACGAGCCGGACATGGTGCTGCTCTGCTCATCGTTGTTGCAGTTGTGCGCTAGTGGCACTGCCGCTAGACTCGTGAAGTTCATCGAGCTCTGGCTCTCGAACGAGGAGTAGACCGGCGGGGCCTGGTTCGTGCTGCTGCTGCTGCTGCTGCTGCAACCGGTGCCTGCGCCACTGCCAGTTCCCGCGCCCCCGCCGCTGTGCAGGAAAGTGCCGAGGTCATACAGGCGCAGAGCCCCAAAGCCTGCCACGGCCAGATAGCCCGTATCCGGCAGCAAGAAGAGGCTGTTGATCTGCGAGTCCTGGAAGACAAAGCTCTTGACGGTGCGACCCGAGGTAGCGTCCCAGAGCCGTATCTGCTTGTCATAGGACGCGGATACAACGACAACCGAGGCCATCCTTGCCGGTGCGGTGACGTCTTCCGCTGTTCTTCGTGGGCGAATGTAGCGTGCGCGTTGGTGCTCGAATATGTGTCGGTACACTAGTTAGGCGTCATTCATTGGCATGAAGCGTTCGCCCATGCGATCACATACATAAAGGGGGGGGGAGAGGGAGGGAGGGAGGGAGGGAGGGAGGGAGGCATGCGCGCAGTTTGAAGGGTGCACGGGGCAAAGAGGGAGGGGTGGGGGTTGTGTGCTGAGCGAGTAGGTGAGCGTGATGGTGCAGAGACCGTGAGCGACACGGAGACAGGGAGACATGGGCGAGTGAGTAAACGAAAAGATGCAAAGCTGCCCATTTCAAGCAGAGGCCTCGCACCTGCACATGTGCCCCGCGGTGCACGCGAGAGGCAGGGATGAACACGGTCAGTGAACACCCCGACGCGGCATCCTCGCCGCACCAGCCACTCAACCGATGAATGCCAGAAGTGGACGCATAGATGGAGCCGTCACGTGGGCTGCCATGGGCAGCCAGATGAGCCCCGCAGCAGACCCCGCAATGATCACCTCTTGAATCAGCGGAGCAGCACACACGTGCCACCCATGGGCGCCTCCCCCTTTGAGCTTCTGCTCTGGAGGCGCTTATCTGCTACGCGTGCATGAAGCGAGCAAGAGGATAGGTAAGGTGGGAAGGGGCGGTGGCGGCTTGTTGGCCGCTACAGATGATGCCGGAGTAGTCCCCGCTGTTTGTTTGACAAGCGTTGTTCAAGAGGAAACACGCCGAAAGCGGGAGGAAGTTGGGTGATCGTGGTGGGTGGGGCTGAGCGGAAGCACCGGCGAGGGATGCGGAGGCGGTAGTTAGCGATGGCACTTCTGAAGCAGAATAAGAACGCTTGTGTGACGACAGCGGCAACACCGTGTGCAGTTGTGCGCGTGTGACATGATGAACACGACAGGAGAAGGTGTGGAGAGTTGATGACACACACACACACACACACACACACACAGAAGGAGGTGCGCCAAGAGGGTATGCAAGAAGCATTGCGCATGTTGACCCCTCTTGCACTCCGGCCAGCGAAGGGCAACAATGTGCGCACCTGAGGCTAACTGCAGGCGAGGGAAAGGGGAAAGTCTTCACGGGCTGCACAAGTCTTAAAGAGGAAAGGAGGTGCTCCATTCGCTGTGCCAGGCGTACTGCGCTTGCACGCGCACTACCGCTGCCACACACCGAAGACGAGCGCACATTTTCTTCAGAACCATTGCAACGCATGCATCGCCGTTCCGCTGTGCGTCCCGTTTTCTACGTCCCTTCACACATGCTTCTCTTTTTGGAAGCGGCTTGTCGACGTGCGTGTAGTACGCGCATCTGAGTAGAAGACGACACATGCGCAAAGTCAAGCGAGGCCTTTTTCTCAGCGTGTCTATTCGACCATGAACATCTTCGGAAACAGACGCATACACAACCACAGTTCACCTGCCTCTGTTGCATCACGGCTATGTCGTGGAACCGGATCCAACCAACACCGTTCGGCGTCGTTCAGTCCAGCGCAAGGCCACGGCAGCACACAGCGCAGGCTCGGCCCGGGATCACGCTCAACGCCACCGCAGCAAAGCCAGAGCAGAGACAACACAGGAGGTGGATGCGCATATTTGTGGGACCGTCGACACAATTTGCAGCGCACTGGTACGAACGCGATCATGGCCGTAGGTCTCTGCGGCACCGCGTTGACCCACACCTGTCCGCCGACACCAAGAGCCCGCTGGCCATGCCCGAGGGCAGGCTGCCGGCTGCTTGGCCTCCCCATACAGAGCGGGCACTTGAAGTGTGGTGCCACGCTGAGGTGGCCCGCATCATCAGGGATTCATAGAAAAGACAGTAAACGAAAAGCGATGGAGTGAAAGAACAAATAGGGAGGGAGGGGAAATAGAGAATGACGCACAGGAACGCACACGGATGCCCATCCGGTGCACGCGGACGCGGACGCCGTCCTCTGCATGCAGGCGCGTGAGTGGGTCTGTGCGCGAGCTCGCTGCGGGTGGGCTGGTAGACGAGCAGAAGGTAAAGTTCACAAGGGGGAAGCTGAAAGAAAAACAAAAACAGTCGGGCGCCCGAGAAAGATTTGGGGGGGGGGGGGCTGAGCACATGTTAGGCAGAGAGAAAGGGGTGGAAGACGAGGTCAGTGTGGTCGGCATCGTTGCGACAGAAAGAGAGGGATTTGTTTCACAAGGCATACACACAAGGCAAGCCGAGATAGAGGAGGGGAAGGGCTGCAGGGAGGGGGGGGGGGTGTATGTGCATGTGCGAGGCCGCGGGAGGTGTGGCAGGGGTACAAGAGTGTATACGTAGAGCGTTCACAAAGTAAGGGATGATTTGCCAATGGCACGGTGCCGTAAGATAAAAACAAACAAAACCGGAAGGTGGAGTGCGTGTGTGTGTGTGGGCGGGCGCTGCCACGAAGAGGGCGGGGCTCCACTCTTCGAGAAAGGTAGGAGATTATCACAGGTCGAAGGAAGACATCGAGCACAAAGAAAAAACACCTAAGGGAGTACGAGGAGAAGACAGAAGCACGCACGCACGTAATGAAATGCAATGGTCTTCTTCCCGGACGAGGGAGGGGGAGGGGGGGCGGGGGTATACACCAACGGCAGCAACGCCCCTTTCCTCCCCCCAAAAAAACCATCGAGCACAACTAGCACAACGTGCAAAACAAAAAAAAAAAACATTCAGATTAGAGAGAGGAAGAGAGCAGTACACTATACAACAAGTGTGTGTGTGTGTGTGTGACGGCCCAGCGGAGACGAGTGAGCTGTGATGAGACGTGCCGCACGAGTGAAAAGAAAGAGAGAGAGGGGGGGGGTTGCCCTGATTTCGCCAATCGCCTCCCCACACACACACACACACATTCACGTACACCGAGAGCGAGAGCTCATACTTGTCATGGGACTTCGGGGAGCCCTTTTTCCGTCTCTATGCCTCGTCAATCCGAGGCGGATGCGTTCGCCGCCTCCTTCGCTGACTTCGTCCTGGCCGCGCTCGCCTTCTCCATCTGCGCTTTGATCAGCTCCGCCTCATCCTTGCGGGCCTGCCGGCGCAGCAGCTTGCCAGACAAGTTGCGCGGCACTTCACTGACAATGCGCACACCGCCGTGCAGCCGCTTGTGCGGGGGCATGCGCGACATGACGAAGCGGTACAGCTCGTCCGACGCACGCACGGCGTCTTTGGGAGACACTGACGGCTGGAGAGACACAAGCGCACGCGGGTTCTCGAAGCTCACGTCGCGCGGGTCCGGCACGCCAATCACCACGCAGTCCTTCACCCACGGGTGCGTCAGCAAGAGCGCCTCCAGGGAAGCCGGCGACACCTGAAAGCCCTTGTACTTGATCAGCTCCTTCAGCCGGTCCGTGATGACGAGCTCGCCGGCCTCAGCGTCGAACTTGCCGATGTCGCCAGTGCGGTACCAGCCGTCCTGCATGCACATGGCCGTGTCCTCATCGCGCAAATAGCCCTTCATCATCTGCGGACCACGCACCCACACCTCACCCTCCGCGCCGGGCTCTGCGTCGATGCCGCAAGACTTGTCTGTGCCGCTCTGCTGGCTGTCGTCTACCTTCACGATGCGTAGCTCCGTGTCCGCCACAAGCACACCGCAGGCGCCTGGCACCTTGTGCCGCAGCCCATTGGGCACCGTCACGGCCGGCGCCATCTCCGTCATGCCGTAGGCCTGCGTGACGGAGACTCTGGGCAGCATCTTCTCTATCGCCTCCACCGTCTCGGGGCCGAGCGGGGCTGCCCCGCAGCAGAAGCGCTTGAGCGACGACAGGTCCGTGTGCTTCACCTTGTCCGCGTTCTTGAGCAGCGAGATGAGGATCGGCGGGGCGACGAGGTTGATCGTCGCCTTGTACTTCTCGGACGCCTTTAGGTAGTCCTCGACGGTGTACTTGTACATGACGATCTGCATCACGCCGTGGGCGTAGCCAGCGTTGAGACAGGCAGTGAAGCCGTAGATGTGGAAGAATGGCAGGATCGTGATGCCCGCGTCGTCCGGCGAGAACTCGAAGGCCGCCCCCAGCTGCTCCGAGTTGGCGATGAGTGCTCGATTCGACAGCTTCACACCCTTGGACAAGCCGCCCGTGCCGCTGGAGAAGGGGATGACGACGGTATCGTCGAGGGAGGCGCCCTTCAGCCCATCGTAGCTGCGCGGCACAGGCCAGATGTACCACCTCTTGAAGAAGTCCTCCGGGTAGTGGATGGCCACCTTCCTGCCCGTGTCCTTCTCCACAATGGCGACGGCCTCCTCAAGCTGCTTGCGGAAGTAACGCATGCCGAGAATGACCTTGGCGTTGGTCTCTGTCATGAAGTATGCGAGAAGCGACGGCTCCGCGATTGCGTTCACCGGGGAGACGAGGGCGCCGAGGCGCAACGCACCGTACACCACAGGGCCGTAAATAATAGTATTCAGCATGCACATGCACACCACATCGCCCTTGCGGACCTTGGCGTGATGGTACAGCGCTCGCGCGCACCAGTCGGTGGCCTGTATGACCTTGGAGTAGGTCAGCTCCTTGCCGTTTTCCGCCTGAACGGCAGCGATTTTCTTCGGGTCCTTCGCCTTTATACGCTTCATGAGGTACTCGTAGAGGGTTCTCTCCGTGTTCACCTTGTCCATCACCGAGGGAAACCGCGACTTATAGACATGCGTTCCCGCATCTGCGGCGGCCGACGTGGCTGTGGCTGTAGCGGAGGGGGTCGACGTCGTAGAGGCAAAGCGGACCTGCTGCGTCAGTGCCATGGCTGCCGCGACGGGTCTCAAGAACGGCGTCAGGGCATGTGAAGACGACGACACCGTCAACGCGCGCGGTGCTTCAACGGGTATGCTTCGACCAGCAAGCAGGCCGTTGCTACGGCAAGCAACACCTCTACCGCAGCGCTGCGCGCCGAGGACGCTCGCCCACCGAATCTTATTGCGGAGCATGCTGACAGTGTATGTATGGGTGCAAGAGAATACTAGGCACAACTTCTTTCCCGTTGCCGCTGTGCTATGATGGCGCGACACCGTGTCTTTATCC
This sequence comes from Leishmania infantum JPCM5, assembly GCF_000002875.2. Taxonomy (NCBI): domain Eukaryota; phylum Euglenozoa; class Kinetoplastea; order Trypanosomatida; family Trypanosomatidae; genus Leishmania; species Leishmania infantum. The sequence continues at coordinate 403,807 of NC_009403.2, read as the reverse complement.
GTGAATCTGAGCGGAGGCGCAGCGCACGCCAGCACTGAAAAAGGCGAGCCGAAAAAGACACAGGGGAGAAGGGGGGAGGAAAAGGGGGGAGGGCGGCACGAGAGAGGCCGAGGGAATGGCCCGGGGCAACACGCGGACGACAACAACGAAAACAAGAAGAAACGTCTTAGAAGCAGAGGAAAAGATGCAGCGATGAAGAAGAACGATCGCGTCAAACTCGCGTGTCAAGGAGGCACGTTTGATTGAATTTTTCTCGGTTGGTGGCCGTATGCGTGACTGTATGTAATGCAGGGACTCCGAGAGAGGAGGGAGGGGGAGGGAGGGAGGGAGGGAGGGGAGGTTGTCAATGACGGACTCTGGCACAAAAAGAGGGAGGGGGGAAGGGGGAGGCGGCTGATAAAAGGGCAAGAACAATTTAGAACAGAGAAGAAATAGCGAGGAAACTTCGTAAGCAATAAGCAACGTCGAATTGCGGTAGCGGGAGGGGGGCCGTACACACGCACACACACACAGAGCGAGGGAGCGAGGCAGGGGACAAAAACGAGCAGCAACGAGACAAAGACGAAGCAGAGCGAAGCGTTCGAAAAGGGGTGGAGCGAAGAAGAGGGAAAAAAAAGAAAGGACGGATCGAGTCACAGAGCCGCCCGTTTTTTTTTTTTGCGTTCGGAAACGTGTAGGCAGAACAAGTCGATGGCAAGCAGAGCGGAGGAGGAGGAGATAAAAGGAAGCGGAAAAAAAACAAAGAAAGGCAAGGGGGAGGGAGGGAAGGAGGGAGGAGGGAGAAAGTCACGTCGCACACACAAGTACACGGCACAACTGATGTGAGATGGCCGAACGGCTGAGCACACGCTCCAACAACAACAAAATTATGGATTCGAGAGAGAAGGATTACGAGGGTGCGGGTGTGTGGCGCGAAACGTAGAGATGAGAGAGCGTGGTGTCACCGTCCAGTTGAAGTAGGCGCCCTCTGCGACTCTGAGCGTGTGCGTGTGTGTGTGCGTGTGCCTGTCGTTCTTTGCTGTGAGTTTGTATTGTGCTAGTGGACTAAGAAGAAAGAACAGAAGACTTGTCTCGTTTTTCTCATGAACTTCAGAAGCAGGGGAAAGCTAAAGACGGGGAAGGGCCAGCGGCAGAGCGATTTTTTTTTTTGCTATTTACGCCTGTCTGTGCGTTGTCGCCTTACAGGGCGAGCACAGACGACGGGAGAGGGGGAGAGATCGCTTGATGGGCGCACACGCAAAGAAACTACTCGAAATGCAGTGAGAAGCCAAGCGAGGGAGGGAGAGGAAGGGAGGGAGAGAGGGTGGGTGTGTGCGTGTGCGTGAGAAAGGGAACGTCGCAATGCAGCTAATCTTGCGATAGGAGGGGGAAGAGAGACGTGTTTAACTCGAAAGGATGTGAGGGTGTGAGAGAAGGACCACACGAACACACACGAGAAAAAAAGAGCACATAAACCAATGAAGGCACACACCCCACCAAAGGGATAGCCGCACATGACATGCGGAGAGAAACGAGAGAGGTGCGCGTGCGTGCGTATGTGTGTGTGTGTGGAGATAGTGAGTCGGATAGTCACACGACATGAGAAACAGAAACACAAAACAGGTGAAAGCGAGAAGGGCAGGTGTGAAAAGGAGCAGGAGGGGAGGGGGAGTGGAGGATGCCGGGGCATGTCGCCATGCATGGGGGGTGGAGCTTCCCACTGACGAGGACACACAGACATACACATATGCGCATACGCCTTTTCCTTCGCCAGCGTGCGAGAGGGGGCGAGAGAGATGGAAGAGGAAAAGCGAGAGAGTTACACCAACACCGTTAGTGCGTCAGCATAACTGTCTTCATCGATCCGACTTCTGGGGCGGTGTGTGCGGACGTGCCGCTTACACATCGAGGGCCATACAGGCCGGCACAGAGCGCGTTTCTTCTACAAGAGTATAGCTGCACGTGTATGCCTGTGCTTGTGTGCGCACGAGAATACCGTGCCGTCCATCCCTCCAGTTTCCTGCCCCACCGGGTGTAGATACGAAGGGGGTCGGATGGGCGGGGGTCTTACTCAGAGGGCACGGACAGTGAAACTAACGAGAGAGAAGGGGGCCATGAAGTCCACTGGGGCCCATTCTCATAGGAAGTGGAGGCTGGAGTTGCCACTGAGAGATACAACTCAGGTAGCCGTTGCCGCAGAGAGAGAGAGTGCGTGTGTGTGAAAGAAAGAAGAGCAGCTCAACCGCCCTTCCCGTGATCTCCCGTCGCGCCGTTATGCCCCCGAGGAGAGAGCGCAAGGTGGGACAAGAGCGAAGCGAGCAAACAACAAAAAAAACACGCAATTTTTCGTTCCCGCAGGAACTCGTGCACGCACCTGCTGACTTCGGAGGAGGGGGCGCCGCTGGGGTCCGTCCTTAGTGTTCGCTGTCCGAGGCAGCGCCTTCACCGTGACATATGCATGCATGCGCAGTTATTGCCCTCGCTCGTGTGCGATTAGAGCGAGAGGGCGAGCGAAGAGTGGAGTTATTCCATTGAGGAGTATCATCCCTTGTTCTCACCTGGTCAAGGGCGATGTCGCAAACGTGTTTGACATTGCCGGGTAGGCCGGGCAGCTGACCTCTGCATTCCGCTCATACGGTATTGATGCTTATCGTTTCGATAGTTTCCACGAAAGTGCTACGCCCACTCCTTCCCACATCCATCATGCCTCTCGCCCGGCGGCAGAGACAACGGAGGGGGGATGGCTGGCCGGGGTGGGATCAAGTTGATCGCACAGACAAGATAGCAAGCACCAGCTTACATCTTCCCTAACGTAAGAGGGGCGCAAAGAAAGCTACCACGCCCCACATGCGTATATTCACCCGTGTGTGGCGGCCGGAGGCCGCCCGAAAGAAACAGCGGAGGCCCCCTCCCTCGGCACACGAAGGCGAAACCCTTTTGCATTGAGAAGGAAAGAGAGACAACGTCGACGAAGAGAAAAAGCCAGAAAAGTTCGCGACTAAAGTGTGAGGAACAGAACGTGGAGAGAAGGGGAACGGAAGGAGATGCACGCGTGTGGCTCCTCCTGATCGCCTCTCCCGAAGAGGCCTAGAACGTCCGCTCTCCGTAGACCACCTCGACAAAACAGCCGGATCGTCTGTTTCGTGTTTTCCCTTTTCCTTTTCCCCACTGCAGGGAGTTGCATCGCATAATTCCTTACTCGGTGCAGGAGGTAAGAAGAGGGAGGAGAAGAGAGGCGAGACGCGTCATCGTGCCTCCCTTCCTCGATAGACCTGCACACGACACACTCTCTCTACTTGCATCTATATGTATGTACCTATGCGCACGCACAACATCAGAACAAGGAATCAGGCTGTGTGTGTGCGTGTATGTATGTGTGCGCTTGAGTTCGGATGCTGTTTTGTATGCACAGGTGTGAGTGGGCGACCGTGTGCTGCATCGGAGTGTGCTGCTCTGAGAGTGGGAAAAAGGGAGGGAACAGAGAGGAGGGCGGGGGAGAGAAATCAATGAAGTCGTGCTGGGGAAAAGAAGAACATCCTCTGTCGCCGATGCAGAGCGCGCACACGCTGCGCTTCGCGCATGCTGCGTATTTGTGTTGTTCTTGTTTCTGAGTGCCTGTTTATGCCGCCGTTCACTCCGACAGCCGCTCTTCTTTCCTACTGCTGCACCAGCACGCTGATAACCCGCGAGGCCAAATGTCGTGGTGGCATGCCCTCCTCTCGCAGAATGCAGACTTGCATCGAGGATTCGCCAAGGAGCCAGGCCCTACCAACACCGTTCGGCGTCGTTCAGTCCAGCGCAAGGCCACGGCAGCACACAGCGCAGGCTCGGCCCGGGATCACGCTCAACGCCACCGCAACGCAGCCAGAGCAGAGACAACACAGGAGGTGGATGCGCATATTTGTGGGACCGTCGGCACAATTCGCAGCGCACTGGTACGAACGCGATCATGGCCGTAGGTCTCTGCGGCACCGCGCTGACCCACACCTGTCCGCCGACACCAAGAGCCCGCTGGCCATGCCCGAGGGCAGGCTGCCGGCTGCTTGGCCTCCCCATACAGAGCGGGCACTTGAAGTGTGGTGCCACGCTGAGGTGGCCCGCATCATCAGGGTAGCGCAAGTGATCTATGAAAGGAGAGCAAGCACGCACGAGAAGAGCAGCGATCGCAGCGCGAGCGGAGAAGCAGTCAAGACAGAGACGAGGAGGGAGAAGAAAACTACGTCGGAGAACGACGTGGAAAACGAAGGCGTCGTCCATGCAAGAGCGATAAGGCGGTGAAGATCGTTGGCGGCGCGGCAGCAGCTCACAGAAACACACCTCTGCACAGACGCGCAAAGGGAAGAGGGGGCTTGCAGGGACGAGAAGGAGAGACAGAGCGAGGGGAATCAAAAGAAACGTAGGCGCAGAGTTTCATGTTCCACATGCGAGCTCATTCAGTCTACACGGAAGCCATGCGGCGGTGCAGACCACCTGTGACATTTACTGTAGGCGAGGAGGTCGCCGCTGTTCTTGGTGATGGCTTTGTGTGTGCGATTCGCTTCGCCTTCCCTCTCCGCAGCCGCCGCCACACAACAGCCGGTTTCGCTCGTCTCCTCCCTGTCCCCATCTGCAAGCACGGCTACTACCACTATTGTGCGTTTTACTACAACTGCGGCACCTCTGCAACCGGGGCGCACATGCACACCCGCTCTCTTCGTCCCTTCGGCACCCCTCCCTCATGTATTCATTCTTTCAGTTGCCCTCACCGCTATCGGTGTTCTGCCCCTTCAGCAGCGCCACCTCATCCTGGCGCACCTGACGCCGCATCACCTTGCCAGCGGCGTTGCGAGGAATCTCGTCCACGACGCGCACACCGCCGTGCAGCCGCTTGTGCGGGGGCATGCTTATCATCACGAAGCGGTACAGCTCGTCCGACGCACGGACGGCGTCCTCTGGGGACACAGAGGGCTGCAGCACGACGAGCGCACGCGGGTTCTCGAAGCTCACGTCGCGCGGGTCCGGCACGCCAATCACCACGCAGTCCTTCACCCACGGGTGCGTCAGCAAGAGCGCCTCCAGGGAAGCCGGCGACACCTGAAAGCCCTTGTACTTGATCAGCTCCTTCAGCCGGTCCGTGATCATCAGCTCGTCAGTCTCCAGCATCTTGCCGATGTCGCCAGTGCGGTACCAGCCGTCCTGCATGCACATGGCCGTGTCCTCATCGCGCAAATAGCCCTTCATCATCTGCGGACCACGCACCCACACCTCACCCTCCGCGCCGGGCTCTGCGTCGATGCCGCAAGACTTATCCGCGCCGCTCTGCTGGCTGTCGTCCACCTTCACGATGCGTAGCTCCGTGTCGGGTATCAGGCTCCCGCAGCAGCCTGGCGTGCACCGTTGGCCCCACAGCGGTGCCGTCACCGTCGGCGCCATCTCCGTCATGCCGTAGCCCTGGGTGACAGCGCAGCCAGGGATCAGCTGCTCCACCGTGTCCACCACGTCCGCTCCAAGCGGCGCCGACGAGGAGCAGAAGCGCTTGAGCGACGACAGGTCGTGCCGCTTCACCTTGTCCGCGTTCTTCACCAGCGAGATGAGGATCGGCGGGGCGACGAGGTTGACCGTCGCCTTGTACTTCTCAATCGCGCGCACGTAGTCCTCGGCCGAGTACTTGGACATCACCACCTGCGTCGCGGCGTAGGCGAACATGCAGTTCATGCACGCCGTGAACCCGAAGACGTGAAACAGCGGAAGAACGGTCACGGCGGTGTCCTGCGAGCCAACGCCGAACGCGCTGGCGGACTGCTCCGAGCACGCAATGAGCGCACGGTTCGTCAGCTGCACACCCTTCGGCATGCCGGTCGTGCCGCTCGAGAAGAGGATGGCCACGGTGTCGTTCGGCGTGGCCCCCTTCAGCCCGTCGTAGTCCGCAGGGATCTCGGGAGCGTCTGTCTTGAAGAACTCCTCCGGGTACAGCACCTGGACCTTCCGCCCGGTCTCCTGCTCTACCAGCGCCACGGCCTCCGCGAGCTGCTTCTGGAAGAAGTGCATGCCCAGCACCACCTTCGCACCGTTCGCCTTGAAGTGGTACGCCAGCGTCGACGCCGTTGCCACGGCGTTCACCGTCGACGCGATCGCGCCGAGGCGCAGCGTGCCGTACACCAGCGGGCCGTACACGATCGTGTTCAGCATGCACAGGCACACAACGTCGCCCTTCCGCACGCCATGCTGGTGCAGTGCTTTCGCCGCGTGCTCCGTCGCCTTCATCAGCTCCGGGTACGTGAGTGTCTTGCCCGTCTCCGCCTGCACCGCAGCGATTTTCTTCGGGTCCGCCGCCGCCATGCGCTTCATCAGATACCCGTACAACGTCGTCTCCCGGTTCACCTTGTCCATCACCGACGGCAGCTTCGACTTGTAGATGCGCATGTCCTCCGCCGCCCGCGGTGCCGCCGTGGACATGAAGTACCAGCGCCGCGGCTGATGCAGTCCCACCGGCGCAGCAAGCCCACAGGCAAAGCCGCTAGTCGTGCTGCCGCGGCCGATAAAGGGGAGGGGGTATACATGGAGGAACGATAGCTGTAGGCAACGGATGCAGCTGGTCCACCAACAAAGGAATGCATGCCGGATCTGTTGAGGCGGCCCATTCTGTTTCGGAGCATTGGCATGTACGCGTAGACGGCGGGCGAGGGGTGGGGGGGGAAGAAAAGCCAGACTCTTTGGTGAGCCACGCAGATCACAAGGATAGGTCGAGGGTGCAGAAAAGTGGAAAAGGCTCAGGAGTGGCCCAATGCCCTCGAGTGACCCACGCGTTACGCGAAGTCAGTGAGGCACGAGCAGGGGGGGGGGCAATCGGGCAAGATATAGGCCACGGGCGATGAAGATAAAAGGGGCGGTGAGTGAAGATGAAGGAGGCGGTGGTGGTGGCAACAAGAACAAAACTTCATCCTAGTAAAAAGAGGTTCGAGGCAGGCACGCACATGCACACCGACACCCACACCAAAGAAGGGTGTTTGGGGCGGGGTAAGTGGGCAACACAGCGAACGCGAAGCAAAGGGCGGTGGGGAGGGAAGGGGTGAAGCAGGTTCAAGTGGTAGGAGCCGAAAACAACAACGGCAATCAGGNTTTTTTTGTCTTTCTTCAGCGGCAGCGGCAGAAAAGACGGTGAAGCAGCGAGAAAGAAGGGGGAGAGAGAAGCGGCGAATTGTGTTTTGCGCGCGTATTGTGTTTATGTGTGTGTGTAACGAGGAGAGAGGGAGGCAGCGAGAGCGAGCGGGACAGATGGTGACACAAAGCCAAAGAAACGAAAACCAAACAGCGCAGCCGATGTGGATGTACAACTCGATATAAACGATAGCGTTGGACTTCTTTAGTGTCGTTGTTGCTCTTGTAGCGGTGGCTGCCGCTCTTTGCGTTTTCACGGGCTAAGGGGAATTCGTTCGTTGCCTTTCTTTGCGTACCCGTCACGTTCGGAAGATGTACATACTAGTGGAAGGAGAAGGTCGTGTGAGCTTTTTCTCCTCGTTCGTGATTCACGATGGTGATGCGTGGGTGCCGTTCCACGCGGTGATAGGGAGTTGAACGAAAGGAGAAGAGAAGAGAGGTGGCGGGTGGGGTGGGAAGGGAGAGGCACGGTGATGGTGATAATGCCGCCAGTGGGTGAAACGGCGTTAGTGGTGGAAGAATGGGGCCGTTGGATAGGTGATTAAAAAGAGGAGGGAAGTGAGGAAGCGGGGGAACGAGGGTGGGGCATGAGATTTGCGGTGCAGCGACATGATTGCGGCCTCTGTTTAGAAGAGGGAGGAACAGAACGAAAAACCAGTGGCCAACACCAGGTATTGCGCGACTGCCGACAAGAGTAAAGCGAAACGGACGAAAAACGGCGTTACTTCACCCCTAGCAGCGGGATACAGAGTTCTTTCGTATTGTAAAAAGGCATCTATTGGCATTCTCTTTCCTTGCCTCATACTGTCGACCGACACGCTCGCCGTGCGAGCCTCGAAAAGCGCGTGGGATGTGCGATCACCACAGCCACTGCGTGCATACCCGCTCACTTAGGGGGGGGAGGAGGAGGGGAGAGAGATGCAGCACCCAAAGGAAGAGAGCTGCTCGTCAACGGAGACAGCTCATCAGACGTTTTTTTGTTGGTTGCGACGCGACACGGCTTTCGCTTTTTGCCATTTTCATTTTCTCATCCCTTTCGTTCATTTCATCATACAGCATTGAAGTCGCTGTCGCAACCACCCTTTGGTTGCAGGAGGGCACAGACATGAAGACGCATACAACACCAGGTACATTCGTTGTCAACGCCGCGACTCAAATCAGGAGAAAGCGAGAAAACAACAACTAAAACGCGAAAGTGAGATGGAATACGCCAAAGAGAAAGGCACCTCGGTGGAGAGGGGGACTGCAAAAAGCTGGTCGAACGCTTTAAGGGCCCATTAGTACCCACGGGGGCTAGGGGTGGGGGTGGCAGAGGGCAGTGAAAAAGAGAAGCAAGACCCTTACGCCACTCGAAATAGCTCCACACACACACATGTGCATACACATGCACACAAGCACATTGTCTTGAGGAGAGGGGGCGAAGTGGGAGAAAGCGTCAACCAGGAAGCCGAGAAAAAGAAAAAAAAAGGGGGGGGGAGGGGGAAGGGCACTTGAAAAGGGAACGAAAAGATGGGGGAGGGCGGAAACAACAACAAAATATGTTTCGTTTTGGACGAGCGTATAAGCAGCAAGACAGGCGACGCAACGCCACGCTGGAGAGAGAAAGAGAGCGAGCTGGACGGAGGAGGAGGAGGAGGAGGAGGAGGAGGAGGGGGGAGAAAAGGCAAAGCGATGATACCGGTATGCAGACAGCCTCAGGTCCAGAGAGAGGGGATCCGAATACACAGACACCTCCTTCTTTTTTTTTTTAATCAACTAGCACCATCAGAGAGATGGAGAGAAAACGGAAAGTGCCGTGCAATCCACTCCAGCACTTGAGACACACACACATGCACATACCTACAGGGGATAAAAACAGGACAGCAGGCGCTCTACGAAAAAAAAAGCGAACAAACAACAAGAGGACGACGCACCATCAGCAGCTCGATTATTGAGGTATAAGGCAGGCGAAAAGAGAGCGCAGAAAAAAAGAGAACGAACAAAGGCCGGCGTTGGCAGTGGGGAAGAGGGTGGTGTCTCAAGCAGCAGTACCAGCACGTATGTGAGCCGCCCGACAAGGTGGTGGTGGTGCCGGTTACGCGAGACGGAAGTAACAAGTACACCACCAGATGCAGAGAAGAAAGCAAACAGCAGCGCGAGTGAGCCTGCGGATGGCGGGGACGTGTTCCAACCCCAAACAGCACACAGACGTAAAACAACAACAAAATGCAACCACAAAAACGAAAGAGAAACACACGCACTGACATCGCGAAAACGCACTGGCAGATGGGACTCGGAGGAGGGGGAGGGGCAAGCTGCTTTCGCGTTGAGGCAGAGTAAAATGCAGGTAGCGCAAAGAGCACGAGGGCTTGGACACCCACACCCACACAGGCTGTTGCATATTCGCCTTGAATCATCTCCCAAACTACGCAGCTGCAGTGGTAGTAGTAGCGGTACCTTCCTTGGTAGTCTCTGGTGCACCGCTATCGCTGTTCTGCCCCTTCAGCAGCGCCACCTCATCCTGGCGCACCTGACGCCGCATCACCTTGCCAGCGGCGTTGCGAGGAATCTCGTCCACGACGCGCACACCGCCGTGCAGCCGCTTGTGCGGGGGCATGCTTATCATCACGAAGCGGTACAGCTCGTCCGACGCACGGACGGCGTCCTCTGGGGACACAGAGGGCTGCAGCACGACGAGCGCACGCGGGTTCTCGAAGCTCACGTCGCGCGGGTCCGGCACGCCAATCACCACGCAGTCCTTCACCCACGGGTGCGTCAGCAAGAGCGCCTCCAGGGAAGCCGGCGACACCTGAAAGCCCTTGTACTTGATCAGCTCCTTCAGCCGGTCCGTGATCATCAGCTCGTCAGTCTCCAGCATCTTGCCGATGTCGCCAGTGCGGTACCAGCCGTCCTGCATGCACATGGCCGTGTCCTCATCGCGCAAATAGCCCTTCATCATCTGCGGACCACGCACCCACACCTCACCCTCCGCGCCGGGCTCTGCGTCGATGCCGCAAGACTTATCCGCGCCGCTCTGCTGGCTGTCGTCCACCTTCACGATGCGTAGCTCCGTGTCGGGTATCAGGCTCCCGCAGCAGCCTGGCGTGCACCGTTGGCCCCACAGCGGTGCCGTCACCGTCGGCGCCATCTCCGTCATGCCGTAGCCCTGGGTGACAGCGCAGCCAGGGATCAGCTGCTCCACCGTGTCCACCACGTCCGCTCCAAGCGGCGCCGACGAGGAGCAGAAGCGCTTGAGCGACGACAGGTCGTGCCGCTTCACCTTGTCCGCGTTCTTCACCAGCGAGATGAGGATCGGCGGGGCGACGAGGTTGACCGTCGCCTTGTACTTCTCAATCGCGCGCACGTAGTCCTCGGCCGAGTACTTGGACATCACCACCTGCGTCGCGGCGTAGGCGAACATGCAGTTCATGCACGCCGTGAACCCGAAGACGTGAAACAGCGGAAGAACGGTCACGGCGGTGTCCTGCGAGCCAACGCCGAACGCGCTGGCGGACTGCTCCGAGCACGCAATGAGCGCACGGTTCGTCAGCTGCACACCCTTCGGCATGCCGGTCGTGCCGCTCGAGAAGAGGATGGCCACGGTGTCGTTCGGCGTGGCCCCCTTCAGCCCGTCGTAGTCCGCAGGGATCTCGGGAGCGTCTGTCTTGAAGAACTCCTCCGGGTACAGCACCTGGACCTTCCGCCCGGTCTCCTGCTCTACCAGCGCCACGGCCTCCGCGAGCTGCTTCTGGAAGAAGTGCATGCCCAGCACCACCTTCGCACCGTTCGCCTTGAAGTGGTACGCCAGCGTCGACGCCGTTGCCACGGCGTTCACCGTCGACGCGATCGCGCCGAGGCGCAGCGTGCCGTACACCAGCGGGCCGTACACGATCGTGTTCAGCATGCACAGGCACACAACGTCGCCCTTCCGCACGCCATGCTGGTGCAGTGCTTTCGCCGCGTGCTCCGTCGCCTTCATCAGCTCCGGGTACGTGAGTGTCTTGCCCGTCTCCGCCTGCACCGCAGCGATTTTCTTCGGGTCCGCCGCCGCCATGCGCTTCATCAGATACCCGTACAACGTCGTCTCCCGGTTCACCTTGTCCATCACCGACGGCAGCTTCGACTTGTAGATGCGCATGTCCTCCGCCGCCCGCGGTGCCGCCGTGGACATGAAGTACCAGCGCCGCGGCTGATGCAGTCCCACCGGCGCAGCAAGCCCACAGGCAAAGCCGCTAGTCGTGCTGCCGCGGCCGATAAAGGGGAGGGGGTATACATGGAGGAACGATAGCTGTAGGCAACGGATGCAGCTGGTCCACCAACAAAGGAATGCATGCCGGATCTGTTGAGGCGGCCCATTCTGTTTCGGAGCATTGGCATGTACGCGTAGACGGCGGGCGAGGGGTGGGGGGGGAAGAAAAGCCAGACTCTTTGGTGAGCCACGCAGATCACAAGGATAGGTCGAGGGTGCAGAAAAGTGGAAAAGGCTCAGGAGTGGCCCAATGCCCTCGAGTGACCCACGCGTTACGCGAAGTCAGTGAGGCACGAGCAGGGGGGGGGGCAATCGGGCAAGATATAGGCCACGGGCGATGAAGATAAAAGGGGCGGTGAGTGAAGATGAAGGAGGCGGTGGTGGTGGCAACAAGAACAAAACTTCATCCTAGTAAAAAGAGGTTCGAGGCAGGCACGCACATGCACACCGACACCCACACCAAAGAAGGGTGTTTGGGGCGGGGTAAGTGGGCAACACAGCGAACGCGAAGCAAAGGGCGGTGGGGAGGGAAGGGGTGAAGCAGGTTCAAGTGGTAGGAGCCGAAAACAACAACAGCAATCAGGCAACGGGTGCAGGCGAGGGTCGTGGTGGTGGAAGGGGGAAGGGATGGAGTTCCGGCGAGGGGGATCGACTTTGCCGACGTGCCCGTTTTACATCGGTTTTAGTTGTCGGGAGCGAAGTGCCGTCGCGACGCACGACTTGAGCAAAGGGGCGCACAACGAAAAAAAAAGAAGAAATAAAGAAAAGGGAATGCTGAAGACGGTGGCACACAGATAATCCAAACAGCGACTTCCTTTATTTTTTTTTGTCTTTCTTCCAGCGGCAGCGGCAGAAAAGACGGTGAAGCAGCGAGAAAGAAGGGGGAGAGAGAAGCGGCGAATTGTGTTTTGCGCGCGTATTGTGTTTATGTGTGTGTGTAACGAGGAGAGAGGGAGGCAGCGAGAGCGAGCGGGACAGATGGTGACACAAAGCCAAAGAAACGAAAACCAAACAGCGCAGCCGATGTGGATGTACAACTCGATATAAACGATAGCGTTGGACTTCTTTAGTGTCGTTGTTGCTCTTGTAGCGGTGGCTGCCGCTCTTTGCGTTTTCACGGGCTAAGGGGAATTCGTTCGTTGCCTTTCTTTGCGTACCCGTCACGTTCGGAAGATGTACATACTAGTGGAAGGAGAAGGTCGTGTGAGCTTTTTCTCCTCGTTCGTGATTCACGATGGTGATGCGTGGGTGCCGTTCCACGCGGTGATAGGGAGTTGAACGAAAGGAGAAGAGAAGAGAGGTGGCGGGTGGGGTGGGAAGGGAGAGGCACGGTGATGGTGATAATGCCGCCAGTGGGTGAAACGGCGTTAGTGGTGGAAGAATGGGGCCGTTGGATAGGTGATTAAAAAGAGGAGGGAAGTGAGGAAGCGGGGGAACGAGGGTGGGGCATGAGATGTGCGGTGCAGCGACATGATTGCGGCCTCTGCTAAGAAGAGGGAGGAACAGAACGAAAAACAGTGGCCAACACCAGGTACTGCGCGACTGCCGACAAGAGTAAAGCGAAACGGACGAAAAACGGCGTTACTTCACCCCTAGCAGCGGGATACAGAGTTCTTTCGTATTGTAAAAAGGCATCTATTGGCATTCTCTTTCCTTGCCTCATACTGTCGACCGACACGCTCGCCGTGCGAGCCTCGAAAAGCGCGTGGGATGTGCGATCACCACAGCCACTGCGTGCATACCCGCTCACTTAGGGGGGGGAGGAGGAGGGGAGAGAGATGCAGCACCCAAAGGAAGAGAGCTGCTCGTCAACGGAGACAGCTCATCAGACGTTTTTTTGTTGGTTGCGACGCGACACGGCTTTCGCTTTTTGCCATTTTCATTTTCTCATCCCTTTCGTTCATTTCATCATACAGCATTGAAGTCGCTGTCGCAACCACCCTTTGGTTGCAGGAGGGCACAGACATGAAGACGCATACAACACCAGGTACATTCGTTGTCAACGCCGCGACTCAAATCAGGAGAAAGCGAGAAAACAACAACTAAAACGCGAAAGTGAGATGGAATACGCCAAAGAGAAAGGCACCTCGGTGGAGAGGGGGACTGCAAAAAGCTGGTCGAACGCTTTAAGGGCCCATTAGTACCCACGGGGGCTAGGGGTGGGGGTGGCAGAGGGCAGTGAAAAAGAGAAGCAAGACCCTTACGCCACTCGAAATAGCTCCACACACACACATGTGCATACACATGCACACAAGCACATTGTCTTGAGGAGAGGGGGCGAAGTGGGAGAAAGCGTCAACCAGGAAGCCGAGAAAAAGAAAAAAAAAGGGGGGGGGAGGGGGAAGGGCACTTGAAAAGGGAACGAAAAGATGGGGGAGGGCGGAAACAACAACAAAATATGTTTCGTTTTGGACGAGCGTATAAGCAGCAAGACAGGCGACGCAACGCCACGCTGGAGAGAGAAAGAGAGCGAGCTGGACGGAGGAGGAGGTGGTGGTGGAGGAGGAGGAGGGGGGAGAAAAGGCAAAGCGATGATACCGGTATGCAGACAGCCTCAGGTCCAGAGAGAGGGGATCCGAATACAAGACACCTCCTTCTTTTTTTTTTTAATCAACTAGCACCATCAGAGAGATGGAGAGAAAACGGAAAGTGCCGTGCAATCCACTCCAGCACTTGAGACACACACACATGCACATACCTACAGGGGATAAAAACAGGACAGCAGGCGCTCTACGAAAAAAAAAGCGAACAAACAACAAGAGGACGACGCACCATCAGCAGCTCGATTATTGAGGTATAAGGCAGGCGAAAAGAGAGCGCAGAAAAAAAGAGAACGAACAAAGGCCGGCGTTGGCAGTGGGGAAGAGGGTGGTGTCTCAAGCAGCAGTACCAGCACGTATGTGAGCCGCCCGACAAGGTGGTGGTGGTGCCGGTTACGCGAGACGGAAGTAACAAGTACACCACCAGATGCAGAGAAGAAAGCAAACAGCAGCGCGAGTGAGCCTGCGGATGGCGGGGACGTGTTCCAACCCCAAACAGCACACAGACGTAAAACAACAACAAAATGCAACCACAAAAACGAAAGAGAAACACACGCACTGACATCGCGAAAACGCACTGGCANGATGGGACTCGGAGGNAGGGGGAGGGGCAAGCTGCTTTCGCGTTGAGGCAGAGTAAAATGCAGGTAGCGCAAAGAGCACGAGGGCTTGGACACCCACACCCACACAGGCTGTTGCATATTCGCCTTGAATCATCTCCCAAACTACGCAGCTGCAGTGGTAGTAGTAGCGGTACCTTTCCTTGGTAGTCTCTGGTGCACCGCTATCGCTGTTCTGCCCCTTCAGCAGCGCCACCTCATCCTGGCGCACCTGACGCCGCATCACCTTGCCAGCGGCGTTGCGAGGAATCTCGTCCACGACGCGCACACCGCCGTGCAGCCGCTTGTGCGGGGGCATGCTTATCATCACGAAGCGGTACAGCTCGTCCGACGCACGGACGGCGTCCTCTGGGGACACAGAGGGCTGCAGCACGACGAGCGCACGCGGGTTCTCGAAGCTCACGTCGCGCGGGTCCGGCACGCCAATCACCACGCAGTCCTTCACCCACGGGTGCGTCAGCAAGAGCGCCTCCAGGGAAGCCGGCGACACCTGAAAGCCCTTGTACTTGATCAGCTCCTTCAGCCGGTCCGTGATCATCAGCTCGTCAGTCTCCAGCATCTTGCCGATGTCGCCAGTGCGGTACCAGCCGTCCTGCATGCACATGGCCGTGTCCTCATCGCGCAAATAGCCCTTCATCATCTGCGGACCACGCACCCACACCTCACCCTCCGCGCCGGGCTCTGCGTCGATGCCGCAAGACTTATCCGCGCCGCTCTGCTGGCTGTCGTCCACCTTCACGATGCGTAGCTCCGTGTCGGGTATCAGGCTCCCGCAGCAGCCTGGCGTGCACCGTTGGCCCCACAGCGGTGCCGTCACCGTCGGCGCCATCTCCGTCATGCCGTAGCCCTGGGTGACAGCGCAGCCAGGGATCAGCTGCTCCACCGTGTCCACCACGTCCGCTCCAAGCGGCGCCGACGAGGAGCAGAAGCGCTTGAGCGACGACAGGTCGTGCCGCTTCACCTTGTCCGCGTTCTTCACCAGCGAGATGAGGATCGGCGGGGCGACGAGGTTGACCGTCGCCTTGTACTTCTCAATCGCGCGCACGTAGTCCTCGGCCGAGTACTTGGACATCACCACCTGCGTCGCGGCGTAGGCGAACATGCAGTTCATGCACGCCGTGAACCCGAAGACGTGAAACAGCGGAAGAACGGTCACGGCGGTGTCCTGCGAGCCAACGCCGAACGCGCTGGCGGACTGCTCCGAGCACGCAATGAGCGCACGGTTCGTCAGCTGCACACCCTTCGGCATGCCGGTCGTGCCGCTCGAGAAGAGGATGGCCACGGTGTCGTTCGGCGTGGCCCCCTTCAGCCCGTCGTAGTCCGCAGGGATCTCGGGAGCGTCTGTCTTGAAGAACTCCTCCGGGTACAGCACCTGGACCTTCCGCCCGGTCTCCTGCTCTACCAGCGCCACGGCCTCCGCGAGCTGCTTCTGGAAGAAGTGCATGCCCAGCACCACCTTCGCACCGTTCGCCTTGAAGTGGTACGCCAGCGTCGACGCCGTTGCCACGGCGTTCACCGTCGACGCGATCGCGCCGAGGCGCAGCGTGCCGTACACCAGCGGGCCGTACACGATCGTGTTCAGCATGCACAGGCACACAACGTCGCCCTTCCGCACGCCATGCTGGTGCAGTGCTTTCGCCGCGTGCTCCGTCGCCTTCATCAGCTCCGGGTACGTGAGTGTCTTGCCCGTCTCCGCCTGCACCGCAGCGATTTTCTTCGGGTCCGCCGCCGCCATGCGCTTCATCAGATACCCGTACAACGTCGTCTCCCGGTTCACCTTGTCCATCACCGACGGCAGCTTCGACTTGTAGATGCGCATGTCCTCCGCCGCCCGCGGTGCCGCCGTGGACATGAAGTACCAGCGCCGCGGCTGATGCAGTCCCACCGGCGCAGCAAGCCCACAGGCAAAGCCGCTAGTCGTGCTCCTGCGATTTACCTTTCTCATGTACGCCGCGGCGCTGGTGGCCCTCAGAGGTGGCGATATGTCGGCCGCGCTCGTGGTGCCGAGGCGGCTCACCGTGCCGGCTGCCCACAACCGACGCGCGCAAGAGGGAAACATGGCTCGGCACACTGCGGGCGCGTTTCACACAGTTTTTTGTTTGTTCAAGGGTGGATTCTTAGTAGATTCAGAGGGCTGAAAGTTCGGAAGGGGAGATGGGTGTGGAGGTGGAGGGGAGTGCTGCGTGTGCGTGTATGGGTATGTGTGCCTTGTTACGCTACTGAGATCGCCTGAGCAGCGAATCTGAGAGGCAGTGGTGGGGATGACGGTGCCGAACAACACAGGCTGGATGCGCGGTGCTAAGATGGGAAGAGGAGAGCTACAGTTGAGGAGGAAAAAGCAGAACCCAAAAGATATATCGGACGAAGCGCGCAAACTGTCGGGCTTATGAGGAGTAAAAGAGAAGGAGAGATGTAGAAGGAGAGTGAAAAAAAAAAAACAACAACAACAACGGAAGAGAGGCGACAGAGACACGCGAAACGGGGATCGACGCCACGAGAGACGGCTAAAGTGTGAACGAGAGAGAGAGAGAGAGAGCTAGAAATACCCCGAAAAACAAAATCGAGTATGTAATCACGCAGCTCTGGGAGCTCGTAATTAGCTTCTCAAAGAGTCGTGAGCAAGCAAACAGCGAACCCGGTTTAAACACGGTATCACACTGCAGGAAGAAAGATCCCGCAAGAACTTGAGCGCCTGACAGTGTGTCCCTGCGTATGTGTGCAAGTTTTAATGCACCGATCGCATATCGAGTGTGAAACAGATGCAGTGAAAGAGTGCAGCCGTTGTAGCCTCAGCGTATACGTATGGAGAAGTAAAGTCAGTAAACAAGAAAGCAAGGGCGAGAAAAAAGAGCACAATGGAGAAGCGACATAAGTTGGAGTGAAAAAGCATAGCATGAAGCACAAGCTCTACAAAATAGAGCAAAAATGCACTGGAATCATCATACGGTGCAGCATACATATTGGGACAGATTGTATGGATGCTCAGGCCCACCACACATGACGTGCACGCTGCGTCTTGCCCTGAGAGCTATAGCAATGAGACAGCACGGGAGGGATCTTACAGCTGAACACACGCTTCGAAGAGCCACAACGCGCACTGAGCTTCACCAGATTTGCATCCGAATTTTTTATCAGCTTCAAACTCAACGTGAGAACACGAGACAAATTGAAGAACACACGCAAAAAGCAGAATGTATAGCGAATATGTCGGCATACTGCTGCGCTGTTTCCTGAAGAGCCCCGCGCACGGCAAACTACAGCAAGCGCGGAAGGCAGTGGCCGAGCTGGTGAGTGGAGGTGAGGTGTATGACAAGCAAACAAAGGAGCAAAGACCGTGCACACACCTCCACACATGCGCGCGACGCTCCCCTCCAGCTTACACCCTCGCCTGCCACCGCACACGCCAGCACAATCAAGCGTAAGTATAGCAAACGAATTTATTCACGAGAAGCACATACAAAACGCGGGGAAACAAGAGGACACGCGGCGATGGTTACGGCGGCGTTATTGCGAGCGGCTACCTCACAGGCGCGTCTCTCTGCGTACCCCCGCGTGAACTTGTCCGTGGCTGCCAGCATTGCACCGTCAGCACACGCCACAGTCGCTCATACACATGCACAGGACACCGTACATACGTCGCATGGTCATATGATTTTTTTTTTTCCCAGAAGCGTAAAACAACAACAAAAAAAGAGAAATGGCGATCGCATAGCGTGGTGGAGGCACTTTTCATACGTTTTGAAGTATTTTTCCCGTTTTCATAGTTATAGTGCCAAGTTAGACCAACAGCTGAAGCACAAGCGTGCAGTCACGCGCGTAGCGCATCATGTGGATATATGACAGAAGAGAGATGCTCTGAACAGATGAAAAATACGGGAGGAACAAGGGAGAGACAGCGCAGAAGGCGGATGCACCAAACTGGCACATGGAGACTGAGAGATAAGCCTGAGCACAGCATCGAGAAGCGCGAAAAAGCAGGCAGGGTGCCAGCCCTGATCGTGTGACTCAGCTCTGCAGTGCCCTGCGGCGGCTCGGACCGGCGCCCAGTCGGGTGGTTTATATTTGTTTGCTCCATCTTTCTTTGGAAGCTCCGTTTTGGTGGGGTCGCAAGTGGCGGCAAACGCTAGTCCTATGCGCGCACATACACGCAGTCTGCGCGGCCACATCGCGAGGGAGAAAAAAATGGAGAGTACCTGGGGGAATGCCGAGGCATGAGGCAATTAATGCGTCGCAGGGAGGGAGAGCACGAAAAAAAAAGGTAAAAAAGAAAACTCGAAAAACAAACAAAAGAAATGAGGGAGCGAGGAAGAAAGCGAGTTATGTGCTAGTCAGCGGACGAGACAGAAAACAAGCAAAAAAGAGAGAGCACCATATAGAGAGGGAGGGTGAGTTGGCAACGCTTGCACAGAATCTGCCGCTGGCGGTCGTGGCAGAGTCGCACGACTCTGCCGACGTGTGTGTGCGCACTTGTTCGAGCTCACGCAGCGGTTGCATGGCGCGGCATGCACGCCGCGCGCATGTAGCCGCGGGGCCGCCGCGCAAAGGCGCACATACGTACACGGTGGCAGCGGGTGTGCGGAGTGTTTCTGCGCGTACGTGTCCGCGCGCGCTCACAAGCAGAACGGCAGACGGACCGGCGTCTCGTGCTCACCCTTTGGGCGGCTCAAATCCTCCTTCGGCTCCGACACGTCCGCGGGGCTCTTGCAGCTGTTGTAGCGCACGTGCATGGTGCACACGGCGATAGCGGCGGCCTGGCACTTGGGGGCAGCAAAACGGAACATCGTGGATGAGGCGGTGGTGGTGCTGTGGGGTGGGTGTGCTGGAGGGCGTGAGGGAAAAACACAAAGAGCAGGTAGCGCTGGCTGAAAATGTAGGTTCTGGTTTTTGGTGATCGTGGTTGCACAGGACGAAAATGCGTCGGCTGAAACTTCTTTTTTTTTTGTTAGAATGGTAAGCATGGAAGGGAAAGTGAGGAGAAGCGGAAATACGAGAAAGCCAAAACCTCGTGAGGGAGAATAGGCCTTGATCAGTTCAGCAACAGCTGCGTAGTAAACCCACTCTGCGACTCTAGATCTGCGTGTGGTCTTGGAGGCTAGAAGTTGCGGGGCTCGAACTCTCGGAGGATGATGCACTAGCAGTCTGGCAGTAAGCAGTCTACGAATAAGCGAACTACTGCTTATGCGCCGTAGGCGACAAACATTACTGCCGATTTCTGCGCTGTACTGCGCAAAATAGAAAAAAGCTTCATTATTGCTTGTAATATCCATGCCACAGTTCCGATCAGTCGCTGCTGCGTCTTGCGGAAATAGCAAACACGAATTCGTTTTATCGAGAATGCGTGACAGTAGACTGAGGATTCAATTGTCTTCCTTCGCTTCAGTCTTACGGAAGAGTTTGCTCTGTGGCACAGGCAGAAGAATCGACAGAGAGCGGCGTGAGACACAGGAGAGAAACTCAACTGCAGAGCTAGCTGAATATAAAGCAAACGCCTCCCTTGATTAGCAGAGCGGCTATTGCTTCGAGAACTTACTGCCTTCTCGAAAGCTTGCAGATGGCACAGCGCTTCCATGCCGCCCGGTCCGTGTGTTTCGCTCTCTCCGAAGACGACACCACACTATGGTTCGCTAGCGCAAGCGCCGGGCCACAAGACGATTTGCTGGGTGCCTTTCCGCGTACGAAGTATCGTCCTTGCTTCGCAACCGATGTTTTTCGAGTGGCTTTGTCTTCGGCGCCCCGGGGTGCAGGGTTGGCCGGCTTTTCGGGCTTGGGGTGTCGTTCGTGTGGCTGCGGTGTTTTTTGGACCGCGGCAGGGTGGGGGCTCGGCGGTGCCGCGCACTCGTGGTGGTGGGGGGGGGGCTTGGGCTACCCTTCTACGCCCCGGGTCAGCCGGGCAGGGCCTTGGGTGGCGGGGTGAGGAAGGGGTGGGGTGGGGTGGGGTGGGGGTTGGCGGGAAAGAGGCGCGGGGCGGAGAGGAACCGTTGGCAAGGAGTGATCGTAGGCAGGTGCCTGGGGTGACCGTCCGTCACGGCACTCGGTGCCTTGTCATTCTTTGGTGTTTTTTTCTTTTTTCTGGTATTCGGTGCTTCGTGTTCTCCAGAGTTCGGTGGCTGAGATACGTAGGAACAGGAGGCAACGAATCTTAACGCCATGAGGCGGGTGTGATTCGTACCCGTACGCCATCGCTATGTAACGCGGGGCAGTACAGCACACCCGCGAGGGAGAGGCAGGCGGAGAGGAATGGTGGAAAAGAGCAAGTAAACAACAGCACCGACCACCAACACTCAAGCATACGTGTACAAACAACAAACAGACAAGTGCAACACGCAAACACCTAAGCGGATTGACGAAGAGAGGAGGACGCACATATGCGTGCGCGTCACGCCCGTCAAGCCTTCAGGGCCCTGCATACATTCACACCAGGAGACGAGCAGCACGCGTGCTAAGTAGCACCAGCAGAGGATGTCAAATAAGAAAAGGTACGCGTTCAGGACACGCATGGAAATGGGCAAGTAGTAGAAGCATTCAACGAGCAGCAAGGAAGAGCTAATGGATCAGCAACAGTGCAAGCACCACAAACCAAAGCAAGGGTGCTCGCAACAAAAAAGAAGCAGTAGGTAAAGAACCAAACAGAAAGACTGAACGGCACACACACACACACACACTCACTCGCACACACGAAAAAACAATCAAGCAAGGGGCACACACACACACCGGGGCGCAGGGGGGAAAGGAAGGTGTAGGAAGAGGAAAAGCGGGAGAGAGGGGGAGGGAGGTGGAGTGTGAAGCGCAGACACAGATGAAAAGGAAATAATAGGAACGCTTCTGTCAACTTCACTAACGTTACGCACATACTCATTTTTTTTTCTTGTATGATTTATGGATTTCAACTCTTTTTTTTTATCGTCTCTGTTTCTTCGCCACGCCTCAGCGAGATGGGCGTGGCGGCAGTCCCGCTGCTGCGTTTTTCTTCTTTTGCTTTTTTGTTGTTGTCGGCTATGTTTGTACATCGATGGGGCCGTCGTCACAGGGGTCCTCCGTCCGAGCATCCTCGTCCGTGTTCTTGTCCGGCCTATCCTCGTGCTCGTATGCATTGTCTTCCGTGCCGCCCTTGAGCGGGGCCTGCATATCACTACACGCGTCATCTACGGACATCAGCGATACCTCGCTGCGCGCCTCATCGTTGTCGTCGTCTCTGCCGCCGCCATCTGCCTCGTTGCCGGCTGAGAGGGAGTGCGCTGTCGCCGCTGTGTCCATGTGGTTGTCAGGCAGTATGGTCCGACTCCCAGCGAAGTAGCCACCAACGTAGTCGTTGGCTGTCTGCCGTGCAGAGCGGAAGGCGTAGGCACTGATGCTGCCAAGCGTCCGCAGGACGTCGGGTGTGTGCTGCGCCGCTGCAGTGAGGGTGTGGGCGCTGTACCCTGGCGCCGCCGCAACGTAGTCGGCGGAGCGCTCCACCACAACATGCGACATCAGCTCCACCTGCTTCTTAAAAGAGTCTGGCTTGTTCAGGGCGGTAGAAAGCCGGCACAGCTCCTCGGTGGTCATCACGTGGTAGTAGTAGAAGCCGTCATCGAGGATGCACAGGTTGGCGCTCTTCAGGTGCTGCAGCACGTTGTTGCGTCGCGCGCGGAGGCAGTTTTGGTAGCACGGTGCGCAGACGCGGACCCACTTGTGCTGCCTCGAGCGGCCGTGAAGTTTGTCGGCCGCGTCCTCGGTGTGCTCCAAGGACGGGTCGCGCAGCTGCCCATCGTCGTCCAGCACCAGGACAGTGTCCTGTACCTCCGCCTCTTTCTCCGGCTGCAAGTTGGGCGAGTCGCCTGCGCCGCCGTAGCCGCGACGCGGGTATGTGTGCTCGTCGAAACGTTCCTCCACCAGCTCATGCGTGTCTTCGGCGGTGATGTGGGCGGTGTACTCGGACTTGATGATCACCCGGTGCTCCACACCGACGGAGGCGCGCCCCGTATCCTGCGGCGCCGCCACGTAGGACGTGTCCTGCTTCTTGCCAACATACCGGCTGCACTCGGCGCAGCACAGGCGACCGCAGCGGCGGCAGTGGTGGCGGCGGGTGAGGTACGAAAAGAGTCGCCGGCAGCGGTAGCACCCGCGGCGCTCCTCGTTGCCTTCCCACCGCTCGTGCTGCTGAGCGTGGCGGCAGAGAAGTCGGTCTGCCTGCTGCAGCAGGAGGCCGCGCCGGCTGTACAGCTCCGCGACGCGCCGACTCAGTCGACGCAGCTCCTTCTTCTCCTCGTCCGTGAGGGCGAGCGGCTGCGGCGCGCCAGCGGAAAGGGCTGCCCGTGTCTCCTGCTGCTGCGTGTCGTCCACGACGGTTGGTGGCGTGGCTTTCGACAAAGAGAGCCCCGATTCAGGCGCGGCTGGTGTGAGGGTCGGCGGCAGCGCGGATCCTTCTAGCGGCGACGTGGCCGAGCCGCACGCGGTCCGCGCCCCCGAGAAAGGCTTCGCGGACGACGTGAGCTGCTGCTGCTGTTGGAGCGACATGCGACCAACCGCTGAGGTTGACGGCGGCAGCGACAGCATCCCCCCGTTGTCGCTGCGGGCGTAGGGGGCCGAGTAGGCGGGAAGCATGTTCGGCGTCGTCTGCACCGAAGGCGGCGTTGACTCGGGCCGAAAGCGCGCCGTGTACGATCGTCGAGCTGCCATGGAGCTGCATGTGAGCAGGCTAGCCCGTCCGTCGTCATCCAGCTCGTCTTCCTCAAAGAACTGCAGCGACGGCGGCGGCAAGCACGGCTGCAGGGATGGTGTGCTCTGGGCCGTGGTGGAGCGCGAGGAGCGAAAGGTTCCTGCGTCGCACCATTCCGAGTCGTTGTCGAGGATCTGCTGCTGCGTGTAGCGCCGCGCGCTTGCGAGTCGGCTGCTGATGCCGTTGCGCGGTGATGGCATGACGCCACCTGGCTCGTGCATTGGGTTTGTCTGCCGCTGTGACTGATGGCCGTCTGCGCTCGTCCCGATCGCATCCACGTCGCCGGTGGTGCCTTCCGCGTTGGTCAGGGAAGCCGCTGCGACGCCGCCGTGAATGCTGCTACTGCCGTTGCTGGCCACGGTGTCCCTGTGGCGATGCACACCGGATGGCACGGGAGAAGCGGTTGCCAGTGGAGACGGGCGCCTCGGTAGAAGTGGGGACGCCGGTACCACCTCACTGACATCATCCCCGCTCAGCCGAGCACGCTCGCGCAGCACACACAGGCGCGCGACGCGGCGCCGCAGAACGCGCACCAGCTGCGTCAGCCGCACATGCAGTCGCTGCATCTCAGGCAGAACACCGGTCATAACGTGCGATTCGGGGTCGAGTTCGACGTAGAAAAGCTCCCCCGCGTTGTCGGTAGCAGGTGCCGCAGCCGCGGCGACGGCCTCGGCGAGGACCGCGTCGTCGCGCTCTGCGTCCTCGTCGCCGTCGTCAAGGAGCAACAGCCCTGCTCCGTCGCTCGACGTGCAAGCCGCCAGGTCCTTTTCCGTCGCTGTCGCTGGAGTAGCCATGCCCGTCACCGTCAGAAGACCCGCTGCTGGAGACGCATCTGATTCGCTGGACGACGACGCGGAGGAATGCGAAGGCGCAGGCGAGGCGCTCGTCACCCCGTTGGCGTTGACGCCGCCGCCGCTGTTGGTCATGTCCTCGTCGGCATCTCCTCCGGCGAGCGATGACGCGGTGCGCTTCATTTGCTTCGGCGAGGAGGCAGCGCTAGTCGCTGCCCCCTCCCGCCCGCATGTCTTGTGCGACACCGCGAGCTCATTGGATACAACACTTCCGCCGTTGGTGCTGCCGCTGCCACCGCTGATCTTGCTGGCTTCTGGTAGATCTCCTGGCAAGGCCACCTGAGACGCCTGCATACACCGCTGCTTATTCTTGCGTCGGTTGGAAGGCATGCCGCGCACTCACAGGTTGCGTGCACACGTGCGTGTTGAGGTAGAGTGTTGAGGGGGAGGGGAGGAGAGGAGAGTTTCTAGACCTCAACACAGCACTGACAGAGAAAAGAAAAAAAACAAATCACAGCACCGAGTCGGAGAGGAGGGCAGGCAGGCCGGCCGGCCGGCAGGCGCCTCCCGAAGCGATGTAGGAGAACAAGATGGTCAGCTTGGAGAGAAAGCAGCAGCAGCAGCCGTAGAAGCGAGAACAGAAAAAAAGAGTAACAGCAACAACAATGAAAAAGAAAAAGGGAAGGCGAATCGGATGCACACCACAGCAGAGCCAATCTGCCACGCCTTCTTTATATATGTACCCCTCCCCCTTTCTAGAAAAGTTTTGATTGCCACGGGTGACAGGCGACAAACCACAACACCAGCGTACGTACAAGGCGAAGCAGCAGCAGTGCAGACTTACCAGGCAGGACACCGACGGGGGCGCACCAAGCAAGGAAAAGCAAGGCAGGATACACGTCGCAACAACATCAATCATAACAATAATAAAAAAAGGAAATCGCGGAGCTTGTCAAGACCCGCGACGACGACGACCGGCACCACCACCAGCACAGCCGACAAGGACGCGCGTGCTCTAGCCAATGATTTTCTGGCTTCCACTGCTCTTTTTTCCTTTTGCTTGGCCTTCCTCTAGCTCAAGTGAAGGCGCTGCCACGCAGGAGAGAGGGGGGAGGGGAGGCACTGCGTTTATAATGACTCCCTCCCACACACACACAAACTGCGAAGGCAGCAAGCGTGGGAGAGGCACAAGACAGGGAAGCAAGAGGGTCAAGCAAGAGATCGTAACTACCACCACCAATGAGGTAGGAACGCACAGCTCGGCCCGTCGCACCAGCTGTGCGCTCGGCCACTAAGAAGGGATAGGGAGGGGGGGGGACGCAGGCACGGTGAGCTTCGGCAGCACAATAACTCTTCTCCCTTAACACGCGTCCGTCTGCGCGCGTCTGTTCAAGAGAGAGGGGTGGGGGCTTTATACGCGTGTGCACGCACGATGATGCTTGTGGCGGCTCGTACTGCAGACGTTTGCGTATGCGTGCGTGCGCGTGAGCACGACGGTCGTCGGTAGAGAAAAAGGGGTGGAGGGTGGGGAGAGGTGATGCTGGAATTAAAAACTCAACAATACAGGCAAATCGATTGACATACGTACGTCTATGTATATTATATCCTTTCCGTGCCCGTGCCACACATCTGTGTGCAGCGCATCATCGCGGCGTAGCGCACGTGCATGGCGGCGCTGGTACGGATCTCCCTCAATGTACAACATCTACATATGCATGTCTGCGGAGAACGAGGGAGAGACATCGCGGTATTCTGCAGTGCCCAGCGAAGCCCCGCATCATCACCGTCTTTACCTTTCTTCTTTTTTTTTGTTCAGCAGCAGACATTACGTTCAATTCAGGGCAACACAAGACTTTCAAGCACAAGTACAGGTGAAACATGTGCGCGCTGGACACCGACTTGAAGCCCAGGCCTAGCAGGCACTGTCCATGGTTCGCTTCGCTCTTCCTCCCCCACCCCTTACGGGGCCTTCTTCCTCGGCGGCGTCCTACGCAGCGCGGCTTCACGTAAAGGAAGCTGCCGCACCGCGTAGTCGAGCTCTTGCTCGAGGCATGCCGCAGATGTAGTGCACTGCGTTACTTCGCGGGCGTCGATGCGGTGCCCAAGCGCGCCTGCAATGTATCACGCAGGCAATATTTCATGTGTTCAGAGGATCTATCACCTCTCAACGGTGCACATGAGCTCCGTCACGCATGCCAGACACGGGGTAGCTGACGAGCAGCGGTGGCGGGGTCTGCCCTACCCCTTCGCGGCTTTACCGCTTTCATGCGAAGAAAACCGTGATGAGGACAAAACACAAACGCGGCGCTGCTTTGCTCGAGCTCAGCGTAACCTCTATGGCGCGGATGAGGCAGACCAAATGAGCGTGTGGGTCGCACCACACACTGTGGCGACCGCTCGAACTCTGGGAAGAGTCTCTCAGACCCGGTGCAGTCCGTGTACTTCTACTATCAGCCAAGAGGAGGGGGTGCGTGAGAAAAAGGTTCAGAGCACGACATGATACCCATGAAGAGAAGGGCGCGAGAGACCCGCTCATCAGCGAGCAGAGAGGCGCTAGAAGGACTTCCGGTGTTCCGCTCCGCCACCACCACCACCACCGTTTTCAATCATGTTTGTGTTTCCTTTTCTTTGCGCTCCTTGTACGATGCAAGCTTCCCCTGGCGAGTAACGCGGCACACGTCCACGTGCGGCAAGGCTCATCGATTTGTTTGTGTGCTTTTTTTTTCGAGCACACGCGGGTGACGCATGAACAGGAAGGTCGCAGACACGCGCAACTGCTTCACGTCAGCCATGCTCGCATGCCCACGTACGACTCAGATTCGCCAGGTGCAGTCGGGGTAACTGTCGCCTCGACTTTTCGGACATTTTTCGTTTGCCTCTACTTCAACCCTTTCGCCTTTTTTACCCGTTTCCCTTTGTTGTACACGCCCTTATTTCTATGTGCGTGCTTGGCACGGTGATACGGGCACGAGTGCCACCTTATCGAACATCTCAGCGCACACGCACAGGCCTTCAACACACGTCGTCAACCTTCCTCTCCTCCTCGAAAAAAGAAAGCCAGCCACTAACAAACTACCAACAACCAGGTGACCGTGTGCTGAAGCGTGGGCACCCACATATACGACACGGCGCGCCTTCTCTGCAACGCTGCAGTGGCAGCGCACAAGGCTATGCCTGCTATCCATCCCTCTCGCCTTCAGCTCGCGCCTTCTCTTTCCCGCTCTCCCGCTCTCCTCGCATCTCGCCTTACAAGACGAGACACTGCCGTCGCCACAGACACTACCACAAACAGGGAGGGGAGGGGCCAGAGCGCGAAAAATGACGTGCAACGGTGATCGTTCACGACGCTTCAAGCAGAGATGATACTCATCGCACCGAATTCGTCGACACCCCAGAGAAAAAAAAAACGGCAACCACACACAGGGGGAGGCAGACGAGGGACCGGATCTACAAATCCGTGTAATCGACCGGCGCCGCCTTTTCCGGTATCCGTGTCTTCATGTACTTGGCGAGATACGCGTCGATTTCGGCGCTCGTCTTACCACTCGCCGACTCGCACTTGTACATCTCTATCTCCACGCGCAGGTTCGACAAACTTGGCACCTTCTTCTCCTTGCAGCCCTCCTTCCCGTAGCCGAGCTGGTAGGGCACGTGGAGGTACCACCGGTCACCTTCGCGCATCAGCTGCATCGCCTCAGCCATGCCAGGGATCAGCTGCGACGGCGAGCGCCGCACCGGGTAGGGGTGGTGGCGCGTGCTCTCCACAATGCCGGGAAAGCGGTAGTGGATCGTATAATGCATCTCACACTTGTCCTCCGCCGCCGGGGCACGGTCGCCGAAGCCGCGACGCTCGATTGTGAAGAGGAGCCCAGAAGGCAGCGCGGACACGTTCGGCTGCTTTGCAATGCGCTCCAGGTAGTTGACCGCCGCGTACGTGCGCACGCGGTTCACTTCCTCCGACCAGTAGCTGGCCTCGACGCTCAGCACGCAGAGTGTCAGCAGCAGCGTGGCGGCAGTGGCGAGCACGCTGTGCAGAGAGGAGAAGCGAGTCATGTAAAAATTACAGGTTACCTAATTAGGGGAGGGGGGGAAGGGAGGGGGGGGGGAAGTAGAGTTATCTTTCTTCTGGAAGAAGTGAGGGTATGAACATGCGCCGAACGAAAAGATGCGCGAGGGAATCGAACAACGAGAACTCAGCCAGCCAGCAAGCGAAGTTCCCACTGCAACGATCGATCCATCAGTGATGCATGCGTGTGTTTGTGTGTTGGCGTGGGACACCAAGAGGCCACAGGTTCAGTGCGGAGAGGGAAAACGTGAAGAGGAGCAGACAGAAGAACGGAGCAAAAAGCGGAAAAGAGATGCAGGCAATGCCAACGCGCTGGACATGATGCGTGCGCACTGAAAGAAACGCAGCAGCAACGTGGATGGCACAGTTGCGATCAGCCGTACCATCGGGGCCCCCCTCTTCTTCCTCCTCCCCCCCGAAAAGGAGAGAAGGAATAGAGGTAGTACACATCATCTAGCCGCTGCTCCTCACGTACACGAACGCACGAGAGGGAGAGGGGGAGGGAGAGAAAGAGGTAACTCTGCCTGTGTGCTGCTGCGCACTACCCGCGCTTCAGCTTGTCCGTCAGCCTGTTGGTGGGCTGCATGGAAGCAAGACAGGGCTAGCTGTGATTCAAACGCAGGGAGCGTTCTGCAGCATCTCTCTTTTTTTCTTGATACATCAGCGGAGACAGCTCGGCCGTTCTCCGACCGAAAAAAACAACGGGGGCTATAGCACAGCAGCGGGCTGACATAGGCGACGTGTGCTGTGCTGCAGCTTCAGAATCCTGCCGCTCATCTGCAGGACACCTCTGCTCCTTCGGTGCATCGCAGCCGCATTGTTGTCGCGATGGTGCCGCCCACCATGACTGGTGTTGCGCCTCGCCAGGGTCCGGTACACGACAAGACGCACGCGTCGCCTCTAGGCGGACGCCGGCACAGTGCGTCCTGCACTGTTGATCGGCACCTGCTTCGCTTCGAGCGTCACGTCCATCCTCCACATGCTAAAGAAGATACCGTTGATCTCGAAGTAGATGAAGTACGCCTCATCATGGCCAACGCAGGAGCCGAAGGAGTGTCCTACGATGCAGTGCCACTGTCCGCCGTACTTGACGTCCAGCTCCTTCTTGATGAACTGCGCCAGATCGGTTTGCTCGCGCAGCTTCAAGGTGAAGAGCGCGTGCGCGGCGCAGTCGGCGCAGTCTTGCTGCATGTCCACCGGCATTGCGGACTCCTTTATAAGCACCCTTGTGCCAGACATCACGACCGCCAACTAAAAAAAAAGGTGTGTGATAGAGAGCAAGAGAGCGGGTGAGCGACGGTGGAAAGCCGACGTGTGCACGTCGGTGTGCGTGTGTGGTGCTGTCAGGTGAGCAACCGATGCCTATCTTGTGTAGAGGCCTTTGGAGTTGAGTGGATGGTGAAGGGGGGGGGCGGGAGAGAGGAGGCCGTTGATGAACTCATAGCGAGAGAGGGAGAGCTTGAAAGAAGGAGATGGCGGGACTACCCGCTTAGCCGGGTCCCCTTCCCTTCCTCCTCTCCACGCCAAAGCCTTCCATAAGCCAGCGGTATCCACAGAGCGCCACACACCACACGCATTCATCACAGGGACGCGAGCGGCTGTTGATCTATGCAGTCTGTGAGCACCCACGAAGGGCGGCAACAAACCAGCATAGAAGAAAAAAAGGAGGGGCGGGGGCGTGCGTGGCCGGGCCTGGGCTGGTCGGGGCGTCTTGTAATGGCCCATGTGGCAAGCAAAGGTATGGAGTGTGCTGCAGGAGCTTTTATCATTTCCCTCCCAGACACACGCCGGCACCACTTTCATGATACGCCCAGTCTTCTTTTCTCCCTGCCCCTCAACCGCGGTCCCCGCGCACGAGGAGTACGACACTTGCTGAGATGACTCGGACAGAGATGCAGCACCGCCAGAAGGCAGGGACCCCTTACGCGTTAGTTGAGTTCCACGTCGGCGACAATCGTCTCGCCACGCCCGTGCACGTAGAGCCAGCCGTTTTCGACAAACTTGGGGTGCGCCATGATGCTGCCAACCACCAGCGGTGGCACCACCGTCCGTAGTTGAGAAACAGGGTCCACGGTGGACACGGCGCGCGCCGTCTCCTCGAGCTGCTGCACTCGCGCCGCTGATAAAACTACGTGAATACTGCTCGCTTCGGGGTTGCGGCTTTTGACACTCACAACGCCGCGCAGCTCATGCCGGATGCGGGCATCCAGATCCTCTGGCCAGAGGTACTCCGCCAGCTCAGGCGCGTTGCGGTCGTGCTCCAAGGACGGCAAATTGACACCGACAATGCCGTTTGGCAGATCCAAGGCCTCCTCAGAGGAGGCCTGCGAGCGCGACCCCAGCGTTACCTCCGCGGAAGACGTTTCGCTGGAAAAGAACGCAAGGGATTCGCGCGCCTTGTGGACTTTTCGCATCAGAGATGCGGGGTCTGTGAGAGAGGAGTGAAGTAGTTCCAGAGCGGATGCGCCAGCCGCTGCGCTCCTCGTCGATGCATTGGCCACCGCTTGCTCCCCGCCGCGGCGGTCAGCATCCAACACTTCAACGTCGACAGCTGTGGGGGAGGATCGAGTCGCATGGCGAGTCGAACTAGCCCGCCGGCTTCTCTTTCGATTGCTCGATGGCGATGCGGCGCGGTATTGCGAGTGAGGCGTCGAGGAAGGGGCAGCATGCTTCACCTCACCAGCCTCAGACGCTGTGGCCTCGTCGACGCACACAGCAGATTCATCGCGCAGCGCTTCGGCCAACTCTCGTAAAAGTGCCAGCCGCTCGGCGTACGCACTGCCGAGCTTCGATTGCTTGCTCGATAGCTCGTCTTGAAGTTGGCGCACGGCTTTTGGATGCAGTGACTCCAGCGTTGCTTCCATAGGCGCTTGCCCAGCGTTCCCTGTGTCGCCCGTGCCCGCTGCAGCACCGCCCACCCTCAGAGACTCCGCCGCGACTAGCAGCGTCGCGAGATACGCCTGCTGCGCCGCGCAGCGCTCACAATCCCGCTTGTAGTTTTGCTCAGCAACTTGGATCAGCGCAGCGACCATGGCAGGTGTCGGCCGAACGCACGCGTGCTGGGCGGGAGGCGGCGCTGCTGCGGCGCGTTGTTGCCGCCCACTCTCTTCTGCGTCTGGCGGCAACAACGATGGAGAGCTGGGCCACACGCGCCACCACAGTCGCAGTGCACGGTCGCCCTCCAGCTTCTCTTTCGAAGGGGATGAAGGAGGCGATGCCTGACCGAGGAACTGCACGTGCTCCTGCATGCGGACGATCTTTGCCCGCTGCGCTTGCGAGAGAAACGGCGTCTCGTCGGTGGCAACAGCGTTCGCTTGCGACATGGTCACCGAGCGACACCGCTTGGGTGCCTGCGACGGCAACGCTGCCGGACGCTTCTTTTTGCTTGCACTGCTCATTACTTTAGTCCCACAGTTCACGGGTGCGACAAGCGGGGGCAGCGGCGCGGACGGTGACTGCGCTGCGTTGTTGGCGGAAAGCAAACAAACCGACGAGGACACGTAGCGGGCGATTGGTGCGCCTGCCGGAGTGGGGCAGGGGACGAAGTAAGCGCCGTTATAGGTCTCACTCGACGGTGGTGGCTCTGCCGCTTCTGCTTTGAGCGTCATCCATGAGGGAGGGCATCCGTCGCCCCAGCCGCCTCCACCAGCGCCGCCGGCAGAGCTCACACTGGCGCCTTTAGCGCTGGGGTTCTCCGTCTTGGCTACCGTCGCGGCAGTAGAGAGCGGTGACTGTGAAACGAGAGGAGAATGCTCGCTGAGAGACTGCCGCTGCTGTGCGACTCCACTGCGCTTGTCATCGTCGATGCGCTCCTCCTTGATTCGCACCGACATCGGAGGCACGCCGCGACGCTGTGGCGTCTGACCAGCCTTGCCTCCATCCAGAGTTGCTGTGTCGATGCTCGTCTTCGACTTGCGCACAAATGGAGCCCTGCCCACGCGCATCTTCCGTACACCTCCGCCGTTTCCTGCCGCCACGGCGCCCGCTCGACGCTCGTCTTCGATGCGCGTCACGTGTGCCTTCAGCGTGTGCAGCAGCCGGTAAGGCCCCAGCGCGACAAGCGCCCCGGTCTCCAGTGTGGCCAGCGCGTACTTGTCTTGCAGCGCCTGTATCTGTTCTTCATGTGTGTCGTACAGGGGAATGCCAAGCTTCAGCATGCCGCTGGTTGGGATCGTGTCCGCGCTCGTGTGAAGCACTTCCACCGCGTGGTCGTAGGCGTCTTGTTGACAACGCACTTCAGCTTGGAGGGCGCTCACAAAGTTTGTGAGCACCACTGTGTGATACGCCGAGAAGGTCCATGGCTGCTGCTGCTGCTGCTTCCGTTGCGGCGCACTGGGTGACGAGGGCATGCGAGCGTGGGTTCGTGCCAAAAGACTCAGCTTCAACAACAACGGAAGAAAAAAGGGGAGGGGAAGGGCGCCGCTGCTGTTGCTAGATGCTTCCCCCAAACGGCGGGCCAGTACGCGTAGGATGAGATGAGGAGGGAGGGAGGTAAGAGGGGGAGGGAGTGATGGATCTAGAAGCTGAACAGACGAAGAAGAGCATGCGTCGCAACACGCGCCCACATCATCCCTTCCACGGACACCTTGTCCCCGCACTTTTTTTTTTTGCCGCGGCCCACGCACACGCGCGTGTGAGTGTGTATGTGTGCGAAGTATGTGCACGACCGCTTATGTATGGCAGTGGGTTTTCGCGTTGTTTCTCGGTGGTGGTGATGGTGGTGGTGGCAACGAGGACGTGAGGTGCAGCAGGAGTCCAGTTCAAGTGAAGGCAAGCAGAGAGAGAGTTCTTGGTAGGCGGCATTGCAAGCCGAGGGGGCTGAGGCGGCGTGCGAAGGTGGGAGGGAGAGGGGGATGGAAAAGAAAATCGAGGCTGCCGTTAAGTCTCTCAATCCACGCCTACGTACGCCCTGTCAGAAAGTGCACACCATCGCGGTTGCCAAGGGTATCGGATAAGGCGTTGGCCTCCCCCCACACATGGTTCTCACGGATTGAATTCCTTTGGTTTCTTTGCTTTCGGTGAGCGCTGCTCCTTGATCTGAAGCGAAGAAGAAAGAGGCGAGACATGCCTAGCAGAGATACACGACAGTGAAACACACACACACACAAACATAAGCCACACCACAAAAGAACATTACTGGTGGCACAGAGTATTGCGCGGGTAGAAGCAGGTAGATTGCGGCAACGAGTGCGCTGCTGCCCACCGTCGAGTCGACCCCACGTAGCAGACATGCCTAGGCTCACCAGAGGGGCACACACCTGCTGAACTGAGCGATGGGCGTGGCAGCGATCACTGCAGCATGTGCCCCTCATCACCAACGCCGTCCGCACCTCCGTGAACTAGGGCGACGCAGTTGGTGTCTGAAAGAGCGCCTTGGCGGACGCGGCGCACGCATCGCGGGTGCTGAAGTCGAGGAGCCTCCCGACTGGCTCCTTCAGAAGCGCTAGCGGCACCTCGGAATCGCGCCACGTCCGTGTCTGAGAGGCAGGCACGTCCCATATAGCCGACGACATGCGCGTCGCGTCGCACTCGAGCAAGAGCTGCTCCAGCGAGCGGATACGTGCTTCGTAGCGGGCCTCGCGGAAAGCGTCGAGAGGGGACACAAAGGGCGCGGCAGCCGCAGTGGAATGACCGCCGCTTGCTTCCCGTGGAATGGCTGCGAGATTGAGCTGGGCGGCCATGGATGCCGCCTCACGCCGTCCCGCTTCGCAGGCATCCCGCAGCAGCGCTACCTGATGTGCGTGGTGCTGTTGCGCGGCAGCGAGTGTTGCTCGAGCAACATCGTCCGATTTTTGCGCCTCGGCGCGTTGCACCCGCATCGTCTCTTCCAGCTCTTCGCAGCGGCGCTGCAGCTCCTGGACCACCTGTTGGGAGCTGGCGAGCTGCAAGATGCGCGCGCGCGCCTCGTCCAGCTCGCCCCGACACTGCTGAAGGGCAATTTCGAGAGAGGGCTTTTCCGCCGTGGCGGTGCTGCTCGTGCTTGACCGGCCTGTGACTCCTCCTTCAGAGACTGCGCCTGCTGCCGTGACCTGCACTTCAGGGGCACGCGCTGCCTCCAGTTCGCGAAGCAGGCGGGCCCTCTCCTGCGCAGCCGACTGCTTTGCTCCCTCGACAGCAGCTTCCGCCGCGGCTTTGGCGGCACCGAGCTCCTGCACCAAGCGCGTAAGCGCGTCAGACTGCGCCTTCTGCTCATTGAGCTCCTCTTCCAGCAGTTGGCACAGTTCCTGCAGCTCTTCCTTGTCGCGCTGTGCTTTGGCCAACGCCTCTTTCTCTGTTTTCACGGAAGCGATTTCGGCGTGCAGACGTGCTATTTCGCTCGCGTGAGCCGCCAGGACGTCTTCGCGAGCAGTGTCCTGCAGCTGCCATCGTTGTTGCTCTTCGCAGCGCTTTTCTGCTGCTTGAACTCGCTCTTGCTCCTCTGCTTTCCGTTCTTGGAGTTGCTCGTGAGTGCGAGACATCTCTGCATGAGCTGCACGGAGCTGCAGCAGCTCAGCTTCCTTGGCCCGCAATGCAGCCCGCAGTTCCGCGCAGGCGGCCGAGGCTTCCGCCGCAGCTTCGGAGGAGTTCTGAGCTAACTGACTCTGCTGAGTCACTGCTGTGGCTGGCTCCGCTTGCAGACGGGTCAGCTCCGTCTGAAGCTCGTCATTGCGGGTCTGCAGCGCTGCCTGTGCCGCGTCGCTGCACTGCCGCGCGCTCTCTGCCTGCTGCTCCCGTTTCTCGGCAGCGGCACAGGCGGCCGCTGCTTCGCTCGCTGACTGCTTAGCAGCTTTCAGCTCCGCCTCGCAGGTCTCCAGCTGGCGCTGAAACTCAAGTCGCACCGACTCCAGCTGCACTTGCACCGCGAGTTTGTCATCGTCATCCTCCGTCTTGGCGTCCCCCTTGGCGGCTGCTTGCACTGCTGCAACTCTCAGCTGCTCGAGCTCCGCCTGCATGCTGTGCAGTGACGCCTCGAGGCTGTCTTTCAGTCTCTCCTGCTCCACTGCCTCGCGGCGCACCACCCGCAGCTCTTCCTCCAGCGCCTCAATCTTTGCCGAGGCAGCTTCCAACGTTGGTGCCGGACGCGCTGGGGCATACGGCACAATAAGGTTGGGCCGAACAAAGAGGCCTTGGCCAGCTGCGCATTTGAAGTAGAAGAGGCCCTTGACTGTTCCATCGTTGCGGCCCTCACACCCGACGAGCTCGACGCCGGCCCACTCACCCTCGGCGAAATCCGTTAGGCCGTAGAAGCGCAGAATCCCGCGGCGTCGCTCCACCTGCGGCGCTACTGGAAGCACCTCAACAAAGGAGTCGATGGGCGGCACCGGCTGTGCGGAGGAGCGATCAGCGCCGAAATGAGACATCGTAGATCGTGTGTGCGCGAAGCGCTTGCATGTGCGTCCTTGTGTGGGCCTGTCTGTTTCGCGTGCGCCCGGGATAAGCGTGCCCTTTTTCTTGTGGAGATGAGAGCAGACACACCTATGGTGAATGGATGTTGCGCGACGCTAGCACACTGGGGAGTGTATCTGTGTGTGTTTAGGGGGGGGGCGACGAGGGTGTACAATATGATGCACCACGTTCTTCCGTGCTCTCCACATGAATAAGTGCCCTGAAGGTGCGTGCACATGCAAACCTGCTCGGGTGAGAGAGAGAAGTATGGATGACTATCTCGTGCTGCTGCTCATGCTTCCGCGACGACGGTGGTGTCGACAACGAGGAGGAAGGAGCAGGGCGACATATCAAGTGAGTGAGAGTGAGGGATAGATATGTGCGGTTTACGCGCGTCTGTACATTCGCACTTGTGCGCTGACGCCGCCGTGCGTGAGTGCACTACAGCGCTGCTCTATGGGAGCACCAGCACATTGCAGCGAATTCCCCACCGAAACCTCTTGACAAGAAGATGGTGAGGAGGAGGGGGTGGGGTGGGGCGGAGGAGACCGAGCCCCTTCTTATCTAGTTGTGCTCTGGCGGGGGTGGTGTGGTGGAAGGGCACTTGCGCGCTGCTTCGCTCAGTATGTCTCGATCGCTGCCCATGTGTCACGCTTGCCACAGACAGACACAGACCCAGACACACGCCTACGCATTCGTCTTCCCGTTTCTTTTCACGTTGCTGAGGTGGGAGGCGACACAGTGATCGGCCCGCCCCCTCCTCTCATGCGCGGAATGCATGCTCAGCCGCGCCGACGCTCCTTATCGGTGTCACCTCGGAAGCAGCGTTGGCTGCGGTGGTGAAGGGATTAGAGTTGCCTCCAGTGCGAGTGGCGCGTGTGCGTTGCTGACGGTGCTGGTGCTTCTGCCACTGATCCAAGTCATCGACGCACTGCATCAATGTTGGCGCCACGTAGTAATCCATGAGAACCAGTTTTTGCTCATACAGAGCTACCTTGGCCTCGAGCTGCGCGACATAGGCGTCCCTGTCGTCGCTCTTCTCGTTTCGTTGCTGCATTGCAGTAGGCACGTCGGCATCGCCGCTTCTCCGCACCCGGACGGCGGCTGTGCACAAGTTCGCCAGCCGCTGCGTCAGGGCATCGAGCTTTACATGGAGCGCCTGCGGGAACCGCGCGTCCGTGCGAAGGTCGTCGATGGCAGCTCGCACCGACTGGGGAAGAGAATCGCAGATGTCTGGAGAAGTGGTGTGAGGGGTGGAGAGACCGATCAATCTATTCGCCGACTCGCATCCCTGTACCTCTTGAAGCGTCAAGTGGACGGGTGGATCGCTAGTGCTAACTCTGCAATCACAGGATGGCGCTTCATATCGTTGGAGCCGGCGACGCAGCCGCCGCACCTCCTCCTCCAGCACCGACGCGTACACACGCACGGAGGCGATCAGCGCATCGACTTGAGCAGGCGGAGATGCTGGCTCGTGACCGGCATCTGCAGAGGAAGCGTCGTCGTCGTTGTCTGCTCCGCAACGAGCGTGACCAGCTCGTGACGGAGCAGCTACAGAAACCGCAGCAGTGCTGAGCTCGTCGACAGGCGGCAGGTGAGATGCAACAGCCGTTCCGACCTTTCCGGAGCTGTTGATGTCCGTCGTGCTACCGCCATGGAGACGAGGAGAGGCGCACGGTTGCGGCACATTCGCAGAGGGCCTAGGAGAGGGGTGTGGTGGCGTGGAGGTGGCTGAGCTGCTCGATGCTGCTTCGGCTTTCGGTGCAACCCTTTCTTTCGTGTTGTCCGCGACGTTCTTGTGTGTGCGATGGTGCCTACCCACATGTGCGTCCGCTGCGCTCTCAGGCGCGCGCTCCTCTACAGATGCCAGCCAGCCGCGCTGTGCCGTCTGCGATGGCTGGAGACGAGAGAGAAAGGCGAGAGTCGAACGCGTTGCGCGCTGATGGTTAGCAGCGGCGGCGATGCACCCGATCCACGAAAACGAACGTACAGTAGAGTTTTTCAGAAAGCAACCCATAAAGTCGTCGGCACCGCGCTCGCCCGTGCCTGTGACTCGCGTTCTCATGAGCGATGTCTGAGGATCATGGATGCGGGCGATGATGGTCAACCACCGACTACGCCGAAGTGCAGCGGCGCGCATTTTCCCTTGCACAGCTGCCGCAGTGACACGGCCATGCTCTTTGACGCCGCCTCTCTTGTGTTCATCATCGCGACGATGGCGGCCCTGCGGCAGAGACCGCATGAAGGCCGAGAGTGCCTCAAATTCGCGCCAGAGTGCGGCACTCGCCCGACACGACGACAAACCATCTGCAGCGCCAGCGGCGCCTGCTTCGCCGTAAGGCGGAGCCGCCCCATATTCGGGTAGCAGCACAAGCGTGAAGTACGCCGCGCTGACGCGTGCCTGCAAGGTTGGCGTCGATGAGTTCGTGTAGCTCCGCAGTCGCAGTGTGAAGAGAACAACGTTCCTGTCCAAATGACGCAGACGATCCGCCGCGGCGGGCGGCGACGACGGCGACGCTGGCGCGGAGGGAAATGCCGATGTGGCGCTGTCAATGCGGTCGAACCACACCTGTAACCGCTGTCGCACAAGATTCCCCACCTGAACGACGCTCAAGTCGCTGTCAGCGCTCGGTTCCGTCGGAGAGGCGGACCTTGCTATGGTGGAGGTGCATGTGGCAGCCATCGTACTTCTGGGCCGAGGGGCATACACCAGTAAGTTTGCCAGTGGCATCCACGCAATCTGACTCCTCTGCTCTTGCGTGCCATCCGCGGAGGCCGTGACTACCTCAGCAGCTAGCACGTCCCCTGCACCCCATCCTTCGTCGTAGTCCACGAGGGAGACATCCACGTCCAGCGGCGGCGATGGTGGGGAGAAGGCGCGACCTTTCACGATCAGCAATGACTCTACAAGGAGCCGATGCAGCGCCGTGAGGTAGAGGGCATCTTTGCGCGTGCCGAGGCGACTGCCGCAGAAGAAAACGGTTTCCGCACGTGCTACCGGCGGTGTGTCGGCATTGCCTGCCCTTACGATCGCGTCCTTCAAATGACGCAGCTTTTCACACAATAAGTTGACGGTGGAGTTGGTGGCGTGGCCATCGGGTGGCCGTCGCCCACGGAGATCGGTTATGTCTACGGAGGCGGCTGAGATGCTTACAAAGCTGGAGGGGATGGGTGACGACGGTGACGCTGGAGGGCATCCCGGGGAGGCGGCAGACACACACACCGGCGGATCACCATCGGAGCCGTTGGCGTTCTCGTCCTCCGCAAGGGGGCAGAGAGCGACGCTCCACCGGGCAGCAACGTTACTGCCCAGCAGCGCCTCTCTGTGTGAGAGCCACAGACTCCCCACAGTGAAACTAGTGCTGCTAATGTTTGCCGACGGGACGGCAGGTACGTTGAGGCTCGTGCGCCGAGTGCGGTCGCAACAGAACGATGATGCCGAGGCAGGTGGGGCCGCTGCGGTCTGCACCACGTGGAGGAGGACATCCATGCACAGAGACTGTCGCAGCCACCGGAGAGAGAAAGCTAAGGAAATAACCAGACGGGTGCAGTCGTACGAAGCAGAGAGAGAGCTTATTGTGAGCGTGCGTGCGCCGTTCGAGAGGTTAATGCCCGACACAGCGCAACGACAAGAAGAAGGGTGCCGTCTTTTCGACTTGCCGCATGTGAAGCACGAGCATAGATGCAGCGCAGAGGAGGAGGAAGTGACAAAACACGGTGCATCGGCGATATAGACGAGTGCAGGAGCGGATCGCTCGCCAAACATCCCGTTTCGGAGTTCCGAGTACCATCTAGAAAAGCATGCTTCCTTTCCGCTGCCTATCTTCTCTTTTCGCTATTTCAGAAGACGCATCTGTCACCGTGACGTCACGCAGACCTGAGAGCATCCCTTCCTCTCCGTCCTGTTTCGCGGCTTTCTGGCGGCATAGGGAGCGCACCTCAGTGCGTGGGGAGGAGGGGGTATCCAGGGCCCAGTGCCCACATACACACACTCACACCTGCTTCCTCCCCATCCCTGCCGGTGCCAAGGCACTTCTGGTGATGGTAGCGTCAAGTGCCTACGACGCAGCGGGGTCAGCGCGACTCCTCGCTGCCGACGTCGGCGGCCGTGGTGTGCATGGGGCTGCCTTGGTGCGACCTGCGACAGCGAGCACGTTTGCGCCATCCACATGCCCGGCAACGTGCCAGCGCAACTCGAACGTATCCCACCCGCCCACCCCACTCTCACTGCCCACCGGTGTGCAGCCTGCGAGGCGGGGGCGGGCGGAGTTGGAGACAGAGGCCGCGCTCAGGTCACTGAGTCGGTGCATTGCCGTGACGCGTGTGTCTAGCGCTGCTTGGCAGCGTGCGATAGGGCCCGTGACAGGCCTACAGTAGAGCTGGCCTCGTCTTGTGCGGCGGAGAATGGGGCACCAAGAAGAGCAAAAATAGACGTACTGCGTGACTGATATACACAATCAAAAAAAAAACGCACACACCACACACCACACACAACAACGTCCACGTCGGTAAGGCAGATGCAGGAGGGGGTGGGGGCGGAGTTGAATACAACGGCACTTGCGCGCAAAGCCCGCGTGGAGGTGTGCGTGCGGATCGGCGTTGAGGATGGCGGTAAGGGGATGTACAACAAATCAACGGCGGCTCGCTGGTTTCAAGGTGAGGGCATCATTCGTGACAGAGGAGTGAGTGGGGGCTCAAGGGAAGCTGAGTTGGAGAGAAAAGGGCAAGAAGCTGCGAGCGTGCGCTGCGGACCCCTTCCGCTTTTGCTTTTCCCATGCGCGCCTACGCATATTCCAGAGAAAGACATGCGCCAACGAGTAGAGAAGCTCACCTACCGTGCAACCGTTCTTGAGAGAATGATGACGCAGGTTGAAAATGCACACGCGCTTCGAAAGCGGAAAAAAAGGGGGAGGGGGAGTAAGGTTACAAACAAAACGGAGCAAAGCCAGCACAAAATAACACACA
The DNA here is from genome assembly GCF_000002875.2 of Leishmania infantum JPCM5. NCBI lineage: Eukaryota > Euglenozoa > Kinetoplastea > Trypanosomatida > Trypanosomatidae > Leishmania > Leishmania infantum. Next base: position 363,418 of record NC_009403.2, on the reverse strand, counting down.
CGCACACGCACGCACATGTGCGCCAGCCGGGGTCTGGGCTGGAGGAGGAGATAAGTGCGCAAGACGACAGTAAAGGAGGGCTAGCCACCGCACCGCTGACCCAGCGGGAATGAGGTGGGTGGGCTAAGGAGTTGAGGTGATGGTAGTGGTGATGTTGGTATTGGCTGGCAGAAGTGGGGGGGAGGGAAGAAGAGGGTTCAACGCAATACTACTATTGATAAACCAAACACTAAAACACCCAAAAAAGAAAGGGAGAGGGAAAGGGGAGGGGCAGGGAGCGGCATACCAGAGATGATGTAGCCAACGACGATGTCACCGTAGCGGTAAACATATATGCGTGGAATCAAAAATAAGAGACGACGTGGAAGGCATGCCGAAAAAAAAAATACGACACGAAAAAAGCTCTGCTACTCGTTCTCTCGCGCGCACGCAGACACGGAATCAGCACAATGCCGAGTTTGACGATATATATATATATATATGCATTTGGTAAACAGAAAAGGACAAGCCCGCGTGCGCTCAGGCACACACGTCAGCTCAAGAAGAACGCCGACAACAAGCAAAAAAAGAAGGATAATGTGTACAACAGCCAGTGCTCGCTTTCCATGTCTCCCCTTCCTCTTGCACCCGTTCTCCAACCACGTGGACGCCGTGTGTACGCATACACGCAGAAGAAGAAACACGGGCAGCGAAGAAAAAGAGCGAAGCGAAGCAGTGATGTGCCTGTGCGTGTGTGCGAGAAGGGTGAGGTGGGGAAGCATGCTCGTTGAAAAGCTTCTCTTTGCCAGGCGTAGACATCGTCAGCAAGAGAACGCCCGTGCCACGGCAGCGAGTTTACAACGGACTCTCCCCCCGTGTCTTTGGTCACATACAGAAAACAAACACACACACAGAGAACAGAGATTGAGAGTTAGCAGCACTATTCCAGTCAAGAAACAGTGTGTACAATCTTACCTTGTGTATGCTCCCATGAACGTAGCGGTGTGTGTGTGTGTGCGTGTGACGTATTCGTCATTCATGCCGTGTGAGGGAGGAGGAAGAGAAGGAGGGGAAGGGGGCAGAGGAACAAGAGGCGCAACAACAGGGCGTTGCCATGTACTCCATTGCGCCCTCGATCCCTCAGCCCCCCTCCCCCTACGTCTCTCTCCGCACCGATCGTTGTGTCTCTCCCTCTCGGCCAGATACACACCCGCAGAATGGACAGAAATACAGTGTCGGCACATGCAAACGAATTAGGGATGTAGATCGGCAAACCAAAACAAGAGAGAAAGCAAGCAACACGCACACAACACACACGCACAAAGAGGGAAAAGCGGCGAGAAGGGGGTGGGGTGGGGAGAGGAAACAAACAACATAGAGTACGCCGTGAAAGGAAACCATGACAGGCACACAGAGGCACATCATCTATTTATGTGTACATGTATAGACGTATATTATGCATGAACCAAAAAAAGAAGGGGGAGGGAGGAGGGAAGGGGGAAAGAAGGAAGCGAATATACGAAAACAACACACACCGCACCAAACAACAAGAAGAGGATCGATGTGTCTCGTGCATGTGTCAAGGAATTTCACAAGCGTAACGAAGAAGAATGGGGGGGAGGGGAAGGGGAAGGAAAGACTAAAGATAGGGGCGAACCCTTAACAGATATGAACAAAAGGGAAGTGTCTGCTGTGCCCTGTTCCCTCTCTGCTTGTGTGTGTGTGGGTGGGTGGGTAAGGGGGGGGGGAGTTGTGTATAGTTGTCCTCTGCAGCCGCAGCATCTTCACATGGGAAGGACTACGCTCTCTCGCTTTCTTGTCCACCGCTTCCACTAAACGGGTCTTTCTCTCTACGGAGACCACTCGAGAGGGTGCGCTGCGAAAAATGCATGCGAAGACACCCACCCACCCACACATACCTACACGCATATACACACTGAGGGAGAACAGGTAGAGGAAAACGCCAGCAGCGATTTTTTTCACATCAAAACCACAAACGACAAAACAGCTCAACGAGAGGGAAAGGGAGGAGGGGGAAGGAGGCCGACTTTGGTTAACATCGTAGAGAAGGACACCGCCGAGGAACCCAAGAAATGCAATCATGGCGAAGATGGGTATCAACAGATGTCGTAGATTCCCTCATCTTCCCTGCAAACGCACACGCGCACAAACAAGGCGAAAAAGAAAAGGATGAGAAGACGGCAATGTGGAGATGCTGAGAGATGAGGAAGAGAGGGGGGGGCGCTGTGTGTGTTGGTCGGATGCATCGATGCTAGGATAGGAGGTACCACAGAGAGAAAAAAAAACAAAGGACCCAGAAGATGATGCGCATGTGCACATAGCGCTCCAAAGACGTGGAAGCGGACATACAGGGAGGCGAGAGTGTTGGGATGCCCCTTCTGCTCATCACACAACTGGAACAGGGCGAAAAGGGCGTGAGAACGCTCCCACACCCTTCAACGCCAAACCTGAAGAAAAAACAGAGGGCGAAGCAACGTTGCACTCTCGTCTCTTCTAATGGCCGCTTTATGGTTCCAGAGTCTCTTTTCGGAAGGACTGCCTTTTCCTTGTTCAATGCTTGCCGGCGGCACTACTGCTGTCGCTGTCGTCGTGCGAGATGTACTTCTTCGCCTCTCTCTTGACTGCCTCTCCGTCCACGTTGATGTCGTCGCAGACACGCGCTGCCGGCAGCAGCAAGGAGAGTGGGATGATCAAAATGGGAGCCAGGATGTGGCCCACAAGCAAGAGCATGGGCACGTTGCTGAAGTCGCACGGTGGGGTTGTCACGATGCCCCAGGCGTACTCCATGATCAGCGAGCCGATCGAGGTCGCCATCGTCTCTCCGAGGTTGGCAAAACCAGCCATCAGCGCGTACACCATGCTCTCCGAGCCGCGAGGGCACAGGCGCGAGAGCAGAATCACGACTGGCATCCACGTCAGATAGTAGCACACCTGAAACACAACGGCGTCGCCCATGATGTACATGGCGCGGTCCGGGATGCCAATTGCGATGTTCCAGCGCTTCACCATAATGATATCGAAGACGGAGGCAAGGATCTGCACAGTGGTGGTGACGACAAGAGTCAGCCGGTAGCTGTGCTTGGAGAAGATGTAGTTGAATACGGTGATACCAGCAAGACCACCAACGTTGCCGATGAGGGCACTCACCGTATTGTAGAAGGTGTACGAGAAGTGCGGGCCGCCGGGGAGGCATTCCTCATCAGCGAGGTAGAAGCTGTCGAGCGCGCCAGGCAGCTGCAGATAGAAGACCATCTGCAGATAGCCAAAGACGTTCGCCTTGGCGATGACAAGGGGCAGGGCCCAGAAGGATGCAGCACAGCAGACAACGGAGACAATGACGCAGAGGATCAGCAGACCAAGCGTGTCCGCAAGAATGTTGCCGCACGTCATGGCGACGACGGCGCACGTCATGATTACGCTGTACGCGAAGATCCTCCAGTTACGGCCAAAGACATCCCTGTTGACCTCAAAGACCCCGAAGAGGCATGTGATGGGCTCACCCACGCGAGCGCGCGCCGCCGCTTCGAGGCTCTGTAGGTCCTCATCATCCTGCTCTGCTGTGTCAGCCAGCTCCGTCACCAGGGCACCACTGACCTCCAACCTCTGTCCCTCGTGGGGAGCGACATCCTTCATGGGCATGGTGATGGGCTCCACCTCGGTGCTGGTGCTGCAGGGGCTCTTGTGAGCGAGCTGCATCTGAGCACGCAGCCGAGCCTGCGCTGCTGCCACGTCCATGCCCAGCTCCGCACGCATCTCCGCCTCCAGCGCAAGCGCATCCTCCCAACGCTCCACTCTGTTAGTGCGCTCCTCGTACAGGTTGAAGAAAAAGATCAGCGCACAAACCACCTGCAGGCCGGCAGCGATAAAGATGCCCACCTGTACCATGCTGGAGTCGGACAGCGGTCCCTGGATGGCGGCCGCGATGATGGCACCCACCATGATGAACCACCAGATCCAGCTCACCAGCGCGGCACCAGCCTTGGGCCGACGGCGCATCAGACGACTGTAGAGACCCTCGGAGAGGATATCCACGTTGGCCTTACTGAAGGCAGTAAGGAAGATGAAGGCGCAGGCGGTGTTCGCGGACGATTCCTTGGCAGGCAGCAGACCCAAAATGAGGGCGAAGACGCCGCCGAGCAGACAGGAAGCGAACATGTACCAACGCTTCGTGTACCCGAAGGCGGCGAAGGCGTCGCACAGCATGGCTGTAAAGGCCTTGATGGACCAGCCCATCGAGGTAATGCTGGAGAGGCGCTGATAGCGCAGGCCGCTAATACCGTAGCGGTTCATGAAGAGTGGCTGCTTCGCGTAACCGATAATGCTGTTTGCAATACCCTTACACAGGAGGTAGCAAATACCAAGTGACCCAATGCAACCAGGGCCATAGGAGGTGGCGGCCTCGCTGAAGATGGGGATGTGCTGCATGAAGGGAAGCTTGGCGTAGAGGCGACGGGCACCAGGGTGGACATACTCGTCAGAGTACTCGTTATCCACGTCAGCGAGGACCTGTGTATCGGCGTGCCGATTGTGGAGGTTATCATCCGCCTCCTCAAGGTGTGACTCTAACGTCATTGCTAGTTCTTACTGGATAGGGTGAGGCTTATTCGGTGGTGTGTACGTGTGTTTCCGTGGTGGATCAACGCCGATGGCCGGCCTCAAAGAAAGAACAAGAAAAAACGTCGAGGAACCGAAATAGGAAGTGCGCCGCTTGCTGCTTTCGCTTTAACTCTCCTTCAACAAGGATGAGGACACCCGAAGTGAGGACGCAGAGTTGGGGAAAAGGTGAGTGTAATAGTGGTCAGTGAGTAGATGAAGGAGAGCAGAAAGGGAAGAGTCCATTTAAACAAGAAAAGAATGATTGAAGGAGAGAGGGCGGCCAAAAGGAGGATACAAATAGAGGAGAAGGCCCGCAGTCAGCATCGACGCGGCACGCGAAGAGGTGAGAATGGAGAGGAGGAGGGATCAAAAGAGTGTGAAGAAAAGAAGGAAGCTCATTGCTTGAAAAGCACGTATATGTGTATGTGCCTGATCGGCAGCAAGCATCGCGCAGCAGAGGGCGCCCTCAGGCTGACGCATTGGGATGCGTTGCGCAGCACTACACCGTGAAGTCTGCTGACCAGGCGAAGGAGAGACGAGCGCCATCCTTCTCTAACAAGGACTGTACACACGCCGTCACGCGCTGGTGGATGAGGCGCAAGAGCGGGAGAATGCACGCCGGCGCCTCTCTTCACCTCTTTCTTTTCCCATTTGGAGTTTAATATCCGGGGGGGGGGAGCATGACAGCCTGTGCACATTGAGGGAGCGGAGATGCGGGAGACAGGGCAGAGGAGGAAGCGGGAGCAGGGGAGAGGACGGCGAGGCTACCGAAGAGCCTCACCGCCGGATTTCCCCCTGCCCCTGTCTCTCGCTGGTCTCCGTGGAAAGGACCGGGAGATCGCCAACGCAGGCAAAACACAAAAGACAAGAATGGAGTCACACTCGACTGCGAGCCTAAACAAGAGAACGCGCAGGGAAGTGAGAGCGGGCACAGAAAAAGGACAACGAGCATCGCGTGGGTGTACTCCTCATGCCGCACCGGCCACGGGCGCGGGTTTCAAGAACGGGATGAGGTAACGCCGCCACTCATCTCGCAGGCCACGGTCCCAGGTGCCACTCTCACCTACGGAGGTCGCTGGGTAAAAGAAGTACCGAAGACGACGTTACGGCCCACCCATGGCGTAAAAACAGAAAGAGAGAAAACAGGGAAAAACATGCGGTGGAGTGTGGTGACGCCACCCGCCTCCGCATCCGCACTCTCGTAGCGACACACGCTACATACAGACGCACAGCGACGGCAGTCTTTATGTGGGGGCTAGAGCACACGGTTGAGATCATCGACAGTCACAGAAAAGTGTGCTCGTCGCTACGGGAGAAGGGAGGGTCACCGGCAACGCAGGACGCGAGAACGGAAGGCGGAGAAGCAGAGGTCGCCGACAGGAGTGTCCACATTTGTGTACACACAAATGCAAGCACACACCGCTCACGAAATGGGTCAATGAAAGGAAAAGCAAACACGCGCCATCCACGGCAGCAGTATTCCCGGGATACGCAGAATGTGTGTAGTCGGCTGAACCGAGGCAACAGGCGGAGCATCACTAACGAATGGAAGATCGAGAGCATCAGCAGAGAGGCTGCGAGAGGGAGGTACGAAAGCTCGGGGTCGCGGCAGAGAGAAGTGCGAGAAGGGCGCGACAACATGGGGAGAAGACAGCATGAATGAGATCCGCCTCGCTCTTGCCGACCGCACCAGCACCGCTCTCATTGGGAGGGGCCAAGCATCTAAGCCACGCTCAAGCACGGACTCGCAAAGGCGCCCATGGCCTGCTCGGTGCGCACGCTCACGTACAGGAAGCCGTCGTCCCGCTTGCAGGCGTCGGCGATGTCGCCGACCGCGGCGGTCACCGCCGGGGCGGAGCCCTCGATGGCGAGCGTCACCTTCTTGACGCTGGTGCTGAGCGCCTGGCGCACGGCCGCCTCGAGCTCGGCGACGGTGGCGTCGCGCGGCAGCGCGAGGAAGTGCGCCTTGCTGCCGGCCTTTTCGGCCGCCTCGACAACCACGGCGACGTGGCCGGGGTACTTGGCCTGCAGGCGCGCGCACTCGGCGCGGCGGGCCTCGACAGGGTTGCTGCTGTGGTAGGCGGACATTGGTGGTCTGGAGAGGGTGCGGTGCGAGGGCAAATGGGCTGCTGCGTGCAGCGGTGCGGCGCAGAGGGGGAGGGAGGGAGGGAGGCAGGGCGAGGAGTGGCAGGGGAGAGGGGTCATGCAATAGCAGGCAGATGCAGGGCCGGTGCGCCGCTGCAAGAGCGGCCGGCGGGGCTGCCGCGGGGCCGCTGGTGCGAAGGGCGGGCGTGACGCGACGGCGTCTGCAGCGCAGCGGGGTGGCGTTGGCGGTCAAGGTATGCGTGCTTGTGTGTGTGGTGGTGGTGGTGGTGGGTGGGGAGGGGCAGCTAGGACTGCGAGTGGGCTGTACACATGGAGGGAGGGCGGTGTGCGCTGCCGGCTGCCTGCGCAGCGACAGCACGACCCCCGCAGCAAAAGAAGATGACGAACGGAAAGAGAGAGAGGGCGTGTTCACATGGGTGGTACACAAGTTTCACGCCGCGGCGGGGCAGGGGTGCGCGCGTGCGTGTGTGGAGTGCCTGCGTAGACACTGCGGCCCAGGAACCAGCTCGCGTATGGGCTGAGGGGAGGCGCCACACGCGCACGCACGCGAAATGAGATAAGTCGAGAAAACATCACACATGAAGACGGCAGCGACGCTGCGATTTTCCAAGCAGGACAAAGTCACTGGGAGGAGAGGGGAGGGGTGAGGGGAAGACGAACAGAGAGGATGGGAAGCGCGAAGGCCGCGCTGGTTACATACCGCCGGAGTCGCTGGCGAAGCAGGGACCGGCGATGCCGCCCATGGCCTGCTCGGTGCGCACGCTCACGTACAGGAAGCCGTCGTCCCGCTTGCAGGCGTCGGCGATGTCGCCGACCGCGGCGGTCACCGCCGGGGCGGAGCCCTCGATGGCGAGCGTCACCTTCTTGACGCTGGTGCTGAGCGCCTGGCGCACGGCCGCCTCGAGCTCGGCGACGGTGGCGTCGCGCGGCAGCGCGAGGAAGTGCGCCTTGCTGCCGGCCTTTTCGGCCGCCTCGACAACCACGGCGACGTGGCCGGGGTACTTGGCCTGCAGGCGCGCGCACTCGGCGCGGCGGGCCTCGACAGGGTTGCTGCTGTGATAGGCGCACATGATTTAGAGAACGAGGGCTGTGAGCGAGGGAAAGAAGAGCGAGTATGGCGGTAGGGAGGGAGGCAGGGTGCGCGAGGGGGGCGTGGCGTGGTGTGAATGTCTAGGGCGGAGATGTGAGCAGGTCGCAGAGGAATGTGAAAGCGGAGAGATGGGGGAGAAATTGGTGGGTGAATGGGGGATATCTTGTGGAATACCGCGTATTCGTTGAGGAATGATGCATATAGCCCGAGCGACCGCGGGCGGACGCGCTTACAGAGGAGGTCAGGGCCAGGTGGGAAAGCCGAGTGCAGCCACACGAAGGCCGGCTGTCGAGGAAAGCAGTATGGAACAAGAGCGACGAAAGTAGGTACCAGCGCGCAAACGCAGCGATTACTAAATAGGACGCCTCTGTCGTGTGCTTGCCAGGGAGGTGGACGGGACGGAAGAAGCACAGGTTGAGTCACATAGATGATGAAAATGGAAGAGAGACTGACAGGGAGGTAAAAAGAATAAAAAAGAGGAGTAGACCAAGCCGAAGCAACTGGACACATGAAGTGGACCCCAAAGGGTGGGTCGTGGAGCGGGGAAGGGAACAAGAATGAGGGTTGGGAGTGGGGAGAGGGAAAGGGGGTGGGGTAGATGAGCTTGTTGCACACACCCACACACCCACAGAGCCCACCAGATAAGGCCAAAGGTGTTGAAACGAGACCCGAGTGTGCAGCAGCGCTTCCAGCTTCCTTCACTCACTCCAGCATTCAGAAGGGGAGAAGTAGGCGGAAACACCCGAGAAACGCTGCATACGTGTCTGCTGCGACAGACCCATATACAAGGAGACACAGGAAGCCACCACACAGTGCACACAGACACTTACTGGCATCGACAATGAGCTAGGTCTCTGACGCACATCGGACAAAACAAGAGAGAGGCGAAAAGGGGAGGGGAAACCAAATGAGAAGACGGAGTTGAAATGAATGGTAGACGCACAAGAAAAAAAATATGTAGAGGAGGGGGAGAGGAGAGAGAAACAACGAACCCTGCCCCTTTCCCCTCTGGCGTATCGGCACACCATCGAGGCTTTCGGCGTAGCGTGAGTGTAGACGTTGCGTCCCGAGATGCGCACGTTGGGCAAGCTCGAAACACATGAACACAGCCACTGCAGGAGTGACACAGACATACACTGACAGCGGCAGAGAGAGATTCTAAAGGGGCGCAGTGATGCGAGGAGCACAAGGAGTGCGGGGTGCGAGGCAGCCAAAAGCTGCGGGGAGAAGAGAGACGTCCGCGCGCCCTCGGCTTTCCCCTGCACAAGAGACGAGGGGCACGATATGAAGTGCTCTAATCGCTATGAAGGCAAACACAGTGCCTGCGTCGGCCGAGCAAGACAGAGCTACTACTAACACCCTCAGCTGCGTCGCCGGGAGAGCTCACACGAGGGAGTAGAGGAAGCAGGGGAGGGGAGGGGGCGGCACGGTATATGGTGGTGGTCCAGAGTAGACACGCTTTCACGAAAAAAAAGTAAGAGACCGCCCCTGTCTCGTTTCCGGCAACTTCTTCGTTGCTGCTCGCTCGCGGCTCCAGCAGCTGCCCTCCCTCGTATCGACGCCGACCCTCCTCCTCCTTCCCCCCACTGTGGCCGAGACTGTTCGCCAGGCCATATTGATTCTCCCGGAGCCCTGGAGTAGTAACGAATGCCGACCACCAGATGTTCTTTCCATGAAAATACACCACCACACACAGACAGACACACAGGCAGGCAGAAAGAGTGGCCACCTTTCAGGTCATTCCCCGCTTTTTTCTGTTTTCCATGTTACTTTTCCTTTTATTTCCCGGGTCTCGTTCAGCGCATCCTTTTAGGACGCGCCAGTGCCACCCATGCAAATATATATATATATATATGTATAGGAACACGGCACGACAATAGCATGTAGAGATGCAGATAGATGTGTGTGTGTATATGTATATCATAATGCAGGTGGGGGGGGGACGTGGAAGGAAAATGGGCAGCGGTGGCCATCCCACACCTCACCCCATCGCTGTCCACTCTACCCAATCACTTTATCCGCCTGCCATCTTCTGCTCTACTTGGACACACTAACGGCACATTCCCAGCCCTCGGCTGGTGTGTGTGTGTGTGTGTGTGTGAAACAGACAGACAGGTGATGGAGGGATGAGGAGGGGTGGGGTCATCAGTGCCGCGAAAAAGAGAAAAAAACCATGCGCACGCGATATAAGCACCACTCTCCAGAGAGGTCATGCGTGCCACGTGAGCGGCTAGAGGCTGAGGCAGGCGACCTGACAGGACACAGCAGGTGCCTAGGACTCACCGCATATCCTTTCGCAGCAGCCTTTCACCACAGAATGTGCTTGCCGTTGCCAACACTAACGCTATCACCGGCGACAGAGTCCGGTAGGCGTTACAAGGAGCCAAGCAGGTTCGGGTTATTCTCGATATCCGCGAAGTACTTGCCCGTGTTGCCAAAACAGCAAAAGTCCTTGGCGCCCATCGACGGCTCGCGCGCGCACGAGACGTAGAGGAAGCCGTCGACCTGCTTGCAGGCGTCGAAGATGTCGCCCACCACCGTTGTCGCAGCAGGACTGCAGCCCTCGATCGCCAGCGCCACCTTCTTGTTTGTCGTCCCCAGCGTCTGGCGCACCTCAGCCTCGAGGTCAGCCACGGTGGCGTCGCGCGGCACGACGAGGAAGCGGACATGACTCGAGTTGGCCGATTCGACCACGACCGGCAGCTGCTCGGGGTGCTCGCGGCACACACGCTCGCACTCCGCACGGCGCGCGTCGGCAGGGATCAACGACTGGTACATGGACATGTGGGCGCAGAGGACAGAAAAGGCTGCGGTGCTGTAAGCAAACTGCGGGGGATATAGGAATACTGAGACGAGATGAGGTGCTAAGGGGGGATGGAAAGGGCGTGGGTTCGCGTCGTATAGGGCGGGGTGGTGGAAACGGTGCTACCAGCGTGAGCGCGGACGGTTCGCAGAAGCACGGACACCGGAGGAGTGCGCCAGAGAGATCGGAGGGATGGGGGGAGGAAACAGGCATTGGACGCGCGGAGCATCAACTAGAGTGACGGACGCACTGTCGTTCAGTAGACCCCCACAACAGCAGCCTCCGCGGGCCAGCTGTGCCAAGCCAAGAAGGCTCGTCGGCTCGCGCATGCATAGCAGTTCTCATGGGAGGCTGTGGAGGCGAGAGAGTCCAAGACAACGTGCCACAAGGTTTTGTTTTCCTCAACTCCTTCCTACCCGAAAAAACCGGCGTAGTGCGACGCATTAACATGTACACAGGGAAAGAGGGGCAGGGCGAGAGAGAGCTAGAGACGTACACACAGAGACAGTGCACGGACACATGAAGGGGCTCACATAAACGAAGAGAAATCAAACCGACCAGCGAAGAGATTGGGATGCCAAACAAACGCACGGCAGAGGTGGTTATTGTTCTTCTTTGGACCGCGGCTTGTCCGTGGCGCTGCGGTGCGCGTTAGCTTCACAGGAGGAAAGGCTGCCAGCGCCTCGTCTTCGCGGTGACAAGCCTGCACGACAGGCAGTGCAGCTCGGAAGAGGCTGGCCATGAAGTCTCGGGTGGTTTAGGGTGTTCTTTAGGTACTGGTCGGTGCTGCCCATGAACTAAATCTCGCACGAGCCTATTGCCGACGACGATGCCCAGCTTCATGCCTGCCAGCTCCACCATGCCGCGCACCACTGCCTACAGTTCCGCCACTGAGTTGTCGCGCCACGGGCACAAAGGCAGCATGCGACCGTTGACTGACTCCACCATGAAGGACACCGCGCCGGAGTGCTCCGTCAGCGGCCGCTTGCACTCGCTCCAGTGGAGGCGACTAGAGTTGGGTCAGTAAGCTGCGAGCAACAAGCGATGCATCGAGAGGAGATACGACCCTCGTCACATTTCCAGACACGAGCGCAGTGCATGCGGAGGGGAGGAGACGAGTGCACGGAAGCTATGCCCAGAAGAGGTGGCGCTGGTGGCAAGCGGGAAAGGGTAAAGGATGTCCGCGACTGCGTGAGGTAGGGGGAGAGGACAGGAAAAGAGCGAATATTGGAGAACAGGCACGGAGCACCAGCAGGAAAAGAGCCACACAAGAGCAGGGGCCGATTATCCAGGGGATGGGTGGGTGTGGGTGGGGGGGGGCTCAAACACAGGGCAGCAGCGCGGGGGCCTGATGGATACCTCCAGCATCGAAAAGCACGCTCATTGCTGCCAATGTATGCCACATCGCTGCACTTCACGAATCACAGCTCTCCTTTGCTGCAGGCGGCGAGCGGCTGAACAGCTTCTTTCATTCGGTCGCTTCTTCAAAACATGGTAACAGAAGAGATGTACACATGGAGGGAGGGACGGTGTGTGCCGCGCGGGCAGCACGGTGCACGTACGCGTTGCCATACACCGGCACAACAGCGGTAGCGCAACAGGACAGCCAGAAAGGCTTCCGCCGCCCGCAACAGGCGCGCCAAGTAGGAGACAGCGCGTCCTTCCAAAAGAAACGCGGGTGGGAGAGAAAACGCACAAGAGGAGAAATAAAAAAAAATATAAAATTCACCACATGAGGTAGAATGGGAATATGAAGCGCATCACCCACACCAGGAGGCCGCATGTGCGCAGTTGGCCACCTGGCCGGCACGTTAGTAAGTGGAGAAGCACAGGGTCGCGGATACGCCCATGGCCTGCTCGGTGCGCACGCTCACGTACAGGAAGCCGTCGTCCCGCTTGCAGGCGTCGGCGATGTCGCCGACCGCGGCGGTCACCGCCGGGGCGGAGCCCTCGATGGCGAGCGTCACCTTCTTGACGCTGGTGCTGAGCGCCTGGCGCACGGCCGCCTCGAGCTCGCGANCGGTGGNCAACAGAAGATGACGAACGGAAAGAGAGAGAGGGCGTGTTCACATGGGTGGTACACAAGTTTCACGCCGCGGCGGGGCAGGGGTGCGCGCGTGCGTGTGTGGAGTGCCTGCGTAGACACTGCGGCCCAGGAACCAGCTCGCGTATGGGCTGAGGGGAGGCGCCACACGCGCACGCACGCGAAATGAGATAAGTCGAGAAAACATCACACATGAAGACGGCAGCGACGCTGCGATTTTCCAAGCAGGACAAAGTCACTGGGAGGAGAGGGGAGGGGTGAGGGGAAGACGAACAGAGAGGATGGGAAGCGCGAAGGCCGCGCTGGTTACATACCGCCGGAGTCGCTGGCGAAGCAGAGACCAGCGATGCCGCCCATGGCCTGCTCGGTGCGCACGCTCACGTACAGGAAGCCGTCGTCCCGCTTGCAGGCGTCGGCGATGTCGCCGACCGCGGCGGTCACCGCCGGGGCGGAGCCCTCGATGGCGAGCGTCACCTTCTTGACGCTGGTGCTGAGCGCCTGGCGCACGGCCGCCTCGAGCTCGGCGACGGTGGCGTCGCGCGGCAGCGCGAGGAAGTGCGCCTTGCTGCCGGCCTTTTCGGCCGCCTCGACAACCACGGCGACGTGGCCGGGGTACTTGGCCTGCAGGCGCGCGCACTCGGCGCGGCGGGCCTCGACAGGGTTGCTGCTGTGGTAGGCGGACATGATGTCGGAGAGCTGTGTGTGGGTGGAGGTGGGGTGGAAGGAAGAAGAGGAAGCGGAGAAAACGACTCGGTGAGATGGAAAAGGGCAAGGAAATCGTCAAGGGAGGTGTGAATGCAGGGTTCGGACGGGGTTGGTGGTGGTGGACGAAAAGGTAGGGCTTTCACAACGAAGCGCAGGGCAAGAAGAGGGCGAGGCGGAAAAATGCTATGGAGCAGCGTTGCATAAAATGTGTGTGTGGCCTTGCATGCTTTGTGTATCTTGGTCGTTAGTGGATCCCAATGAGCAGGCTGGCGGATGTGCGCGTGCGGGTCGTGGAGCAACAAGAGAAGGGGCGGTGTGGACGGAGAGAGCAAGGCGAATGAAAGATGCATGGAGGCTCAGTGCGTAGGAGACGAGGCTCGGGGTACGTTGGCGCCATTAGTAATGATGATAGTCTTGTATTCAAGCGCGCGCGTGTGTTTGTGGTAACTTGAGTGCTTTCATGTATGCTGAATAGGTACGAAACGGTTCAGAACGCGGCCGTGGGGCTCCCTTTCGTACCGCAATCATGACAGAGGCCTTTTCTTCGCTGTCTCGGCAGCTCGCGCTTTACTGAATCCCAGCGAAGCACAGCCCCGGTGTGCATCGACGACGTGTCTAGACAAGGATATATAGAGAGCGTGCAACCAAACTTCCACCGTTTGCGTGCAGCTGTGGGACAAGAGAGAGGAAGCAGAGTGTGTGCGGCGTGCGCCGTCGTTTCGTTTCCTTCACCCCGTCGTCGGCCAAGTCTCCCACGTCGCGGGAAAAGGGCGCCAAAGAACGACAGGCACGCCACACGTAGACTTTTTCTGGTGTGCATCGGCACCGTGTCCACCACCCGCGCCTGCACGTCACAACGCAACAGGAGGAAACAAAGGGCAAAGAAAACAAGGAAACACTCGAAAAGCCCGCGCTGCCACATGCCCAGGGTGTGATTGCCTCGTTGGCGTCATGCGGCCCACGTGAATAGCGCCGCGTGGGCTGTGCAGTCACTTCTCTGTCGTGGCCGACCGAGGGAGTGTTGCACGCCGCGCCTCATGCCGCCCGCGTCACTGCTTTCCGTCACCACGCTTGAGCTTGTTCAAGAAGTTCATGGAGGTGGCCGTGCTGCGCGCCATTGTGGTAAAGATAGACCCGAGCCTCTCCTCCTCCGCGGCACCGTCTTCGGCGGTCGCGGCCGTCCCACCTGCGCCGTCGCTGCTCGCTGCTGCGCCGTTCATTCCACCGCCGCCGATGGTGGAGACAAGGTTGGACAGGGAAAAATGACCACCGGTGGCTGGCAACACTGCCGAGCTCGCGTTGGGGAGTCGCGGTGGCGCCAGCGAGGCGGATGCATCACGTGTGAAGAGCGCTGCAAAGTTCAGACTAACGCCGCTGGCGATGGACGCGCCACCCCCTGCGGCGCCGGAGGACACGCCAGTGGAGAGCCCGAGCGACGCCTCGCGTTGGAAGTCCCGCTTCGTCGCCTCCACGACGCCACGCTTCGACAGGGTGGCCACCCACGCCCGCACATCCTCGCGCCGCAGTCCCTTAAGCTCGACCAGGCGGACAAAGTTGTGGATCGAGCGATTCTCCGGCAGAACCACTTCGTAGTAGACCTCGATGAAGGCGTCGGTGCGCGCGTCGACCTGCAGCACCTTCAGCGCACGATTCAGTTGGTCAAACTCCTTGCGCACCAGGCGCACGTACCCCGTCAGCGCCGACGCGGGAAAGCGAGCAGGATCGTTGTAGTTGGGCAGCTGCAAGAATGTCTTCTCCAGCGCTGCCGCGTCGACACGCATGCAGCTGATGCCATCATCCGGCAGCCTGCGCAGACGGTAGAGCGTGTTGCCGTACTCTGGAATGAACGTTGCTGCCATCTTGTCCAGAAGAAAGCGCAGCGCTGTCGGCGGCATCACGGCAGCGCAGCTCAAGAATGCGTCGTGTACCGTTGCCGTGATGTCGCGCACCAGCTTTGACTCATCCGCCGCGCCACCACCGTTGGCGCCGTGGGCAGCCGTGCCCTTTTTGGGGAGAAACCCGCCGTTGCCGTAGTCCACGAGCATGGGCGCCAGCTGCAGCTCAAGCCCCTGCAGAATCGACTGAATCGACTTTGTGTAGACGGTGGAGAAGGCCTCTTTCACCTGGTCGAACGCCACCTCGCGCGGCGGCGCCTCGCTGCGCGCGCACACCTCATCGCCCAGGTCTTGACTCGTGGACTGGCATAGGTCAGCCGTGTTCAAGATGATGCAGGCACGTCGCCGCTCGAGGGGGCTGGCGGCCGGGTTGGGCAAGAGCGCGCTCACCGCTTGCGCGAGTTCGATAAGATGGCGACGCCACACCTCGGCCATCTCGAGGAGGACATCCTGCTGCGCGATGCGCAGCGCCCGCTTAAGACTCTCCTTGATGAAGACGAAGATGTCCTCAGCGATAGGAAGGTAGGTGCCGCTGCGCGTCTCCTCGTCGATGCTGTTCCAGCCGGGGCACAGCGAGTCGCCGCTGCCGATAAGCGGCTGCGCCAGGGCCTCCCGCATGAGCCGGTCCTCGTTTTGCACGAGGAGTCCCATGTGCGCCTTGAAGGCGGAGAGGATCATGCCGTTGTACTTGTACACCGGCAGTTTCCGCTTGATGGCAAACTCGTCCTTCCACGTCATCATCTGGGTGAGGTCGCGCTCGATGTCGATCGTCTTTTGAATGACATATGTGAGCACGACCACGTCGATCTTGTTGGCGGCCTCGCGCAGCGCGTAGTCGAGCTCCTGCTTTGTGTGCAGGCAAAAAGTTACACACAGCTCCTGCGGCACGCACCAGTGCCGCGGGAAGACGTTCTTGAAGACGCTGTCGTAGCGCTCCAGCAGCCCGCGCAGGAACACGTAGCGCCGCTCCGTCCGCTCCAGCTTGGCTTCGTCGGTGCCGCGTTTGAAGCGCAGCGAGTAGCACTCGAGGAGCTTGTCGATGAAGCGATCTCGCAGCTTCTTCTTGCTCTCCTCCTCCATGAGGTCCACTACGGCGCACGCTTCAGCCATCCGACTATCGTCCATCGCTTCCAAGTTCACTTCACCAAAGACGGTGTTGCGAATGTAGTACTCCGCCTGCCGGCACAGCTGGGTCTGCTTGTCGTTGAGCTCCTTCACTTTCGGGATGTCCTTCATCTTCGCGAACATGGCAGAGTACTTTAGAGACTCCTGCAAGGCATCACGCGCTTGTGAGAAGCGGCGCTTTTCAAAAGACGAAGAGAGTACCTGCAGTTGCAGCATCCACAGCTGCACAGAGCGCAGCGTGTTGATGCTGGACGTGAGGTTTGTCTTGGCCACATCGAGCTCGCGGATGTTCTGGCACAGGTCCTTCACTATTTCCTCGCTGTCGGACGCTTGCGTCCTGATTTCCGACACACGCACGTAAAGCTGCGCCACCGCCTCCTTGGCGCCCTTGAGGTCGCTCTCCGCGCTCGTCGCGTTGCTCGCCTGCTGCTCCACCGCCTTCAGCAGCTGATTCTCCGTCTTGCGGAGGCGCTCGTTCGCCTCATCGAGAAAGGCTGGCAGCGCCCCGAGACTTGCCTCGTCAGGGAAGCGACTGTTCAGGTAGACTACAGGGTCAAAGTCGGCGGCGTCCAATGCGTCGCGCGGCGGGCACACCTCCGCCATGGCCCGCTCCACAGCTTCGCTGTAGTGGACAGGCATGGCTTCCGTGAAGGCAAAGGCAAAGAGGGAGGGGAGAGTCAGTGGAAGCGCGGACGGCAAAAAACGGAGAGCGGCGAAGCGTCCCGCGACAAGGCACACACACACACGCGCACGCAATATGCACCGCAAGATGAAAAGCAGAGAGCCAGAGAGGGAGGCGCTGAACCCTCGGCACGAGGGGGTGAGGACCGTGTGAGCGTATGCGCCCGTACTCGTGCTGCGATGGTTACCCTCTTTTGGCGTGTTGTTTCTTCCTTCTCGGTTCTCCTTGACTCGCTGTGTGCCAATCTGTGCGTGTGATGGGTGGGGTGGGAAGGACTTGAACCCAAACCTCCGCTGCAAGGGGGAGAGGAGGGGCAAAAAGGGCAAGGGGAAGGGGTGTGGAATAAGAAGCGCAAGGGCGCCGTGTGCGCGTGTCTGTGGGGGGGGGGAGGGTGGTGGATGGTCCTGGTGATTGACGACCAAGTTGAATTCGTCGGCGGGCATGCACACCAACAAGATAGAAGTGGGCGACGGACTAGGGCCAAGCACCGCCGCCGCGAAATTTAAGCACGGCGCGCGCCTTCAATGCCTATATATCGGAAGGATGTGCACCTATATGTACTCAGTCACGCGCTGAGTCAACGGAGAAGCAGGAGAGGAGGGACAGCGATCACAAAAGGGAGGGACATGAGAGCCGGAGAGTCGCCGAATACGCAACGGAGGCCGTCAGCGCACCATTGTGCGTGCCTCCTGCACAGATGTACCCCTATGCGTCAGTGAAGAGCAGAGGGGGTGGGGTGGCGAAGCGACGCGAAGAGAAGGGAGAGGGTGCGGCTGTGAGCAACAACAACAGCATCCTACGGGACACACACAATGGCAGCGCACACGCACCCATTCCGGAGAGGCCGTCTTCTTCCTTCCTCTTCAGCTCCGCGCTGAAAGTCGACGGCGGTCCCCGAAAAACAAAGGGGATGCAGCGCCGTTTTTCGCGTTTGTCGAACGCTACGCCGTTGTCCCCCCCCCGCCGCATGTGTGTGTCGCCTGAACTCCAATGGCGCGGCGCACAATGCGTTTGCATGCAATCTTACGTTCTGGTATGCTTAGTCGTTTCACGCGTCCTTAGATGGTGTCGCCTTCGCTTCGGGACATGCTGCGTGCACCGTCATATCTTGGCGTCTCTCTCGTCGCTGTCGCGAAGCGAGGCTGTCGGGTAGGAAAGGAGGGAAGAAGGAATGGGGGGGGGGAGGAACGCACTAAAAGGCGTGGATGTCACACAACATCTCGACACCTTGTTCTTCAAATCCTCTCCATCCAACACCACGCTCGCACGAGTACACGATACATTCTCGTAGAGACGACGACCAGGAGCCGCAAGCACACGCGCAGGTGTTTCTCTTCTTTCTCTTCGTGCTTGTGTTCACTGAAACACCGGAGGTGCACGTGGCACGCGGGGGTCGGCGTGATGGTGGTGAAGGAGGGGGCGGACAACAGGAGAGAAAACACACACACACACACACAGAGGGAACGAGCACTTAACATAACGAGTCACATACAAATACACAACAGCAAACAAGAAACGTCACAACCAAAACGAAAACAACAACGGTGACAGGGATATCCACCTCCCCCCTTCCCTCCCCTTTGCGAGAAGAGCAGTCCCTCGCTCGTGAAGGGGAGGGGCGAGAGAGGGGTGGTGGAGGGGGGGAGCGGGCGACGAAGCTCCAAACATGTCAGGCGAAGAGCGCCCTTTGGTTTCCAAAGAATTGAAAAACAATCGACGCGCACGGATGCACCCCGACCCCACCACACCCTTCGCACGACACCGCTGCCGAGCATGCGATAAGACGAAAGAGTGTGAGGGCATTCTCTGGTTACAGCACACCGCGCATTGCCTCCCTGTGCCCCCTTCCCCCCTCCCCAGCGTGTCGCCGTGAAACAGGGAGAGGGAGGTAGGACTTATCATCTTTTTGGCTGCCCATCCTCACTGCTCTTCCTGCCACCCGTTATGCACTTCGACACGCGCACAATGTGCCCTCCTTCCTAGACTACTCCGCTCTTTCTCCCCCCCTCCCACCCTTCTCGGAGCACACACACACAAGAAAAGGAGCGCGACAACGGCGCTGTTTCGTTACGCAACAAAGACGCACGCGCACCATCACCTCGAGGAAGGCGGTAGTTGAGTGGAGACAATGAATAGAGAGCGAGCGAGCGAGACGGACACAGAAGAAGAGTTATAAAGCTTGTCGCGTGGCACGGGCAAGAGGGAGTGCGCTGGGCGAGCGGCGCATCGGAGCGCAAGCAAGGTAGAGGGGGCGTTGAGGTGCGTCGGGAACACTGGTAAAGCAGGTTTCTCTTCGCTCCATAGCCCCCTCCTCTTCCAAACCCGCGCCCAGCCTTGCTACACTGCGCCAACCTTTTAGGCGACTCACACGACAAGTTACCGTGAACTTGGCCTCTGCGCCCCACCCCTCCTCAAGTACAGGGCTGGCGAGAAAGGAAGGGTATCCCGGCAAAGGGGCAAAAAGAGCCTCGCCCTCCTCCTTGGCGCGGTGGCTCACGGTTTGTTGCGCGCGTGCGAGAAAGAAACAAGGGAATCGACAGACTCAGCGCACCGCGCTTCACGCGACACGCGGCGCCTTCTCCTGCCTCTCTCCTCCCCGCCGTACCCGGCTCGTGATGGCAAAAAGAGAAGGGCGGCGAAGACAGCACACCAGAAACTGCACCGCGTCCTCGTGAGTGCGCGGTGCCGCCTTCGTTTCGCGCTGCCCTTGTCGTTACAGCGAGGCCGCGTAGCTCTGCATCATGCGGCTCACCTCATTTTGCACGTGCTCCTTGTAGTCGGCAATGTCGCCATTAAAGCGCTTTGCTTCGCCCTTCTCAACGATCCAGATTTCATCGGCGATCTGCGCCAGGAGCCGCAGGTCGTGCGAGACGACCACGACGGCACCCTCGAAGCTGTTGATGGCGTCGGCGAGGGCGTCGATGGACTCGATGTCCAGGTGGTTCGTCGGCTCATCGAGAATCATAAAGTGCGGGCGCTTGTATGCCATCCACGCGAACACCACACGCGACTTCTGCCCGTCCGAGAGCGTCTTCATCGGCGTCATCTGCGCTTTGCCAGACACGCCAAAGCGGCCCAGGGCACTGCGCAAAATCGGCGGCTGCGTCACCTCCGGGTATTCCTGCGACATCCACTCCAGCGGCGTCAGATCCATGTTGATTTGGTCCACAAAGTGCTGGTGGAAGCGGGCCATGACGCAGTGCGCGTTCTTCGCTACGTACCCGGCGGTCGGCTCCAGCTCGCGGCACATGAGCTTCGTCAGAGTCGTCTTACCAGCACCGTTGGGGCCAACGAGACATATGCGGGAATCCATGTTGACGCCGAGATCGAGGTTCGTGAAGAGGGACGGGCGACCCGGGTAGTTGAAGGAGACCTCTCGGAATTGCAGCATCGGCGGTGGCAGCGGGCCGGCGCACGGGAACTCGAAGTTGATGCGGCTGTCCTTGACGACCGCGTCCGTGAGACCGCCGCGGGTCATCTTCGCCAGCGTCTTCTCCTTGGACTGCGCCTGACGGGCGAGCTTGGCACTACCGTGACCGAAGCGAGCAATGTAATCCTTCATGTTCTTGATCTGGTTCTGCTCCCATTGGTACTTCTTCATCTGGTTGCTTTCCTTCTCTTCCCGGGTGATGCAATACTGGTCGTAGTTGCCGTCGTAGCAGTTAAGCTTCTTCAGGTGCATGTGGCAGATGTCCGTGCAGACGTTGTTCATGAAGTCTTGCGAGTGTGACACCATGAAGAGCGTCTTCTTGAACTTGCTGAGGTAGTTCTCGAGCCACACAACGGCCTCGATATCTAGGTGGTTCGTCGGCTCATCCAGCAGTAGCACGGTGGGGTTGATGAACAGCGCCTGCGCCAGCGAGATGCGCATACGCCAACCGCCGGAGAACGCCTTCGTCGGGCGCCGCTGCATCTCCTTCGTAAAGCCGAGACCGAACAAAATCTTGCCAGCGCGCGCGGCCGCCGTGTCGGCGTCGAGCTCGTCGAGACGCTTGTAGATGTCATCCAGACGGCTCAGCACGTGCGGGTCCTCCTGGTCACCGAGCGCCAGATCCTCCATCTCCGACTCGAGTTTCTCGCGCTCCTTGTCGACGGCGAGCACGGCGTCCAGCGCGGACATGTCGGAGGCCTCCACCTCTTGGGAAACGTAGTAGCGGTCCACGTGCGACGGGAAGGGAATCTCATGGCAGCCCAGCACGCGCAGCAACGTCGATTTGCCGCACCCGTTTGGGCCCACGAGGCCGTAGCGGTGCCCGCTCACGAGGTTGAGCGTCGCGTTCTCCAGGATGGCGTTGCCCTGATAGCTGATGTCAAGCTTCTCGACGAGTATGTCGTTCACGCCTTGGCGGTAGACGGGGTTGGCAAAGGAAACCATGGCTCCGGAGCTGTGCGGCTCCTCCTTGGCCGCTTCCGACTTCTTGCCAAGCGCGTTCGCCGTCGTCGGCGAACCGTTTGTGCTCTCAGTGTTGTCACCCACGTCCTTGTCCGCGCCTTCCTCGGAGCCTGCGGCGGCGGCGGCCTGCTTCTTTTTGAGGTACTTTGGCTTTCCCATTGTGGCTGCACTTCGTTTATCAGCTTCGTCGATGAGCGGCCACTTTCCGGAGAGCGGATGAGCGCGGCCGGTAACTCTGTGCGTGCTGCAGTTGGCGTGTGTTTTTTTTTTGGGGGGAGGGGAGGGGAGAAACAATGCAGCACACACCCGAGCAGGGATGGCAAACGTAAGGGGGAAGGGGGCAGGGGTGGGGAGCGATGTGTGCTTACGTGTGTTTGTATTGTGCACGTGTGTGTGTGTGAACCAAATCGAGAACCTTCGCGGGGGCACGCGTACACGTACACATACGTGAGGGTTGTGGTGCGCGCAGCAGTCGTCAGCGCGGAGAAGACAGATCGAGAAGGCTGGAGAAGGGGGAGGGGGAGGGGTGCGTCTCCCTCCAATGAGAAGCTATATACACTACACACACACACACACACACAGCCTACATATCCTTCACCTCCAACGGCACTCCCCCTGAGTGTGCCGTCACCGAAAAGAAGTGTTGCACCCGAGCGAGAGAGGGGCAAGAGACTACTCCACAGGAGCTCTTTGATCGGTTTTTGGCAGTTTGACCTCGTGCAATCCACTCACAATCGTGGTCGTGATGATGGCGGTGGGGCGGGAGACACACACACACACACACATTCATAGACAACAGCCAAGGAAAACGACTTCGGCAGTGTGCCAGCACAGGGAACACACTGTACCTAGCTCCGCTGTGTGAGCTGCGCAAGCGGGAGGCGCAGGACAGAAACAGTGAGCCATGACAGCATTATAAATGGCCACACGAGAGATCCATTACAGATAAGACAGGCCGTCGGCAACATTACCAGACAGAAAGTCACCACGCGCGAAGCCCATCGCCGTTTTACGCAGCTGAGGCGACGGGGGAGGCCTCTGCCACATGTTGCCGCTGCAGTTGCTCGTCCTTCTTCTGCTTGTGGCTTGCCGCTGCTGCGGCACGGCGCTTCTGCTCCTGGTCGAAGGCGCGCAGCCGCCTCAGCTCCTTCTTGCGTCGCTCCGGCAGATCCTTGATGTAGGAGCGCAACGACATCGGGATCCAGCGCTCAGGGTCTGGCTTGCCATCCATGTTCTTCGCAGGGCGACGCATGGCGCGGCGACGGCGCTGCGGCAGACCAGCACCACTGGCGGCGCGGCCTCCATCAGCGGCAGCGCCCTCCTGATCCACCACCGTCACGCGACGATACCCCAGTTCGCTCATGGCGGCGGCGCCGGGATTCCCGCGCACCAGCGCCTCGATCTGCTTATCCGACGGGGCGGTGTGACTGTTGCTGCCAGCGCCGCTCAGCGCCGCCGCGGCGTCCGCGTCGAGGGTGGCGATGACGCGCTTCGCCGCAGCCAAGTCCGTTTCGGCGAGGCATATGACCAGCAACGCCGTCACCTCGCGGTCCTTCTCCAGGCTTGCGTCCGCAGCTTGCACCGCTTTGAGCAGCTGCCCCACAGCAGCGTAGTGGCCGCGAGCCATGGCGAGGTCCTGGACGGCCCAGAGCAATACTGCCTTCTTTACAGCGATAGAGTAGCCACAAGTCGTGGCAGTGAGCCGCTCGCGCAGCAGCGCCATGGCAGCGTCGACGTCGCCAATCTGCGCCTCCCAGGCGGCCATCGTCATCACCGTCGTCGGACGCCGCGCCACTGTGGAGCCCTCCAGCGCTTTCAGCGTCTCCACGGCGTGCGCCAGGTCGCCCTGTTCGAGGAAGAGCTGGGCAGTGATGAGCTGCAGGAAGCGATGGCGCTTCCGGTTTCCGGCCTCCGAGCTCCCAGCACCCTGGTGCCGCGTAGCCTCCGCTTCGTAGTTGCGCACGCACTCCTGTACGTCACGCGCGCTGTCCGTCGCGGTCCTCGTGGGCCTCGAGGCCGACGACGGCGAGCTCGCTGGCAGGGACTTCTTCTTCTTGAGCTCGCGCACGGCCAGCACGAGACGCAGCGAGTGCGTCAGCTCGTTGTTCGGGTGCGCCTTCTCCATCTGCTCTACTGTGCGGGTGCAACGGTCGAGGGCGCCGGCGCTCAGCTGCAGCAGGGCCGTGTTGTACTGAACGGCGATGAGCTGCTTCGATGTGAGGCGCGGCAACACCTTGACGTGCTGGGCCGCCTTGAGCTTGCGGTGTGAGTCGAAGAAGTCCGCGCTGCGCTGCAGGGCCGTATACAGAATGCCGGCGACGGCGCTCGTGACGGCGGAGCTCGGCTTGTACGTGAGGATCAGATCAACAATGCGTCGCGCGTCATCTTCGCGGTGCCGCATGAAGGCAATGTACGCCTGCTGCACCCAGTTGCTGCACACCTCGTTGAAGAAACAGCGCTCCGGTGAGGTGGCGATAGAGCTGCTACCACCGATGCTCGTCGGTGCCCCGAGCTGGACGCCGAGCTGTGCCTGCAGCACCTCACTGCTAGCAGCAAGCGCATCCTTCAGAGAGCGCAGCTTGCTCTTCGGGAAGATGGCAGCGCACAGTTGCTCTGCTTGGAGTAGAGTGGCCTGCGCGGCCTCGTAGTTTTGCGCCTCCACCTGAGCGGTGGCAAGATTAAAGAGCAGGTCAGGTGTCTTCTCGTCCGCCTCATCACGCACCACCGCCGCAACCTTCTCCGGCGCACAGGCGGATAGAGAGGCCGTGTAGTTGGTGAGCAGCTCCTGTTTCTCCACGTCGTCGCGGTAGGCACCGTCGGCTACGAGTTCCGCGTACATGGCGGCCGCCTCGGCGTACTCCTCGAGGTTGTAGTGGATCTGGGCCAGCAGGTGGCGGGCCGCCGCGGACATGGGCCCCCTTTGCTGCCGCTCTTGCAGCTCCGCCCTGGCCTCAGTGTATTGCATGAGACGGTAATGGCAGTAGGCCTTGTGCAGGTGGAAGGTCGCGCTGTTTTTGAAGGGCGTTGCCTCGAGCTGGAGGTTTTCTAGCACGCTCAGCGCAGCAGCGAACCGCCCGCTGTGGAGCAGGGCGACAGACTTGCACTGCATCGCGTACACGTGGTTCGGCTGCAAGGACAAGATGCGTTCCGCCGTGGAGGCGATTTTGGAAGCTTGCACGTCGTCGGACGTCGTCTGCTTCCGCAGCGTCTTTTCCAGCTTTAACACCTCGGACATGGACGTCGGTTGACGGTGTGGGAGGGTGTGAGGCGAGGGGTCGGGAGAGGAGCAGTGAAAAGACAGAAGAGCGCTAGAGGGTGCACAGAGACCCACAGAGCTTCGTTGAAAATGGTAGGACTTGTGCGTTGACCAAAGTAAAGAGCGCGCGCGTGCAAGGAACGAGGGGTCGGATGGGAGCGTGCGTGCGTGCGTGCGTGTGTGTGTGTGTGTATGTGGCAAGGAAGCGAAGAGAGTAGGAGAAGTGGAGAGAGGAGAGGAGCGGACCAATGGCAGAAACGAATGCAACTCGAGGAGAGCAGGTCTCTCTGCGTGTGCGTGTGTGGATATAAAGCTGCGTTGACGCAACGTGCTCTCCGCATCTCCTCTTCTGGCCTCTGAGGGAAGAAGACGCGCCTAAAACGTGAGAGTTGGTTTCTAGCGCTGCAACGCCAACAGTTGACTCCCGTTTTTGTTTTGTTTTCGGAGGGGGGATGAGTGAGGTATGTCGGCGTGCGTGTTTTTCTTTTGAAGGATTGAAGGGATAGGTGAGTAAACGCATGCGGCTCGCAAAACTGCGAGCACAGGACGCTCGGGCGGGGGCAAGACGGCAAGAAGGAGGGCATCAGGGGGTTTGTTGACCCCTTGCTCTGCATCGACAGCCACCGTGCGCGCACCCCGTCTTCCTTGCTGCCTATGATCACACAATTACCTTCCTCACGCATGGCGCCCGCAAGAAGGGAGTGCATGGCCTCAAAAGTGGCGCGTGCGCCACTTATCATTCGTGATAAACGTGCCCCACCGGTTCGGCGCGACGGCTTGCTCCGTGTCCACGTGGCGACGCACCTCCAACTCACGCCACTCCCTCCATCGCGGCGAGCACCATCGGCTGTACTGCCAGTTTCGGTAGAACATGGCGTAGTGCGAGCCGAGCTCCTTCTCCAGCATGACCGACACCATGCCCCACAGCAGGTGGTACAGCGTCAGCGTCCACATCACGTTATACCAGTCGAGGTCCTCCGTCACACGGCCGAAGATCGTCGGCATCCACGGGTTCGCGCAGCCGCGGCGCGCCCGGTGGTACTCCCAGAGGGCAAGACGATAGGCTCTGCTGCGCGCTGGCAGGTAACGGCGCGCCGTGGTCGTGCACAGCACCGTGCCTATGGCCCAGAGCGACATGTTCGACAGCGCGGACAGCGTGTTCACCTGCGTCACTGTTTTTTTGTTTTTGCTCCACAACGACTCAGAGAGGAGTACCTGATGCGTGAAGGTGATGGCGGCGGCAGGCAGGGCGATGAGTCCGTTGCGATTCAAGAAGCCGCGCCAACCGCGTCCGTCCGTCACTCGACCACCAAGCACAACGGCATTGCAGACGAGGGAGACGCAGAAGGTGGTCGTGCCGACGAAGGCGGCGCAGCGGAGGCCGCAACACACGGTACACTTACGGCGCGGCTCATACTCCTGAAACGGTTCCACCGGCGCGCGCGGTCGCTGCGTCTGACCAAGCTCCATCTCGCGCAGCGTGCACGGGTGTGCTAGCAAGAGAGAGAGAAACAAAGGGGCGAGATAAAGAAGAAGCAGAGAAGGGGGCGAGGGGTTCGTGAACGGTCGAAGATGCCGCTGCTCTTGCTCAGCTCTGTGAGCGTGTGCTGTACGCATGCGCGCTGGCGCTTTCTCTCTCTCTCCCCTTCCCTCCCTCACTCTAGCTCTGGAGGAGGAGGAGGAGGGAGCGTCTCAGCTTGACCGGCCCACCAAAGCAGAAAGCACGACAACGAAGACACAAGAAAGGGGTGAGGGTGCCACGGCGCACCACCCCCGGAGTCCCGGATGGCGATCGAGGCCAAGAGAGCACACCTACACCCGAGGATGCTCATGTGCAGGCCCACGCACATTTCCTTCAGCAAGAAGAGAGGGAACGAATGTGACGCAGAGGAGGGTGGGCGTTCGTGGTGGTGGGGAAGAGGGGAGGGGGCGAGAGTTCGGAGCAAACGCAGGAGGAACACACATTTAAACGATGCCCTCTTCCCCCCTCCCCCACACACACACATCCGCACACACACACACACACACGCGAACAAGAAGCCAATGATGTGCGGTGGATGTATCGAGCGTGTTCGCACTCGCCCTCCTCCGATCTTCTACCCGAGCGTCACCCCATGCGAGCTGTTCGCTTTTCTTGTGGAGGGAGCAGGAGGAGAGGCGCCGACTACCAAATGTACCACAGGAAGAACAGAAGCAGCGCGATCCCGCCGTACACCAGCCACGCATCCGCCTTGTTCCGCCGTACAATCTGCAGAATTGTCATGTTCGACACGCCCAGGGTCTCCAGCAAATTACCAAGCTTGCTACCTACACCGCCAAGTCGGCGACCTTGATCTTGAAGGGCCGCCAGCACATCGCGGCTCTCCGACTCCATTGCCTGCATGCGCTGCCGAGCGTACTGCAGGCTCTTTTTCTCGCGCTCCAGGTGGTCCATCGCTTCGTAGTTTTGGCGGTACGCCCCGGCGCCATTGCCGACAAGCGACTTCAGATCAGACACGTAGGTGGCCTGCTGCTCCGCCTTCTTGGCGTAGCGGTGCAGTGCCGTTTCGATTAGCTTCACCTCCGATAGCACCTGCTCGGCGCGTCGTCGTTGTAGCGGTGTAACGTTTTGCGAGCACCCGGCGCCGGCGCGAGCGTGCAGCGTGGCGCCGCTGGAGGACACGGCGGTGGTGCCGGCGAAGCTGTTCATGGTGCCTTGCGCCAAAGGCCGCACGCGGTCGGAAACCTCGTGCATGAGTCTCTGGGCTAAGTCATAGTCCACCATGGCGCCGCGCTCGGCTTGCTCGGCAAGCGTGCTCAGCGTTTTCAGTGTGTTCTTCGCCTGTCGCAGCTCCCCCTCCACAGTGCCGCTTGCGTCCACCACCGCCGCCATGTGAACGACTACCGTTGGTTGGTGCTGTATCACCGCCTCTTCTCTCGGAGTGATAAGAAAATCTGGGTTACGTGCCCCACCCCCTCTTGTATGTCAAGGGTCGTGGTGCTCAGCTTAGAACAGCGGCGGCACTCTACCAGAGCTGCACGTACTCGTCTTGCGCTGTGGTGAGCTTTCCGTGGAGAGGGGAGGGGATGGGGTTGCACACGAAGAGGACG
Organism: Leishmania infantum JPCM5; assembly: GCF_000002875.2. NCBI lineage: Eukaryota > Euglenozoa > Kinetoplastea > Trypanosomatida > Trypanosomatidae > Leishmania > Leishmania infantum. The sequence continues at coordinate 335,633 of NC_009403.2, read as the reverse complement.
GCAGCAAGAATAGATCCACGTGGATGTGCAGAGAGACGACAGACCACAAGCGCTCTGAGCGGCGTTAGGGTTTCCCCGTGGACGGCACGACAAGAGAGGGATGGAGAGTGGGACAGGACAGCAACGCAGAAATCATCGTCATCAGCGACGCAAGTGATGGTGATGAGAGGGTACGTTCCACGCGATTGAGCAGAGAAGAGCGCTGCTTCGCGCTTCAGCAACGAAGGCGGTGGCTTCGCATGCACAAGCAGACAGACGCACGCCCGCGTGCACGGCTAAAATCCGTGAGCCGGCGGTGCGGCATATCGCGTGCCCAGAGGCAGCTTAGAGTGAGTGAGACAATCTACATCAAGCACGACACAAGTACACGGCTGTCGCTGATGTGACCATCTCGGCACACCCCCCTTCTCCCCTTTCTCCTGCCTCTCTCACCCCTACGTCCCTGGCCATGGGATGGATAGATAGCTGAATGCGTGAACCGAGGAGACGCGTGCCAGCTTTCCTTCACGGATACGCACGTGGGCTGTTTTGTGTGTATGCCGCGTCCACGGATACGATTTTCCTTTTCCGGTCACGACCAATGCGCAATGCACTCATCCAAAAACGAAAACAAAGGGGTTCGACCTTGCATATGCACACCCTCTCACACGCACAGATGTCAGTGGACCAGCAGTTATCCCGCGTTTCCCTACCCACATCTTGTGCACAGGCGCTCGACTACCACGCGCCTAGTCCGACAAGTACAAGAGGATGCAGAAAAGCCATACGGAGGATGTGATGATGCTGCTGAGGTACATAAAAAACATCATGTGCGAGTAGTCGCGGACGTGATATTCACGCATGGTGCAGATCAGCGTCGAGTTGATGGCGGTAGGCGATATGATGGCCACCAGCATCGAGAGCAAGAATGGCTTCTCGCTTGGCATGAGACCCGCCTTCACAAGAATGTGCAGGGCAAGGAAGCAGATGCACGGAATAATCACGAGCCGCGTCACCACTGCGCAGCATGTGAAGAGAATCTGCGGCTGCACCCTCGAGGTGATCCAATAACGAAGGGCGTTGACTCCTGTTCCGGGCTGCGACGCGGACACGTCAAAGACGGTGCCGTCTGCGCTCGTCGGCAGTGGGGCAGATGTGGTGGGAGACGATATTGTCACCTGCGCCCTCTTCGCCGACGATGTCGGGTGGGCCTTGGGGCGGCTGGCCGCGACGGAGGAGCCCAGCACCACCAGATGCAGCGGGATGGCACCCTTGCCGACGAGGGCCATGCCACCGACGAAGGGCTCGCCAAAAGGGCTCTTTGCCAGCCGCTGCAGTGGCGGTGTAAGGGAGATAATGAGGGCGATGATGCTGCTCAGCACTGTTGGGGACTGGATCGAGGTGAGAGCGATCCGGCCCAGACGCTTGAGACGATCGTCCCTCGGCTTCAACTTCGAATTTGTAATGCGCATCTCATCATCTAGCAGAATCCCAGGGGACCCTGGTGGCAGCATGATCGGCTTATCACTTGCCTGCGCCGGCCGATACCACTCGAGTTGCTCATGCGCGGTGGCATGGCCCTGCTGCGCCGCTGCTGCCGTGTGCGGCGACGACTGCGCCTTTTCCTTGCCCTCCGCTTCGCCGTCGACACGCCCATCCATGCTGTACGGACGCCGCCTGGCCACCAACTCCTCATCATTGGCCTCCTCAGACTCCACTTCCTTCGTCTTCGCGTAGGCGATCATGGGGTCACCGAGAGCCCACAGCCCTATCGAGCAGACCACGTTGTACAGGAAGATGTAGGACTGCGCGTCCACGACGGCAGCCCCTGTGAACCACTCGATGCCCTTCAGGTTAAGCAGCACGCTCACGGGGAACGTGAGGCCATTCTGGAAGGAGCTGGCAAGGATTACGACGAAGTGGTACTCCCTTCTGAGAACGGCACGCACCAGCATCGAGGACAGGAAGCCGATCCCCATCGGCAGCAGCGCAAATAACGGTGCCCAATAGAATTTGCTCAGCTGCTCCCACGTCACGTTCATGGACAGGTTTGCGAACAGCAGACAGGGGAGAAACACCCTCGCGGAAATGTAACTGAGACCTGTCAGAGTTTCTTTCGGGTTAGAGAAGTACCTCGAGACGAGCATGCCCGCGAGGGCGCACAGTATGATCTTGCCCACCGTTGTGGCGGTGATGAGCATCATACCCAAGTACAGGTCTCCCATTTTTGTTGTTCTGTGGTCTCGCGTATGATGAGCTGCGCGACTTTGGCGCCCGTGGACCCCAAGAGATGAAATAGCAATGCAAGCTGTCGCGGTGGCGCTGGCACCAAGTACAAGGAAACAAAACAGAAGCAGTTAACCTCCTTGTGGAGAGGAGAGCTATAGATAAGACGGCGATTGCGAGAGAAGTAGGTCTTAACCTGCGCCTGCATGCCCCTGTGTCAGGCACCGTCAGCGGCGCACTAGAGACGAGCAGAGACGACACAAGTAATAGGGGTAAAACAGAATGCGCCAGTCCTCTCAACAACAACAAATCACGCGCGGGACGCAGTCCGTGCAAGCGCTCACCTACGCCGTCGCTGACACCGTCCTCCGCCACGCCTAGCAACGAGTGCGCGCTATGTGCGTCGTTCTTTCGAACAATGGAGGTGCGGGTGCGAGTCGAGGAGCGCAGGGCGGGGGCAGGATGCCAACCGAGAAACCGAAAAAGAAGTGAACAATAGAGACCTCGCCCCCCTTCCTCCACTCCCCCCCAAAAAAAAAAAACGACAGCTGAAACACTTTTTGAATCGGCCTGGGAAGGCCCCACCCCTGAGCGTGAGAACGGCTTTCAGATGTGCAGGTGTCACGAATGCGCAGGGTCGCAAGCGAACAGGCTCACGAACAAAAAAACGTAGCAGGCGCGTGCGTAGACGACAATGCGTCTCCTGTCGTTGGTCTTGCTTTTGTCTAGTGCACTGTCCCCTTCCGATGTGGGGCCTCCTCCTCCCTGAACGAGTAGAGCAATGGGGAAGAGGGAGGCAGCTCAGCAGGAGGGAGGGAGGGTGGGGAGGGAAGGAGGGGGGAGCGACCCAGCGACAAGGGCGAAAGAAAAGTCGATGCGTGCGTGGCGCGATCCACAAGCGTGACTGAGGCCGTACACCAGCTCGCTAGACCCCTCCTTCGTACGTGGCACACAGAAGAAAAATATGTCGCAGGTTTGCGTATATACTTTTCCTGCCTGCATTAGTGAAGGCAGAGAGAACAGGGGAGACGGTGGGCATAAACTGAAGAGCACGCTCTCTCAGACACGGGGAAAGAGTAGAGGCCAGTGGTCACACGCTGCTAGCTTCCCACGGAGAGCGCCGCTGCTCTGCTTGCATCCGTCAACCTCTGAGCAGTGTGTAAGGCACTTGTCGTCCATGTCTTCCTAAAGCACCAGCTGACATGGCGCGTGTAGGTGCTCCGCGCAGCACTATGCTGGCAACGAACCCAGCGTTCGCCATGGACATGAGCGCAGTCACTGACGTTCACACGTCTGCCGCCTTCCTTTATCAGTTTGTTGGTTAGCGCCGAACTCAACGAACAGCTTTGCAGTTAAGTGCGCCCGATCCATGATGGCCTCACGCTGCACACCTCGTCGTCAGTGTGTCGGATTCGGTGGAGACGCCTGAAGACGGCTAAGAACAACGACGAAAAAAAAAAGACAAAGAAAACCAAAGAAAGAGACGCACGGGTGCACGCCGAGGTGCAATGCTGATGGTGATGATCGTAGTGGGGCGGGGAAGCGGGATCGAGGTGGTCTCGGGTGTGCGTCGCAGTGTCAAGCTTCCCTGCCCTCTGTTGTATGCTCGCCAGATGCCTCCGCAGACTTCATCGACTAAGCTATGGGCTCGCAAAACCACAAAGAAATCAACCGCTCACCTCTTTTCGTTTTCGCCTCCCCCCCCGCCACGCACACACGCACACCGCGGCGCAACTCTGCGCATGGCTCTCGGCGCTTTGTGGTTACTGAGATGTTTGCGCGGTGTCCCGCTCCACGCTTCGCTTCGCCTACGAAAGTCGTGAGCGCAGTACCTTTCTCTCTCTATCGCGCGCGCGCGCGGGCGCAGGCGTTACTTGACACGGTACACGTGGATTCGCTGAATCTGCTCCGCCATCTCGCTGGCCTCTTCCCCTTCCTCCTCATCTTCTTCGCTACCGTGATGATGGTAGTGGTCGCGACTGCGTCCGCGATGGTGATCCTCATCGTGCTTGTCCCCGTCGCTGCCGTTGTCACAGCCCTCGCAAGACAACGTGCGCATCGCCAGAAAGTCGGAGGCCACATCCGCTGTATCAAACGGCTCCACGTACGAGGCCAACCACGCCAGCGGCGTTGACGTGCCTCTGGCATCCTTTCCATTCTCCAGCTGCCACGCCTGCAACCACACCTCGTCTGTGAAGGTGCCGAGTGTTACCTCGAGAGCTGGGCTGCACACAAGAAACTGCCCAGAGCGGTGCACGAGGCGGCGCAGCTTCAGCCAGCAGCGGGCGTGCTCTACCGCTGTGGTGCAGAAGTACTCAAATACGTTGTGCATCACCACGAGGGAGCTGTCAGAGAGGGCAGAGGCGGCAGCACCCTCGAAGCAGTCACTTTGTAGGAGCTGAATGCTCGACGACACATCCGGCAGCTTCGCGTCGACGCCGTCAGCCGCAGCGGGCTGCGGCGTCGAGTCCAGCTTCGGTGCGTGGCGACGCCGCTGCGCAAAGAAGCGACGCGCAACGTCCTGGGAGATCTTCACGAACGTCGCATCCAACTCGATGCCGACGAGGTTCACCTCCGGTGCCGCGTCACCAGCGGCCGCATCCATGGCCACAGCCTGCGCTGGTGCAAGAAGACCCCGTTGCAGCGCAAACGCACATGCCCACAGCACGATACCGAGCCGAGAGCCGACGTCTGCGATGGACAGCGGCCGCGATGCCTCGTCAGACGCGACGACTACGTCGAGAAGGTGCGGCAGGAGAAAGCAACTGAGGTAGACGAGCTGGTCTTGCGAGAAGGAGTGAGTGATGAACTCCACCAGTCCGAGATCAGTGCTGCCGCAGCGGCAGCAGTACTCCCGCGCCAACTTCTTCGCCTCCACGAGCTTCTCGATATCGCCCTCCGCGTACAGGAACGCATCCACGGCGTACACAGGCGCCGCGACCACCGCAGCGCCGCTATGGACGCTGTTGCTCGTCGGTGCGGATGACGACGCCTCACCGCTGGGAGAGCGAGCCCGCTTCCAAGAAGTGGTGCCCGCACAACTGGATTGCGGCGCTTGTCGCTCTGCTGTGCCAGCAGGGAGAGTGGGTTCCACTACCGCACCGAACGGCATACGCCGCTTAAGGAAGTCGCGCACGAGGTTGAGGCACCGATCCACCTCGCTGACCGCACCGGCGAACGCCTCTTCATCCGTATCGTTTTCGCCTTCCACGTCGTCGCCCCCGCTAGGCAACGATGGCGGGGCGCCAGAGGAGGAAGGGAGAGATGCAAGAGCAGTAGCGGCGCCGTTGAGACAGCGTGTGCTGCACTTCTCTCGCCGCTCCTGCTTGCCGTATTCTCTCAGCATGGCGCAGAGCCGGTCCACCTCAGCCGGCTTCCAGCTGCCTAGCTGGTGCTTCTCCAGAGTCGGTTTTAACGCCGACAGCATCGATGCCACACGTTCCATTGCCCGTCTGCGGAGCTTATTCGACAGCGAAGAGTGCGGTGAGATTATCTAGCATGAGAGGAAAAGGGGAGAGATGAGAGCGACTGGGTCTGTGCCTTCGCTGTTTGTGCGTGAGAGGAGGATGGAACGATGCGAAGGTCATGTGGTGAGAAAGACGGCGCCTTTCCATGCAGAGAGGTGGCACACAGGGGTGGGTGGAGGGAGAACGAGCAGAGCAGAGGGGCACACAAAATGAGAGAAAGTGATGCATGAGAGGTGCTGAGCATTCCTCACCGCCCCCGCCAGGGAGTTTCGGGGGGGGGAGCAGGAGAAGGGGGGAGGGAAGCATATGAAAAAAGAAAAAGAAGCACGCATGAGCGTGCGAGCATCTCTCCCCACCCCGCTCCACCTCGCATCGCGAGCGGTTCATGGATAAATCGTACCTGCACACGACGTGGAGGGTGCGCCGGCGCATTTCCTGAGAGGAGGGCAGAAGAAGAACAACAACACAAAAGGAAAGCGAGAGAGAGAGAGAAAAGGGAGGGAGGGGCAGAAAAAACCCGTCTAAAGGCGTGGCGGGTCGAGCGTCAGCGAGCACCCTTTCCATGTGCGCGCCTTCATCTCCGTCTGAGGGTGACCGTTTCTTGCCTTTTTTTTCGCGGAGAGCCCGGGCGAGGAAGTCAAGGAGGCGTGCAGCGACTCGGATAGGACACCGCATACGTCGTCCCTCCACCTTGCCGCCCAGCTCCACACCGCAGTCCCTGTCAAACGGCAAGAAGACGAGCACCACAAGAACCCACCATCTTGGCGGCAATGGAGAAGGGACAACCCTTTCCCTCCTCAACATGTCCGGAGCCGATCGTGGCCCTACACGCGCACAAAAATACGTCAAAAGACGAAAATGTTCCACGTGTAGACGTAGCAGTCAAAGCCAGTGTCCACGCAGCAGAGATAGCCCTTCTGCATGAGAAGGGTCAAGATGTCGGCCGCCACCTCGGTCGCGACTTGCATCTTCTCTGCCAGCGAAACATCACTCACGGATTTCAGATCTCTCGAGGCCTTTGGGAAGTCGCTGGTGGTGGGGACACGCACCAGGGAAGATGCATCGCCGCTGCGCTGCTGCTGCCGATGCGACGACGTCTTCTTCCACGCGTCCTGCACAGACGAGCCTTTGGCGTTCACCAGCTGAGGCCCCAGCACCGTGGTGAGTTTTGCCAGCAGCAGCGAGTCGTCGCGATTCACCAGCGCCTTGCGCCCAGACGGCAGCGTGACGAGGTCGTAGCAGCTGCCTGACATCTTTGCCGCCATGTACGTGCACGCATGCAGCACATCTAGCGGCGACACCAAGTCCCCGCCGCGCGCCTTGTTGTACAGGGCGAATAGCTCAATGAGAGGAACCACCGGCATATCGTTGAAGAGCTTCGAGTTGCTTTCGTGCGTCATCCAGGTGTGCATCTCCACCGCCAAGTCTCTGTGGAAGCGAGAGTCGCTGCCATTGCTGTGGTTGCGCGTCACGATGGCTCCCAGCCCGAGCGTGGACTCGATGCTCTCGATTGTTGTTCTCTCCACAGCGGTCTCACTTCCGGCGTCCGATCCCGCCGCTGCAGCCGCCTCGCTGCGCTCGCGCAGGCGCCGGATGTCGTTCACGAGCTTCGAGGCTTTGTTCATGACATCGTCGATGTCTTTCAAGGTCTCGCTCATGGCGGCAGACTGTGCGGAGGCTTGCTGGACGCCAGCGATACCAAACCCGCGTGGGACGGGCGGTGACGGACTCGGGCTAGGTACCGGCGTCGCCGACGCAGGACTTGCACCGCTGCTGCTACCTCCTCCGCTCGCCGCCGCTTTTGTCTTCGTCTGCAGCCACGCCTTTTTTTCAAGGGCACCTACAAGGGCGGCATAAAAGTTGTCGACACCACCGCTGCGGAAAGACAACTTCACGTACGCGTTCTGCGGCAGTGGTACAATGATCTTCGCGCTCGAAAAGGGGCTGAAGCCACTGGAGATGCTCGGTGCCTGTCCAGAGCGCCGGACCAGCTCCAGCGGCAGCTGCAACACCGTCGAGATATCAGCCTCGTCGTTGTACCTAAGGTGGTGCGTCGTCAGCGACAGCTTGCCATTCTGTCGCTGCGTCTTCTCATTTTTGTCGTAGAGGGTCACACCGTGCTGGACGGTGATGCACACCTCGTCCACCTCCAGTCCTGCCCCATCCGTCTTCCACTCCCAGTAGTCCATCGCAGAGGATCTGCGGAAGCGGCTACGTGGGGTGAACGCGGTGGACGACTGCTGCTGAGTGTCAATGCGCCGCGATGCGTTTCTGTGCGCCTGCCGGTGCGTGTACCGACGACTCCCGCACGCGAGCGAGCGCAAACAATAATACCTTTGGCGGGGGCTTCGTTCTTTTTTTATTTTGGTTGTTGTCGGCGGAGGCAATGGAGGAGCAGCACGTGAAGAAGAAAAGGGAAGAGGGTGTGAAACGCAGAAGCAACACAAGGACGACATCCGTACATGTGTGTGTGTGTGAGGCTGGGGGGGCGCAGAGGAGGAGGCGCCTTTCACTTTTCTGCGTTCGCCGCGACCCCCACAAGGAGTGCTTTGCGTCCACGTCAGCTGATGCCATTTCGCTGGATGCGCGGAGGCATCGGCCAGGCGCCGCATACCCCACCAAGCAGCAAAAACAAAAACGCCTCCCCCTTGGAGACAAGGATTAGAGGGTGCGGCGTGTGTGTGGGGGGGGGGGGCAAGGCGGGGAGCGGAAAGTGCGCCACTTCACGAGAAGAGTAATAAGGCCTTACACGTAGACACCTGCGCCGAGCATTCCCGCCACAGGTGCAACCATCGAGAAGAGGAAGAGAAGACAGAAAAAAAACTTGCCACAACGCACGTGTGGCCTAGTGGCTGGGGTTGCCCATCATGCCCACCAGCGTCATGTAGGCAGAGACAAGCATCGACAGGAACAGTCGCCCACTTGCGACCACGACGGGAGTCGAGACCCCGCTGCCCTGGCACTTAGCATTCCGCACTGAGCTTCGATGCTTGCGCTGCGCAGCAGTAGCGGCGCGCGGCTTGCGGGCCTGCTGGACGCGAGGCACCTCACTAGTACCCCCGCCTCCACCCTCCCGTCACTTGAGACCTGCCGCCGCCACCGAAGCTGCTGCAGGCGAGGCGTCAACATTCGCGTCATCGCTACCGTCGTCCGCCGCCGTTGCAATACACCGCATGCAGGGCTGGCGGCCGCTTTGCTGTCGCATTCTTTTTGCTAACCGCCGCGCCTGCGCGCTGGGGAAACACCACCGTCGAAGCGTTGAGGCCATCATCACCCTCGTAGGAAAGCGGGGGCACACCTTGACGCTCGGCTGTTTGACACGCCTCTCGGCTGTGGGCTTCAGGGGAATCGCACGTCCTCGTCGTTTTCGTGCTTCCGTGTGGTGTGCAGACGCCGCTACCCCTGCTTTGTCCTCCTAACCCCCCAGACGAGGCAGCGGCAGCGGCCTGCTGCTGCTGAGCGCCAGTGCCTGTACGCCCGAGATGTAGAGGAGGGGACTCAAACGTGAAAGCGCTCGAGAAAGCGCGCTGGCCAACGAGTTGTGGCCATTTTGGGGCAGTGGTCGAGGGCACACACACACACACACAAACACAACAAGAGATGAGAGATGAGGGAGGGGCAGGAGAGAAGAGGCAAAGCAGCTCGGCACTCGAGGTGGAAAGCGCGGACAGAGAGGCGCATCTCACGTCGCCGTGGCTGGTGCGTAGAAAGGTGAGGTACGGCAAGCACGCGCCATCGATCCGAGCCCACCTGAGTCCCCGCACCAGGAGGTGCCGACAAGAAACGGCTACACCCCTGAAAAACCTCTTTGCCCGATGTCCGACGATGATGCCCCTCTGCGTCTTCATCGCACTTCCTTTTCGCGCTCGATCATCTCCATTTCGCTTGCATCTTCGTCTGTGGCGGACGTGTTTTGCATCCTTGCGTGCCGACCGTTGCTTTCATACATCTCCTCTTCGCGTCGTTTCTCTTGCTGGCGCTCCTCCACAGCCCGCCAGCCGGCTAAAGCAAGCGAGAGGGGTGCGGGGAGGAGGGAGGCGAAAGAGGCGAGCACGTCCCATTCTTGCCACAGCATCGAGCGCTTGGGTAACGAAGTGCTCGCCGTTACACTCGATCGCCACTATTGAAAGGGCGGCACCGGCTTCTCATCGAGCCGGCGCGCCTCCTCGTCGCGGTCGCGCTCGAACCCGCGCGAGTCGAGCCCTTTCTTCGCCATGAGCTCGGCACTCTCCTCGCGCAGTTTCTTGAAGATGTCCTCGGCTTTGTTCTGCAGCACCTCATCGTTGGGGTTCAGCGCGTACTCGTCCAGCACGGACTGCAGCTGCTTCCGACTCTTCGAGTTCCACGAGGACAGCGGGATTTGCCCACTGCCGCGCGCTAGCGGCTTCGCTTGTGTCGGGCTGGGACTCCAGGCAATTGTGTGAAACACCTCGAAGGTGGCGGGGATGAGGCCGTTCTGCTTGTACATGGTGTCGTAAATGGCACAGGCGCAGAGCAGGACGTCGCGCTTCATGGGCTGACGCATGTAATGACACGCGCTCTCCCCCATCACCGCCAGGTGCTCCATCAAGTGGAACGGGGTCTCGTACAACAGCAGGTGCCGATCCAGGTCGATCGTAGGGATGTTAAAGCCTGCCTGCAGCACGAGCGTCGACAGACCGGCGCCGTCGATCATTGGAGAGACGTGCGGCGAAACGCCACCGAGGGTCTCCGTCTGCGCCATGGAGAAGCACCCTCGCAGCTCGTAGAGGGTGTTGCCGCCGAACATGGCGTTCAAGAAGAAGCCGTCGCGCTTGAGCACCTTGCGCACGTTGACCATTGACGTCTCCAGATCATTCACCCAGTGCATGGAGAGACACGACACGACCATGTCCACCGACTTGTCCGGGATACCGAACGGCGAGGGCTGCTCCTCGTCGCAGCAGATTTGAACAAACTCGACTTCTGGTGGGATGATGTCCTTGATTTCTTCGTAGTTGCGGTTCAGCCTATCCTCGGAGATGTCCGTCTGTATGTACTGCTTGAGGCCGTGAAGCTCCTTACGCTCAATCATGTGCCGCAGATACCATCCCGTGTGCGCCCCCACTTCTAGCACCACTGGCGTGTCGCGCTTCACAAAGGCGCGCCGATCCAGCATCTGCTGTGCGCACAGCTTGTGAATATCACAGGCGGGAGATGAGACGAAGCTCCGTTGCAGCCCCTTCACCTTACGGTCAAACATTTTGACGTTGAGGCCGCGCGCCGGAGCGGCGCGGGTCAGCACGAGGGGAGAGGGCATCGGCTGAGCAGAGCAGTGGAGTGGGGGAGTGTTCGTGGACGAACGCAAGTGATCGTTGCCGATGCAACGAGCCCGGAAGCGACCGCGGCGAATAGCGCGATGCCGCAGACACCCATAACGTAGATCGTGCAGACACCTCTCCCGCTGCTCACAGGCGCCAAGCCCATGGCACTTAAGATGAGGGGTGAAGGTGAAGCGAGAGAGCGAGAAACAACATAAAAAAAACCGATTCCGTCGCCAGAAGCGTGGCAGAACAGGCTCCAGGAGAGCAGCTCACCAGGCGGGCCAAAGTGGATAGAGATGGAGGCACAACGAAGTTGATTCCAACAAGAGGAGAGCGGTACAAGGGGTGGAAAGACGGAGGGGAGGGGTGCAGGAAACACACAGCCGCTCATGTATGTGAAGATGAGCAACGCTACACATCAAGAACAAGCAAAAACGGCAGCGGCAACGAAGTAAGCAGTAAAGGCGCGATAAGGCAGGCGAATGTTGGTTTGACTCTCTCCCTGTCTCTCTGAACTTGCCTCGCTTCCCTTTCAACACAAGGGTAAAGGAAAGCCCTGCGCGATGGCTGATCGGTGAAGGAGTGGTTGATACGGAGCGATGGAGGAAGCAGGGGCTGCGAAACGCTCGGAACGGCGTGCAGAAATGCGTGGCAGGGACGAAAAGACACAAGTCGGTACGCGCGGATGTGCGTTGGTATGGCCACACGGTGGAGAAAGCACAGACGATACGCAGAAGGCCGAGAGAGAAGAGAGGGGGAGCCGAGAAAGTGACGTCAATGCCTCGAGACCACCAGCATGGGAAGCGCAGTCCTCACCGAGACGACACCTCTTCTTTTCTTTGGGCGTGGCGCGCAAGACGTCCCCGAGCGAGGGGGGGGGGCAAGAAAAGGAGCTGCCGCGCCGGTGCCGCCGCCCGACACGCCGCGACTTGCAACACAAGTCTCTTGGATATGCTCCGTCAGAGATGTGGTGAGCGACACACAAGACGCGCAGCACCGCCGCCGGTTCACCGAGGACCCCGTCATAGTTGAGCTAGGCCGTGCATTGGCCTTACGAAGTGTGTGTGCGAGGGAGGCAGGGCGAAGGAAACAGAAAGAAAAAAAAGGGAGGCCACCGGAACGAAGCCAGAGGACGCCTGGCAGCGTCTTTTCGTGCAACCTCCACATCGCTACCGCTTCTCTTGCCGGCCGACTCTCCGTGTGTGCACAGTTTCGTTGTGTACCGTTGCTTTGCCACCATCCATTTATCCGAAGATGCGCGCACGCATGGGGCGTGGCAATCACCTCATTCGCCGGCACACACACACACACACACACACGCACACACACACACACATACACAATCAACAGCCAACGGCACATGCGGTGAGGCCGAGATGAGAGGTTGATCTATGGAAAAAGGGCGTGTGCGCGCCTGTGTGCGTGGATAAACACATGCGTGAGTGTGCGATGCCACACGCATCGCACGCGCACACACCGACGGAAAAGAATAGTAATAAAAGTACACAAGGAAGCCTGTACACACACGCGCACCGACGCAACACAGATGCCCGGAACACAAAACAATAAAACTCATGAAAAGGTAAGCCTTTTAGCAGTGCCGAGCACAGGGACATTGTGCAGCGAGGAAGCGAAGGGGACGGGGAATGGAGGCGCGCACACCCGTCAAGCCACAAACGAACATGCAGGCACACCAATATTGAATGGCAACGTGAAGAAGAGGTGCGCAAGGCTTCCGTGCTTCTGATGGCGGCAACCCAACCAACGTCTTCTTCGACAACAGCAAGATCCGAAAGCCTCTGAGCCCCGCCTGCAACGACAGCGAAAAAAGGCTAACGGCCCTCGCGTCAGAAAAGCTCCCCAACAACTCAGTGCTGACCACGTTCCCTTCTTTGAAGATGCACCGCAGCATGTCCTTCCCGCCTCGCAGAGTCTTCTGCTTTGAGCCGCGCGTTCCACATGCCTCAGCGTCGAATACTCGTAGAGCCAGGAGAGCGTTGCTTTCGGCTCGCCAACATCTGCCCTGCACGCACCATGTGCTCCTCCAAGTCCGTCCAACCAGCCTCGTACTGACGGAAGGCGTCTAGCAGCATGTGGTGCTTGTTGTCTATGTCACTCGATAGCGCCGCCAGCGCGGTGCGGGCCCGTTCATCTAGCGCAGAGATCTCTGTGCGCAGGGCAGCTTGATTGGCGCCCTGCCGCGACAGCTCCGCGTCTACCGCTCGCGCGCTCTCCTCGACGCTGCGGAAATTCTCATCCGTGCGATCACTGAGTTCGTCCAGCATTTGACGTAGGCGCTCTACCCCGCTCTCGCGCTCCATGCGCTCTGCGCGCTGCAGCACCTCTTGCATAGCCTCGTGCATCTGATGCTCCAAGTCGTGGCGATCCTTGTCGAGATCGCCGAGAGCTTTGCTGATGCTTGTGCGATGCGCCTCCAGCTGGTGGGCTACCCGGTCCATGTCTCCGCCCAGCGCGCCCACCGCGTCGCGAAGGCTCAAAGCCGCACGGTTCGCGTCATCGGCGAGCCGCCCGGCTTGATCGGCATCTCGCCCAGCCGCATTCGCGACGACTTTTGCATCCTGCACGTTGCTCACCAGCCCATCCACGGCCCTCTCCACGTCGGCGATGCGCGACCGGACCTGGTGCAGCTGCTCAGGACCGCCGAGCTCGCCAATAACGGATTCTAGCTGCTTCTGGTGCTCTCGAATCTCTCGCACGTCGTCGGCGATGTCGGCGAGACGGTCGTTGAGCCGATTCTGCGTGTCCATGAGCTGCTGCTGCTGACGCGCCAGACTGACCAGGACGTTGTTCAGATGGGAGCCGTCCATCTGATACCCGATCAGCGGACGGCTCTGGATGAAGTCGATGGCATCCTCCATGACCACCACTGCGGCAGCGACGTGTCGTCCCCCTCGCGTCAGCCTCTTCGATTCGTTTATGACGTATCTACCGCGGTGCTCACTTTGCAGATGATGCGCGCACTCCCACCCCCTCCTCATGCATGTATGTATCAGCGTTCGTAGAGCACCGCGTTGAGCGAACGGGGAAGGCACACCCGCACACACACACACACACACACGCAGAGAGAGAGAGAGCACACCAAAGAAAATCGGAGAAGAGGCAGCCATGGATGTTGTAGATACCCGTGCAACGATCAGCCACAAGAGCAGCGAGAGCGCGACATACGCACCTCCGGCGTTCACGGGCTCCGTTTCGGACGGCCGTTTCGCCATGCGACGGCCTGACATACACAGAGCCCGACAGATGGGGGGGCGGGTGCGACCACGTGGCGTTTATATTGCGTATGCGTCAACCTCTCCTCGCCACACACACCTCCCCCCTTGCACCGCCTCCCTCCACTCATCTCTTGATTTCACCAGTCACCGAATAGGTCACACCCCATACTTTCATTCAGGTCGCTGTAAACGACAGCGCCAGCGGTAAGGACGCGCGCATCACTGCTTGGTGTTTTCGTTTTTTTTTGCGTCTTTGTATGCTCTGTGAGTGTGTCGGTGGTTGTGGCCGCGCACGTTGCTCGAAGGACTGCGCTTAGAAGCGACGTTTCGCTTGTCTTCATGCATGCCCACATACACGTTCACACGAGCGCACGCATAGGTATGCGCCGCTGGAGAAGGCGGAGGAGTCGCAGCCGCACACGGAGCTGCTTGCGTGCTGGTGTTCACTCCGAGGGTCGCATCTGCGCATGCGCGTAGCGTCAGGTCTCCATATTTGAACCCTCGCGTTTCAGCGCGCTCCCTCTACACATTCTCTTTGAGCATGCCCAACAGGTCATGCACACATGCAAGCATATGGATGTGGTTATAGGAGGAGGGGGGGGGGGCAAGTCTTACATCAAGGTTTTTATGCTCTTGCATCGCATTCGTTAGCGGTCGAAACACATGGATGCCTTCGCGCGTGTATGTGCGTGCGCGCATGTGTGCTGCTTTCCCGCTGATTGACCTACTCACACTTCCTTTACGACACACCTCATCCTTCCTCCCCGGTGCACAGGTCCTCTTTCTTTCCAATCACGAGCACACAACAATAACGGAGATGAGCTCAGAACTTACACCCCTGCGGGAGAGAGGGAGATAAGTGATGGGAGGGAGGGAGGGAGGGAGGGGCAGTGCGGCAGGAAGATACAAGCACCAAAGACGCGGCAGAGAGCGACTCGCTTATAAAAGCCGGGAAAAAAAAACAGAGGAAGGAGCAGAAAGCAAGCTGAGCAATCGCGGCAGAGCGTCTGCGTATGCATCGATATATATATATATATATAAATGTGCGTGTGTGGGTGTATCCATGCACCCCGTCACGTCCAGCCCCTCCTTCCACTTCCTCCTTAAATAGTTCAATACACAAAAACTATTTTTTTGATCGGTGCACCACGACAACGGCACCGCGTAGGCGAAAACAAGACCCCCCACACCCACAAAAAAAAAGGCTGTAGGAGCTCGGGGGAGGGGAGGAGCCGTCCGCAATGCTGATGTCCTCGATGGCTACTTGCGCACGCCCCTCCCCTTCCCTTCGCCAGTCGCACACTTGATATCAACATGCTGTTGCGTAATTCAACTCCTTCATGCGTATAGGGCCGAAGAGGGGGAGGGGGATGACGAACGACGTCGTGCGACGTCCGCCAGCGCGACGCGAAGTATCGAGATGCTTCCCATGTCCGTTTACAGCAAAAGAAAAGAAAACGCTGAGGTGCTACAGGTGTGAGCGCGCGAACTCGCTGCCCTTCACGATATTCTTCTTGATCACCGGCAGTGCCGCCTTCAGCAGCGTTTCCTCTGTCGAGTGCAGCGGACCGATTGGCAGGCGCTTCTCGATTCCATTCACGCCAAGCACCACGGGGATCGCGAGGAACGGCGTCTCGTGCTGCCCGTCTGTGTCCACGTATGCGTACACCAGCGGTTTACCCGTGCCGGTCAGGCCCTCCACAACCTTCAGCGTGAACCGCGCGCCAGCCTCCGCCATCGACAGCGTCGCAGACCCGCGCCCGGCCTTCGCCTTCACCACCTCTGTGCCTGCAACCTGCACGCGCTTCACGATCTTGTCCAGCGTCGCCTGCTCCGGCAACGGCCCCAGCAGCTGGTGGAACAACGGAACAATCGTTGCGTCGCTGTGCCCGCCAACAACTGGCACCTGCGTCACGACCAAAGGCTTGCGCGCCTCGTTGATGAAGCACGTCGCGCGCAGCCCGTCTAGCAGCGACACGCCAAGCAGCCGGTTTCTGTCGTATACGCCGAGGCTCTTCAGCGCCTCTGCCGCGATCACGACCGTGCTGTTCACAGGGTTCGTCACAATGCAGAACACCGCCTTTGGGCTCGACGATGCGCACGTCAGCACAAGGTCCAGGATGATTCCGGCGTTGATTTTGAAAAGGTCGTCGCGCGTCATGCCCGGCTTGCGTGGCACGCCAGCCACCATCACAAACACATCCACGCCCTTCGCAAGCTCCGCTAGCGCAGGGTCGCGCTTCTGGCCTATCTTGCCCGCCGCGAACTTCACCTGCACACCGGCGTTGTCCACGTGCGACAGGTCCGCTGCAACGCCGGCAGCGCCCACAACGTCGAACAACGACAACGTGCTCCCGTACGGCAGCTGGCGCACCAGCAGAAGCGACAGCGACTGCCCGATGCCGCCGGCAGCCCCAACAACGCACACGTTTACCATTTTCGTCGAGGGCGAGAGAAGAGGTGATCAGCCTGTGAGGCCTCTACGGGTACAGGAGACTGATATGGGGTCGACAGGTGTGGTCGTGATGGTGGTGAGGTTGGCGTTTTAAGAGGGAGAGAGAACAGAGCAACTAGCGAGTTCAGATACAGGGGAGATGGCGCACGAAAAGAGAACCTTGTGGAGGTGTCCGCGGCCGAGAAAGGTTGTGTACACACAGAATACTGGCTAGGGGAGACCGAGAGGGCAAGGAAAAAGGTGAAGGGAACGTCGAGGACGAGCGGGGGAAGGGAAGGAGAGGGGTAACAGTGGTGCTGCCCCGTGGGAAGGGGCGGCTCAGTCAACACAGACGCCTCTCAAGACACATTGGGGTGAACCACACGATCACGCGCGTTGCAGGCGGCCTGCACTCACAACCAGCAGAGAAATGTGCGGGTGGTGCCGTGCCAGGAGCACGGTGCCATACCTGGCAGACACAGAGGAGTGAGACGGGCGATGTGAGCAGCAGCGCTGCTCTCAGGTGCGTTTCCAAGCGCCACAAAACGCCAAACGCGTGACGACACTGACAACAACAACAACCTTCGAAAACGAGGCCGCGTCGGCCCACGCCAACACAGTAACGTGTGCAAGCTTAACCGCTGGCGGCGTACATGACACAGAGGAACAGGATCGAGTTGTGAGGGAGGCAGGGCCAGGAGTGGCAGGGAAGAGGGGGGGGTAGGATAGCGCCGTACATAAGTCGGTTGTCTCCGGACAACGTCGCACGCAGGCCATACGCAGGGGAGGGGGTCGCGACCGAGTGGATTAAGAATCCACAATAAAACGATGCTTTATTTCAAGGCTCACCGTTCTCCGCCGCACAAGACGAGGCCAGCTCTACTGTAGGCCTGTCACGGGCCCTATCGCACGCTGCCAAGCAGCGCTAGACACACGCGTCACGGCAATGCACCGACTCAGTGACCTGAGCGCGGCCGCTGTCTCCAACTCCGCCCGCCCCCGCCTCGCAGGCTGCACACCGGTGGGCAGTGAGAGTCGGGTGGGCGGGTGGGATACGTTCGAGTTGCGCTGGCACGTTGCCGGGCATGTGGATGGCGCAAACGTGCTCGCTGTCGCAGGTCGCACCAAGGCAGTCCCATGCACACCACGGCCGCCGACGTCGGCAGCGAGGAGTCGCGCTGACCCCGCTGCGTCGTAGGCACTTGACGCTACCATCACCAGAAGTTCCTCGGCACCGGCAGGGATGAGGAGGAAGCAGGTGTGAGAGAGTGTGTGTGTGTGGGTACTGGGCCGTGGATACCCCCTCCTCCCCACGCACTGAGATGTGTCCTCAAAACTAACAGGAAAGCCTAAATAAGCGAAGAAAGACCCTGCGAACGGGAATGCAGCATCGTGGAGCTGGGGCAAGTCCCTTCAGCTCTCCTTCGAAGAGGGTACGGCGGGCCAGCCTCCCCAATCTCGTCCAAGCCGTAGGACAGAAGGCAGACAAGAACGCAAAAGGAAAGTAGCGGGGCGGACGGCCAAATGCGGGCAAGAACGAGGCACATCCTTCCTTCACTGTTGCGCGACACACGCCAAACTGCTCGAGTGGGTGGGGCGCGGAGGACACAAAAAGAAGCTGGACAGGGCTGGCTCGCTCCCGCTTACTTCCGGCCCAGCGCGATGTTCGGAGCGCGGCTGCCCAGCCGCGTGGGCAGTGCCGACTCTTGTTCACTTGTATGAGGCGGAATGACCGCATCTTGCACGGGGGTGCGCGACGCAGGTGATACCCCAGCACTAGTACCCATCGCCACCGTCCCAGCGGGGTTGCTCTTTCCGAAGAGGAGCGACGACGGCATCATGGAGGAAGGGCGGTATGCGCTCATGCTATATAGGTTGCCGCTAGCGTTGCGCCGAAGCGGCGTCGTAGCGGTGCCACGATCGTTCGAGAAGGGACGCGGCAGCGGGTGTGGAAGGCCGTGAGCACCGTCAGTCCCGATGCCACTGCCAAGGGGTGCGGGGGAGCTGGACGGCGCCGCAGTGCTGTTGCGGCGCAAGAAGAGCGAGCTCAAAATGGTGCTGAAGCCACCGCCGCCGACCACGGCAGCGGAGCCGCTGGCGCCCGAAAAGGAGGTATTGGTCGAAGTAGCGACGCCTGTCCCACTGCCGGCGAGAGCGAGCCTGGCTGAGCTGCCGACGGCACCGGCGGCGCTGTCGCGTTCCACAACTTCAGCCTCACACAGATCCAGACTGGCGCGAAACTCCAGGTCTTCGCGCAGCTGCTGAAGTTGCTTCCCCTGCTTCTCGACGACGCTGCGCAGCGCCTCCTCTGTCTGCCGTGCCTTGCTCACCAGCGCCTCGCGTTCACGTTCCATCGCCCGGAACTGCGTCTCCATTTCCGTGACGGTGTCTACCTGCTGCGCCACTAGCGCCTCCTCATGCTGCTCGATGAGAGCAGCCCGCGCCTTCTCCATGTCTGCGCACTTCGAGTGCAACGCAGATACCTCTGCCCGCAGCTGCTCCACTGTCGCGACGGCGTTGGCAAGGGCAGATCCCTGCGCCTCCAGCTCTTCGTGGCGCTGCTGCGATATTTTCTCCACGTCTGCAAGGTGAGCACGTGTGCTCTCCGCCGTCTCGATGGCCCGGGTGAGCTCCGTCGACACCGCCGTCTTCTCCGCGACGAGCTGCGTAAGGGAAGCCTTTGCCTGCTCCAACGTCGCCTCCAGCTCCGTGGCAGCTGCCGCGCTAGCCGCCTGCTGCGCCGCGGTGTCTGCCAAGTTACGGCGGAGTTCGGCGTTCGCCTGTTTTTCCGCCTCCACTTGCTTGCCTACGTAGTTCTGGGTCTCCACCAACTGCTGTACCTGACGACGAGTGTCTCGGAGGTCCCCCTGGAGCTGTTGTGCGACGACCCTCTGCTCGTCGAGCTGCATCTGCACCGCCTCCAGTTCTCTTGCCTTGGCCGCCGTGAGGGCATCCAGTTTCTGTTGATGCTCAGCTTCCATGGAGCGACGGAGCGCGTCAAGTGACTGGGTGTGCGCCGTCGCCACCTCAGCTCTTTCTGTAACCCCTCGTCTCCTCGCCTCCTCTGATCTGGTAAGCTTCCTCTGAGTCTCCAGTAGCTTCTGTTTGATGGCGGCGACCTCCTCAATCTTGGCCCGTTGCTGCTCTGCAATGACGTCGTTGAGCTGTTCAACGGCAGCCTTGTGCGCGGCTGCCGCTGCGGCACTCGCTTGGTGAGCACCTTGCAGCTCAGCTTGCAGTGCAGACACAGCTTTGGCGTGCTCACTGGCCTGCTGCTCACGGCGCACCGCTTCCGCGGTGCGTGACGCCTCCACCTCGCCGAGCCGAATGCGCATCTCGTTGAGGGTGGTTTCCAGGGCGTCTACGGCAGACGTGTGCGCCTTCACCGCGGCGTCCACTTCAGCGCGTCGCTGCGCTTCAGCCTCCTGGCGAATGGACTCTATCTCGACTTTGCTCGATGCGGCCTGTTGTTGCCACCTGGCCTCCCACACGCGCAGCTCCTCCGCGTGCGCCGCAGCTGTGTCGGCCGCCTCCGCCTGCTGACGTTGCAAATCCCGCCTTGCAGCCTGAATCGCGCTATCGTGCGCCGCGGACTGCTCGACTAAGCGCTGAGCCTGCACCCTTTCGGCTTCTTCAGACTTGGCGAGCGCCGCCTGCAGCGAGGCAACCTTATCGAGGGCAGCGGCGAGAACCTTTTTGTGGTCTTCCGACGCATGCTGGGCCTTCGCCCTTTCGCTTTCCAGCGCTGCGGTCGCATCGGCCAGCTGCGCTGCGGCTGCGCACTGCTGCTCGTGAAGGCGCTCTTGCAACTCTGCCACCCAGGTCGAGTGCGCCGCGTCTGCCGCATCGGCTTTTGCTGCCAAGCAGGAAATCTCCGCCCGAAGCTTGGCCTCCGTCTGCTCGTGCGCTGCCGCCTTTTCGACGCTCCGTTGAATATGCGCCGCTCGAGCTTTCTCAGAGGCCTCCAGTTCGGCTCTCGTGCAGTCCAACTCACGCTGAAGGATCTGCTGCAGCGCTGCCGCATCGGCCTCGCGTTGCTGTGCACTGTGGTGGGCCTGCTCGAGCTGCTGCTTGAGAGCGCTGATGGTTTCCGAGGTTTCCAGATGATGCGCCGAAAACTTGTCCTCGGCCTTGAGCAGCTCCTCTTTGTGTCTCTTCGCTGCAGCTGCCTTGGCAGCCTGCTCCTCTGCCACTTGTTGCCGCAGCTCCGCCAACGCGGCGTCATGCTGCGCAGCCCGCTCAATGGATCGCTGGATCTGGTGCCGACGCGCCTCTTCTGACTTGTGGAGCTGGGTGCGAATCGCCTCCATCTCCTCCGTGAGCTTTCTCAGTGCATTCTCGGAATCCCTCCCCGCGGCAGCCAAGCGAGTTTGCAGCTCCATCACCTGAGCGGCCAGAGAATCGGCATTCGACTGCGCTTCTTGTGTAAGGCGCGCCTGTGTACCACGCACCTCGCGCAGCTGCTCTTCATGTGCCTGTGCCGCGGCGGTGTGGGCTGCCTGCACCGACTCGAGCTCAGCGCGGAGGCCGGCCAGAACGGTCTCCTGAGCCGCTGCCGCGTCGGCAGCGCGCTTGCGCTCCGTGCGGCGCGTTTCCTCGGCGACCGCCAGTCTCGACTGCAGCTCCGCCAGTTGCTGTGTGAGAGATGCGCTGATTTCCTCGCGTTGCTTCCGCTGCGTCTGCAGCTCCTCTGCTAGGTTTGCCGCAAGAGCGGCATGCTCCTGCGCTGCGGTCTGCGCCGCCGCTCTCTCCGTGTCCAGGTCTCTGCGAAGCAGCTGCGCCGCCTTCTCGTGGTCGGCGGCCTGTGCCATGGCGCGCTCAACCTTGAGTCGAAGGGCCTCGGCGGACGCGTTGTGCGCCGCCTGCGCCGCTGTGAGCTGCTCTTCCAGCTCCGAGAGCGCCTTGGCAGATGCACGACTATCCCGGTCGAGTTGCATGCGAGCCGCCGCCAGCTCCTGCTCAAGGACAGAAGCACGAGAGGCGAACGCTTCCTCTTGCTGCTTGAGCCTCTGCTCCAACGCCACCCGTTCACCTCGATGAACTTCTTCCGCAGTAGCGGCAGCCTTTTTGCTCGACTCGAGCTGCGACCGCAGCATCGCGAGAGCGGCCTCATGCTCGCTTGCCTGCTCAAGCCCCCGCCGCACCTGCGCTCTATGCGCTTCTTCGGAGTTGTGCAATTTATCCTCTGCCTGTCGGATCTGTGCCTGCAGTGATGCCACAGCTGTGGCATGTTGCTCCTGTTCCGCTCTCATCGCAGATTCCGCCTGCTGCTTTTCTCCAGCGTGCGCGGCCTTCAAGGAGGCCGCGGCCTCCTCCGCAGTGGCTACAGCGCGCCTCTGATCCTTCAGCTCCGCTTCCAGGCGCTGCAAGGCAGTCTTGCCGCGCTCCTGCTCTTGGCATAGCTGTCCTTCTAGATCGGAAACCTGCTCTCGTAGGTGCTTCTCCCTCTCCCTCTGCTGCGTCGCTGCATCCTCAAGCTCGGAGATGCGTTCGCGCAGCGCGTTAGCCTTCTCCTGCACGGCGCGCATCTCCTCCAGCTCCTGACGTATGGTGCTGACGATGCTTTCGCTCGTCCTGTGAGCCTCCGACAACGCTGCGAGCTGTGCAGCGTGCTGCTGCTCCACGGCGGCCATCTTCGCCGCTTCCACTTGAGAGAGCTGCCAGACCTGCATCACGTGCTGCCACGCCGATGCCTCCTGCTGTTGCACGTCACCGCGCCACCTCTCTTCGTCGTAAACAGTCTGAGCCACATATGCATACGAGAACGGCGGTTGCACCTCTTCCGGGGCCGTAAGCGACTGACGCAGATCCTTGTTGTTCCGGCGCTCGTCCTTGAGTGCGCGCTTCAGCTCCTGCACCTCCTCCTGCAGCCGTCGCGTTGCCTCGGCATGCTGGTCGTGCAGGCTCTTCTCTACCGTGCGCAGCGCGTCCTGCTCACTTTTCAGCTCGCTCTTTAGCCACTTCACCTCAAGCTGACTCTTGCGAAAGGCGTCGTTGCGCTCCTGCATCTGCGTCACAAGCTGCTTCTTGTCCTCCTCGAACTGCGCCCGAATCCGTGAAATCTCATTGAGCCATTCTGACTCGCGACGCTGCGGAGACCCCGGCGGCGCTGCGGCGGTCGACGCTGACGCGGCGCCGGCCTTCGCTTTCTTTGTCTTCTTCCCAGCAGCCTTGCCAGACTCATTCGCGTTCACTGTGAGGGCCATCGGTGGTATGCCGGTGGCGGTCGCTGTAGACACCGTCTCGCCGGACTTCCCCCAGACTGACCGTGGTGACAAGGCGCTGGGGTTGGATGTGAGCGGCGAGTCGGCCTGCATCTGAGCAGCCTGCTGCTGCAGCTGATGCTGCAACTCACTGATGCGCCTATCCTTTTCCTGAATCTCCCTGTCCCGCTTCTTGACAGTGTCTTGCGCCTCCTTGGATTCACTGAGCAGCTGTCCGTACTTTCTCTCCAGTGTCTTGAGACGCTCCATCGTGTCTCGCAGCTCCTGCTCGGTCTGCAGATGCAGCAAATTCTCAGCCTCCAAGCGGCGCACGTCCGACCTGGCCTTCGCCAGCTCCTTCGCCGTGCCCGCAGCGCCGGCGTTGCCCGCCTTGAGCGTCGAGGGCAGCGTCGACGAGGTGTGCCGGGAGGCGCAGATAGCCGCAAGCTCGCTCGACTTCTGATCCAGCTGGTTGCGCGTTTCGTTCAACTCCTCCTCCAATGCAGCAATGCGCTCTTGCAGGACCTCGACGTCGTCATCGTTGTCCACGGCCTTGCCCTCAGCGCTCAACCGCGCCTTGAGTCGCTGCACCTCGGCGGTGAGCAGCTTGATCTGCCGCACCTGCGGGTCCTCGTTGACGACCACCTTAGTGACAATCTGCTTCGCCCGACTTGCGTACCGCAGCGTCTGGCACGCCTCATCGAAGTTGGATGAGTGCGGAGACACTGTCGCCACCATGGTCGTCTTGCTGTTCCCGCCGAGCGAGTCCATGAGCAGCCACGTGAGAACAGAGTCGCGGTACGGGCAGAAGACGTTGCGCTTGCCTGACGACTTGTCGGCAAGAGCGTCAATTACGCGGCCGAGAACCGTCAGGGATGAGTTGATCACGACGCCCTCCTTGAACTGGTCCCCCTCCACGCTGTGCGCTCCCGTCCGCTCCGACCCGGCAAGGTCGACGAGGTTCACCTTACTCGACACCTTCGCGGAGGCGCTGTCGTCGTCGGAGATGCGCATCTGCACGAGGTGCAGCACGAAGATGGCGTGACTGCGACTACTTCGATCATTTATCGCCGTCGAGGCTGTGTGCCGGCGCAGGTTGCCGTGCCGCAGGAGCCGAAAGACTTCTCCCTCATCGTCCACGTGCTTCTTTGTCAAATTTTCTACATACGGACCAGCAGACTTGCTGTGTCGCACGCGCAGCTCTACGCTGCCGCTGCCGTTGGCGCCGGCGGCGGCGGCGCTGCTGCTGCTGAGGAGGTCCATGACTTTCTCGCGGTAGATCTCATAGTACTCCACCTCGACGCGGAAGGAGTGGCTGCTGTCCTGCTCGCGCTTCTGGTGCAGCTCCGCGAAAAGCTCTCGCACAAGACGCGGCACGATGCCTTGAAGGTTCTCCTCCTCTCCCAGGCAGAGAGCGTTGCTGTCGCGGCGGCTGCCGCGTCGGGACCGCTGCAGCAGCACATCCGAGCTCACTGACAGGCTGCAATCCATCGGCAAGGGTGCATCCCCCGCCATCGACATGGTGTCCATGTGGCCGCCACTGCAGGGTGTACGCACATGCGCGCGAGGCGTCACGGAGAGAAAGGACTGGAAGCGCGAGTCCATAACATCGTCGGAACTCGCTTCCGGCGTCCAGCGCAGCTGGCTGTTGTACGCGGTGGCAGCGCGGCGGAATTTCTTGGCGGGGGCCACGGTCCTCACCTGTGCAGGCGCGCCACCGAAGGTTGCACCAAACACTCCTGGCGGCCCCATCATTGTGTACGTCTTTCCGCTACCGGTCTGACCGTAGGCGAAGACGCAGCCATTGTAGCCGGCTAGTGCGTTGAGCAGCACCGGCCGCCCGACATGGCCGTAGACGGCGGCCTGATCACGTTTGAGACATTCTAGCAAGATGGGGTTGATTGAGCCCTCTGCACTGACCTCCTCCAGCGCTGTCAAGGCGGTCGGCGCCATGCCCATGTCCTTGCCATTGCCCAACAAAAGCCGCTGCGCCTCTTCGGCCACACAAGCGGTGGCGCTGTTGAAGCAGCGATCGAACACATACGTCGCCTTCGGCTGGTAGCCTTTGCTCGGGTCTAGCGTGGTAATGTGCGACGGATGCTCGTCGCTGACGGTGACGATCGTCATTGGCTCGGCATCGCCTTTGCCGCGCTCGGCCGCGCTGAAGGGGCGCACGCGCACAAACACCTTTGTTGCACTGGTTTCATTGCCGAGGAGTAGCCTGTGCGACGCTGTCGACGCGGATAGCGTCGTGCCCGTGGACGATGCGCCGTCGCCGTTCATGCTGCTCTGTATTGACGCACGGGGAGCACGTCGGTTTCGCAGAGAAAGAGTGAGTAGAGAGAGGAGAGCGCACGAGCCCGCCACGACGGTGGTGGTGGTGTTGGTGAGGCAACAGAATACGAAAAGGTCGGCACTGCAAAACGGCCAAGAGAGAGAGAGAGATGGAAGCTCTAAGGGGTGGTGGTGGTGGCGTTGGTGCGTGTGTGTACGTGCCAGAAGGGAGACTCACTGAGGGATGGGAAAGAGGGAGTGAAAGAAGGCGCGAAAACAACAACAACATAAAGAAGAGACACAATCTAGAAGAGCCAACGAGAACAGACAAGGGCAGGTGAGTGGTAGGTTGCTGCAAGTGTGCACGCACAGACAACACACACACACACACAGCAGGAAAAAGAAAAAAGACAAGAGGGAGGGAGGGATGGGGGGGGGAAGGGGGAGCACTTGGCGCAGCTCCAGCGTGCAAAAACAAAGATCCAGACAGAGAGAGAATGTATGAAACCGGGAGAGGGATGAATGTCTATATGGGTAGGTGGGTGGCAGGAGCCGGTCGAACGACACTCATAAGCAAACACACACATACACACACACAACGTGACAAGCAGACGCACAGCCTTTCGACTCGGGCGCAGATGCTTCGAGAGATGGCAACCTTGTCAACGTGGCTGTGAGAGAGCCACTGGACCTCACTACGGAGAGTGCCCTCCTCGCCCGGCGCAGACCTTTACGTATTCCTCTGGATGGCCGGCCCCGTTGCCTCGTCGGGAGCCTCTCGCGAACGACACTCGCGTGTGCGTACTGTTTTTTTTTTCGTTTCTTCCCTTGTTCTCTTGTACGGGCGTGTCGGGCACGTCATCGGAGAGGGCGAGAGAGCACACCACAGAGACGACCCCGCGCAGAAACTTGGAGGCGAAAGGATAGAGAAGCGAGAGCAGCCGGGTTGTACAGCAGTAGAAACCAAAAGGGAGGGAGTGTGTGTGTGTGTTCAAAAGTGGACAGAAGGAGATGAGAGAGGGCTCGCGTGAAAGGACACCTCGACGAAGCGTGTGTACGCGAAAGTGGCTCACTCCGTTGGTGACACAGGGCAGATGCCAGTGAGGGGCCGAGTCTTGCGCTATACAGTCTGCTGGTGCTAAGGAATGCTGAGTGCACATATGTGTGTGCATCAGCAACGCCGATCACATGAGTTCCTTTCCAAATGCTTCTGGCAACATTGTGCTCTCTTCGTGAACAGGAGTTGCTCATTCAAGCATCCGGCAGGCGCCACCGCCCCCACAGACAGACAGAGAACAAGACGATACTTGCACACTAAAACCGGCTTTACGCTTTATGGTGCATGCGCGATGGGGAAGTGGAGGACATGTGCGCACGTGCCCATGCTGAACAGGTTCGGATGTTGCTTTTTGATGCTTGGGGCTTCCTGCCAGGAACCGGTCAATTTGCGAAAAAAATGGGAACATGGGAAGCGGAAGCAGTCGAATGAAGAAGGGGCGGCCGTGGCGGCGGTGATGGTAGTTGCAGCCCCGTTCGTAAAACGGAGAGAGGGAAAGCTAGAAAAACAAGATGACAGACACACACACACACACACACACACACACACACAGCGAGCATCCGAGAAATGTGAGCCAAATAAGGTCCCCGGCAGCAGCAGCAGCAGCGCAGCAACGGCACGGACGCTTTTTCGCTTCTGTACCGTTGTCTTGCGGTCGCCCACGCCGTTGCGTGAAAAGAAGGTGGTGCGAATAAGGAGAGAATGGCGATGAGGCTGCATCGTACAAGGCAGAGAGAGAGGGCACGGGAAAAGGGATGACCACAGGAAGAGAAAGGGGGAGGAGGGCGACAAGAGCACCAACAGAGTGGAAGGTCAAACATGACGAAAAAAAAACAACAACAGGCGAAATTCAGAGCACATATGCATCAAGAAGTCACGCTCACCTGCACCCGCGTTGTAAAACCTGGAGGGAAAAAAGAAATGGATGGGAGGCAGTGCTGCTCCCTACGCACTGCATGAGGGCACACCCAGATGGAGAACACGTACTCGCACACCACTGCACATCACAGCACGAGAAAGCGGCGCCCTTCAAAGAGAAGGCCCCTTTCTTCCTTTTTGTTTGGCGCTTTCCTGTTGCTGCTAGAACGTGTATGCCCCGATCCCGCCCACGAACACATGCCAGCAACACAGACGCAGATGCAGCCGCTGCTCACCCGCCTCCGCTGCACCGCCCCCCCCAGGTCTGCGTCCCGGTCCTTACTCGAGGGCGGAAGCAGTGGCGTCTACCGTGCGGGTAATAGGGGGTGGGGGGAGGGGGGCTGGCCCACCTGCATGCCGGATGACCTCAAGCAGGACGTTGGCCAGCTGCAGGCCAGGGCCCGCTGAGACCCTCTACACCCGACCTGTGTGTGTGTGTGTGTGTCGTGTTGCGCAATCTCCGTCGCCTCAAGCCGCGGCATTCCACAAGATCGTGCAGTGACTCTCCACACTCCAGTCTGGAAGACTCGATGGCGCGAGTTCAGAGTGCTCTCGTCGTGCTTCCCGCATCGGCGCCGCGTCAGCCCGCACGGTCGGAGGTGGGAGATGCCGCACATGTTTCGCACGCGTGCCCTGCATGGGGCAGTTGATTCGTCTGGATCCTCTAACGCATTCTCCGCGCCTCACCGTTGCTCTGCGGACCTCCGCGTGCCGCCCTGCGTGGATGCGGCACACCACGCCAGCGGTGGCTGGAAGCGCGTGCACACAGCGCTCGCACTTGTGGGTCCTCGGGCCTGCTTCAGGACAGCGTTGCTGTCTGGGGTGGGGTGGGGAGCTCGCTCTTTTCATTTGCCATTTCTGGCGATGTCGTGGGGGAGTGCTTGTGTGGGTGCCTTGCCCACACGTGCCACGACATTTGGGACGCTGCCACGAGTTCACGGCAGCAGAGTCACTCTGCATTCCCCTGAACCCGCACGCCTCTGGCAGGCATGGGTGTGCCAAGCCGAAGGGGGTCATGGCTAAACATGCGCCTGCGCACCGCGAGCTAACAGCTTGTCTTTCTGAAAGGGCGCAGGGGGGGGGAGGCAGCCATAGACACCTGACGGGGGAAGCCCCCCCCCCTGCAGCGAGAACTGAGGTGTGCGTAATCAGGTCCATGCGTGAAAGGAGAGGTGCTGTGAGGCTCAAGCAGCTCGGGAATCTCGCGTAGCATACCAGGCACAGCTCCGGGTCAGACGCCCTCATGGGAAAGACTGGCGGGCGGTGGAGGCTCTGGTAGGAGTCGGGGTGGGGAGGGGGCAGGGGATGCCACAATGCTAGCGATGCGGTGGACAGCGCACCATCTGCACTAAATCTTGTCCCTGACGTGTCACCCGCCGGCTCACGGAAGCCACGAAACGAGAAAGAAAAGGGCGATACGCAGAAGCAAAGAAAACAACAACAGCACCGACGTGCGAGGCGGACGACAATACACGGCCGGTCACCGCCACCAGAGAGAGAGAGACAATGACGAACAAGAGAAAAGCGACGTGGAGGGTAAAGGGGAAACGAAATAAAAAAGAATTGCGATGTGTGGGTGGGGTGGGGTGGGGGGTCGGCGAGTGCAACGAGGTGCAAGCGGAGGTCGAGAAAAGGGAGACACATACAGGAGAGGGGGAGGGAGGGGGCGAGGCTGGTATTTTGGGTGTGGGGGGCGGGACGGCTAACCGACGCAGTCCGAAAAGACACTAGCAGGGGCATCCCACTCACCGGAGAGAGACGTGGCAAAAGCAAACAAAAAAAAAGGAAAAGAGCGAACGAAGGCGAAGAGAGGGGTGTGGCGTCGATGGGACGGCGGAGGGGCAGGCAAGACCGTCGCAAGAAGCCGAAAACCTACAAGACGGATAATGAGCCGATGGGTCAATTGGGTCATGGGGAGGGGAGGTCTTCTGGTCGCAGCGAGGTGTCACTGCTACCATCGCCCACCCTGGCACGGCCGATCCGGTCCTTGATGTCCTGCTCGAACCGCTTCAGGCTACGGTTCTGCTCATCATACGCGCGGCGTGCCTTGGAGATAATCTGGCGAATGCGTGCCTCCTGCAGCCGCTCCTTCTCGTCCAGCTCCTTCAGCTTTTCATCAAAGTTGACGCGCTCCATGAAGGCCAGGCCTCGGATGTTTTGCCGGAAGTTCATGTAGTCCTTGTCGTACACAAGCGCGCGCATCTTGTGCAGATCCGCCTCCAGCGCCGATGACTTGTTTTCCCAGCCAGAGAGAACAGCGTTGCTCACGTTCAGGAGCTGCTCCTGCTGCAACATCAACTCGCGGATCTGACCCTGGTACTCCTTTTCCATATTGTTCTTCTCGTCGTTCAGCTTCTCTATCGTTCGCTTCGCGTCATCGGCCTCGTTGCGCAGCAGTCTCATCTGGCGGTCTTTCTCCATAAGGTCCGACTCGCGGCGCAGCCGCTCGTTCTCCAGCTGATTATGCAGACGAGCACAGTCGCTATCCTTGCTGCGCTTCAGGAGATTCAGCTCGTCCCTCAGGCGCTCCATCTCGCGCTCGTGCATCTCCTGAAGCTGGCGCACCGCGTCTCCGGACTTGTGGCGGTCCCCGATGTCACCCTCCACTCGGGCGCGCAGCCGCTCGATCTCCTGCTGATACTCGTTGCGCATTCGCTCCTGCGCGAGCTGCACTCGCTGCCGCAACTCCTCCTTCTCCTTATCGTTGCGCTTGCGCTCCATTTCATTGATCTCGTGGCTGCGTTGCAGGCGCCCCTCCAGCTGCGCGACGGCGTCACGGTGGCGGTCAAGAAGTTGCTGCTGCTGCACTGCGCCCTCGTCCAGGGCTTCCTTCAGCCGCTCACAGAATCGCTCCGCCTGCGTCGCCAGTTCCTCCTCGTGGAGCCGCTTCGTGTCGCGCAAGTCGTCCTCGCGCTCACTTAGCATCTTCTGCAGAATGGCAGCCGCCTCGCTGTTGGCGGTGAGAATGCCGTTGCAGGCGCACAGGAGCAGCGTTTCCTTGCCCTTGACAAGCTCCATAACCGTGTCTATATTCTCAAAGTGAGACCTCAAACGGCGGTGCAGGGAGACCTCGGTGGTGAGGGCAAGCAGTTGCGCATCCTGCCTCTGTAGCTTTTCCTTCATCGCCTTCAGGGACTCCGGCTCGATCGTCACACCGCGGTGCTCCAGCTCAGCCCTCAATTCGGCAATGGTTATCTGCGCCTTGTCGAGCTGCTTGCGCATATTCTCCTCCGCTTTCGTCCTCTGCTGATCCTCCTTGGCGCGGGTCGCCGGGTCCAGATATCCCTCAGCGACGGTCGGGTCCACAATACCGGCAAACTCCAGCTGCGCCCGCAGACCTGCTATGATGCGTTCCTGATCAGCACACTTCTTCTCCAATTGGTGCAATCTCCTCTCCAGTCCTTGCACGTACTCGTTCGTGTAGTTGCTGCCACCCGCCTCCTTTAGGCGCTGCTCCAGGTCCACCACCTGCTCGCGCAGCTCGCGGATAAGCACCACCTGCGGGTCCTCGTTCTTCTTTACCCAGTTGATGATGTTCTTTGCGCGTGACGCATATCGGATTGTCTGCCGCATCTCCTCGTAGTTGATAGAGTGTGGCGAGACGGTGGCAATCATCGAGGTCTGGCTGTTGCCGCCGATCGAGTCGCTCAGCACCCATGTCAGGTTCGAATCGCGGTACGGAATGCTGAAGCCCCCTCCCTTGTTCTGCGAGAGGTCCGCCAGACGGTCGATCACGCGCCCCAGCACCGTCAGCGACTGGTTGATCTTCACACCGTCGTGGAACTCATTGCCCTCGGCTCCGGCCGCACCAGTGCGCTCCGACCCAGCAAGGTCCACCAGGTTCAGCTTGCTGCGCATCTGGAACGCGTTGTCGGAGTCGTCCATCGACAGCTGCACAATGTTGAAGGTGAGGATGGCGTGGCTGCGGCTGCTGCGGTCGTTGAACTTGGTCGCAGCCGTGTGGCGCTCCTGCATGCCCTTGCGAATCACGCGGGCGACGTCTTCCTCCTTGGACACCATCTTCCACGTCAGGCCTTCGATAAATGGACCGGAGTTGGGCGAGTTACGTATCCTCAGGTCCGTGTTGCGCTGCGGCCGGATGAGATCGAACACCTTCTCGTTGTAGATCTCGTAGTAAGACACCTCCACGCGGTACGTGAAGTCGGAGTCCTTGGCGCGCTTCGCACGGAGACCATCGAACAGGTCCGTGCACGCGCGCGGGATGATGCCTTGCAGCTCGTTCGGATCCAGCCCCGTCTTGTCCACCACGTCGTCGCCGTCATCGCTCTCAAACGGCTCCACAGCGCTGTCAAGAGGAGTGCTGTTCTCCATGCTGCTGGCCCCGCAGGGGACGGACCCTTTGCGAGCGCGGATGTCGCTCGTGCTCGGCGCGTAGCCGAGCATCGTGAAGGTCTTGCCGCTGCCCGTCTGCCCGTAGGCGAACACGCACCCGTTGTATCCGTCGAGGGTGTTGCCCACGATGGGCTTGCCGACGTGCATGTACACTTGGTCCTGCCCCGCGTACGGAGGGTGGCTCACATTGGCGTCAACCATCACTGGCGCGGAGCCGGCGCCGTCGTAGGCCGCGGCCTCGCCAACGGTTTCCATTCCTTCGGGCTCCAGCCCTGCGCCGGTGCCGCGTCGGACGGAATTCACCACCGGCTGCCCCGTTACCAGCGACTGCGCGCGAGAGCGGCGAGCGGAGTTCATGCCACCGTTGAGGAAGGTGTCGACGCCGTTGCGTATGTCCGACTGATCGCTCTCCGTGCCGTCCTTAGCGTTCTCAAAGACGGACCAGAAGCAGCGGTTGAAGATGTGGGTGGACAGTGGGCGAAAAGCGCGCGCCGGCTCGAGGATTGTGATAACGCTCGGGTTCTCGGCGTCGATGCGCACGGTGCTGTGCGGCGCCACCTTTTGTGCGATTTCACGCTCACTGAAGGGGCGGACACGGATGTACACCTTCATGGCGTTTGCCTTCGTGGCTGCAGGGGACTCATAAAACTCACTGCGCATCTGGCGGGCACTGATCGACGCCTCGCTGCGGTAGCGCGTTGGCGTGGCACTAATCGAATCACTCCGTTGGCTGCGGGGGACCGAGACCAGGATGGGGCGGGCACTGCGCGCCGACGAGCTCGTGCGGCGGCCCGACAGCGGCTCAGCGAAGCTGGCGCGCCGCGACGTGCTACGAGCAGAAGTGGGCGCAAGCATTTTTTTCTTCGCGAAAAGGAAGGAAGGGGGTCTAAGGCTACGCTCTATAGATGTGACTTCCTTGGGGACTGTGGTGATGGATGTATATGTGGGTAGCGGCTCTGATAGCCTCGATGTTCTAGCTAAAAGCAAGTGGAAACGAAGCCTGATTTCACGGAGAGGCGAACGTGACCACACGCATACACACACATGCACATATGCGCGTGCACGTATGTGTGCCCTTATGGTGACAGCCGGGGGGGAGCAACGGAAAAGTGAAAGAGGCCGACGACAGCGATCAGGCGTTCTGTGCGCAGAGGGGTTCGTTGGTGGACACGTGGGTGTCTCTTTGGTCAAAAACAGAAAAGGCGTGCCCACAAGGGACGGCACACCCGACGTTCTACGAGAAAGATCGGTAGTGTGAGACGGCGAGGAGGGGGTGGGAGAGGGAGAGAGGCCGCCGCGTGCGACGCTGGACACGAATGAAATCTCAAAAAAAAAAGGCCCGACGGCGAAAAGAGTGGAAACCGCGGCGGGATCAAAGAACAAGAAGAGAGACACGCAGAGCACCGAGGAGGTGATCTGCTTCTACCGCGGCTGACTGATACCTGATGAGGTAAGGATAGATATAGATAGCTATTATACGGCTGTGTGTATGTAGGTATGCTTATATGTGAAGAGAGAGAGAGGGAGAGACAGAGAGACGCTCACACAGCGCGTGCGCACGACAACAAACCACGAAGAAAGAAAAAAACGGTGACAAGGGCCACACCAAAAAGTCATAGAGGTGTTTGAAAGGAAGGAAACGAAAGTCCACAATGGAGACGCCAGCAGCGAGTGATCCGTCACGACACGAGCAAGCGAATACAACAACGCCAAAAAAAAAGATGGTGGAGGGGGAGGAGGTCACTAGTCCACTGAAAGCCGCTACAGAGGAAGCCGTCCCAGACACAGCCCCGCACTAAGAGTCCTTTAGTGACAGAGAAGCACACCCAGAACACCCACACCGACACAGAGGAAGAGAGAGGGAGGCCGAGTACGTGTGGCCACACGTACAGAAACGCAAACGAAAAAGAACCGCAGGGCAGGAATTTGATCAAGCGCGTGTGTCTGTATGCCTGTGTATGCTGCAGCTCCTCGCGTGTATCCTTCTATGAACCGGACACCTTCTAAACAGCTGTTTTTCAAAACGTTCCCTTTCCGTTCTTGCTGGACGATGCGCTCCGTTTTCGTTGCTGTACAGTTGCGCGCGCGCGGGTGTACGCGTTTACGCGTGTGTGTGTACGTGAAGTCACCGCCACGGTGATGGGCCGTAGAGACAAGGATAGAGAGGAAGAACAATACATACAAAAAAATCGGAGGCGTTGGTGAGGTCAGCCAGGAGGGGCGAGGTGGGGGTG
The DNA here is from genome assembly GCF_000002875.2 of Leishmania infantum JPCM5. Taxonomy (NCBI): domain Eukaryota; phylum Euglenozoa; class Kinetoplastea; order Trypanosomatida; family Trypanosomatidae; genus Leishmania; species Leishmania infantum. The sequence continues at coordinate 301,970 of NC_009403.2, read as the reverse complement.
TGAAGGCAACCGGAAGAGTGGATGGAACAGATCAGGCATTTGCCCGTGGGTGATGTCATCTTTGCCTGAAGGCAAGGAAGGGGAGGGGGAGGGAGAGCATGAGACGCCCGTGATGCTGAAGGTGGTATAAACCACCTTCTGTGAGACGCCTTGTGTTCTACATTCGTGCTCCGTCGGTGACTGGTGGAACACCCACAGACACCTTGGCGTCGTTGGCGCAAAAACAACGAGGAATGCGGTCACGAGCTCTCCAAGGGGAGAGGCTGCCCCGGCAGAAATGAGTGAGAAGCCCGCATACACACGCGTACGCGATGAAGGCGAATTCCCTTGATCGCCTTCCTTATAGAGAGAGACAGGGCCGCGGATGACTGCGGTTTGTGTGTGGGGGGGGGATGCGCCTTGTCGGACTTTTCTGTTCTGTGGCGGTTGGCCATGGCAGATGTTACAATAGAGCGTGCGATGTCGGCCGCGTACGCATGCACGAACGGCAGCGAGGAGGAGGAGGAGGGGGCGGAGGTGGGGTCCTCCGCCTCAAGAAATGGGTATGGACTTCAGCGATATTGATGTGATTGCCGCCCACCCAACAAAAGAGAGAGAAGGGGGAGGAGTGGGGTATCGAGAAACCAAAAAGAACACACGGACACACAAGCGGAGGACGATGGACACACGGACGCACACATCACTGCCAAGGCACAGAAGCGGAAAACCGACGTTTTTGCTCTTCTTCGTTCCAAGTTCCCCATTCTCCGCCGCACAAGACGAGGCCAGCTCTACTGTAGGCCTGTCACGGGCCCTATCGCACGCTGCCAAGCAGCGCTAGACACACGCGTCACGGCAATGCACCGACTCAGTGACCTGAGCGCGGCCGCTGTCTCCAACTCCGCCCGCCCCCGCCTCGCAGGCTGCACACCGGTGGGCAGTGAGAGTCGGGTGGGCGGGTGGGATACGTTCGAGTTGCGCTGGCACGTTGCCGGGCATGTGGATGGCGCAAACGTGCTCGCTGTCGCAGGTCGCACCAAGGCAGCCCCATGCACACCACGGCCGCCGACGTCGGCAGCGAGGAGTCGCGCTGACCCCGCTGCGTCGTAGGCACTTGACGCTACCATCACCAGAAGTTCCTCGGCATTGGCAGGGATGAGGAGGAAGCAGGTGTGAGAGAGTGTGTGTGTGTGGGTACTGGGCCGTGGATACCCCCTCCTCCCCACGCACTGAGGTGCGCTCCCTATGGCATTAGGACAACAACAACAAAAAGGACGTAAGGAGGAACAAAAAAAAAACAAAAAAATCGACGTTTCTGACGTAGCGTAAAAGCGGGAGGAGGTGAACGGGTGGAGGGGAGGGATTGGGCGGATGTGGGTGTGTACGTGTGTGAGAATGCGTGCCTAAAGCCAAAGCCCAAGGGAAGGGGAACGAAAAGACAAGAAACGCGGGTAAAGACCAAAGGAAGGGATGGACAAGGGAGATGGGCGAAGCGAAAACGCCAGCCAGCGGGTGGTGGTGGTGGAGGTGGTGGGGAGGTAAAGTGAACCTAACAGCGGAGGATGAGATGCGCACAGCAGCAGAAGAAAAACGTCGACGAAAAAACAACAACAACCAAACCAACAACAAGGGAAAATGGCAGCCCAGGCCGTGTATCCACCCCTCCCCTCCCCCACACACTCACACATACATACATGCATACGTGCCACGAAAGCGCGAAGGAAGAAGGAAAAGTCAAGAATCTAACCCGACAACCATGAAAAGGTACAATAACGTATAGAGTGTCCCGACAGCCGGTATAACAGCAGCGATACTTAAACGGAACGAGAGCATCCCTCTCCCCCTCCTCCCCCACCCCACCACCTCCAGAAACAAGGAAAGCGTCAACCCGACATGTATAAAGAGATACGAAGCGCGTGTATGTGCACGCATGCGGCACACGAAAGAAAACACGAATCGAAATCACCCGACGCGAGGGAGACGGAGGGAGTAAGAGCGGGATTACTTCAAAAAAACCAACGAAAGGAAAATACAAATAAAAGGTGATCGTGAGAGGCCAGACAAGAGACGGCTAGAAAAGTGCGGGTGATGACGGAGTGTTGTGTGTTGGTGGGACGGTGGGAGGGAGGGAAGGGGAGGGGGGGGGAACAAAGGAAAACGGTAAGCGCAGTTTGTGTGTCAGAGCAACACATAAGAGGACACGCTCGGCCCTGCTTCTCTCTTGTTGTGTATGTACGCGTGTCGGTGTGTCTTGCGCGTTTGTGCGCTCTTTCCTGACGTTGTCGTTGTTCGGAAAACAAAAAAAAACGGAGAAGTGTAAATAAAGCATCGAGGCAGTGAGACGGGTGTGCGCCCAAACAACACACCCAAGAAAGGCGAGGGAGAGGCACGAGATGGACAACAGACACGCAGGCACAAGAGAAGCCATAACAACCAAGCAGAAGAGAGCGAGAAGACACACGGAAGAGGCGGTGAAGAAGGAGAGAGGCGCCAATGTACACCGACAAGACACAATCACGTAAGTAAGAGCAAAATTACAAGAGGAGGGAGAGAAACACAGACACACGCACAGCCTGGCGAAACAGCGCGCGCCGTAAGGGCATATACACAACGGCCCACACAAACATGCCACCAACGGACGTCCGCATCAAACAAGGGGAGAGCCCAGTAGCGCACCCCCTGCCCTTATAGTTAGCACCGTAACGAGCATCGCGCTTGCGGGCTCCGCTCTCCCATCTCCTTCGAGTGAACCGAAAAAAAAAGAGCGCGGAGAGAGAGAGAGAGACAGCGGTGAGGTGAGCGCGAGGAGGAGGGGAGGCGGAAGTTTCAAAGCATGAACGGCGTAAGAGACACAACAATAATCGAGCGGCGGAGGCACGCACACACACACGCACGCACGCGCGGCGGCCGACAGGCGACGGAGGAGGCAGAGAAAAAAAAAGAGCAAGAGGACGCTAAAGAACACAGCAACCACGCAAGCAAAGGGCGTCGTAGAGGAGGGCGGGAGGGAGTGGGGGGGGGGGCGGCGGCGGCAGCAGCAGAAGCGGGGTCATCCCTGGCTATTATTATTTTTTCGTGTTGCTTCCTTTAAAGGATTTTGGTACCTTTTATTCATTTCCGGTGCCAAAGCCGACAACAGCACAACACAAATCGGAGAGCGGCCCATTACATGCACATGCGCACATACGCCCACCATCCGTCACTCTCTGCCGCCTCCACATATCGCAAGGGGTGGGGGTGGGGGTGCGTGCGTGCAAATTGAAAAGTAGAGTGCACGGCAATGGGCAAAGACGGAAAATAAAATCGCGTCAACCGCGTTCTCTCCTTGCACACGCAAGCGCACAGACACTTCTCAGCCGCCGGCTTCCCGTCTCCTCTTGCAACTCCTTCGTCTTTTTGTTTCTGCGTCCCTTTGCGTCTACGGAGCGAGAGGGGCCAACTCGAACACGAGCACGCGGCGTTTCTCCTGACTCCCGCCTCTCGATGCCCCGGCGCTCGCAGCCAGCACACCGACAGAGATGTGTCAAGAACAGGGACGCGAAAGGAGAGACATAGAGGGAGGAGGAGAGGCGTCAAACACGAAATGCGGGGGGGGGCTGTCGTTCATCGCGCATATCTCACGCTGCTGCTGTCCTGAGAGCGGGCTACACAGGCATCCACGCGTGAGGGGATGGGCGAGTCGAAGAATCCAGAGTGAGAAAACAGTGCGGAAGCGTCAGAAAGAAGACACACACACACACAGGCACCTCACCTCCCCCTCTCAGCCTCTCGCTCACTGACGCCTTCTCCGAGAGGGACGAAACACACAGCGACGACTCGTCGGAGAGACGGGGGTGGGGGTGACAGCGGAGCAAAGTGCGGCGCGAGGAGCAGCGCCACACCAGCGAAGCACCTGACGCGTGCCCGCCGCCTGTGTAAAGGTGGTTCGGGTGAGGCCAAGATTCCGTAGGGAGAAGAAACAAATAAAATCAGCTAAGGCGCGGAGGACAAGGCAGGACCTGTGACCAAAAATCCGAAACAGAAGAAGAGCAGAGGTACGAGAAGCAGTGGCAACTCACTAGGGTGAACCCGACGGAGGAGGGAGAGGAGAAGACGAAACAAAAAAAAAGCGGAGGCAGTTCCGTGAGGTGGGCGTGTCGGCGATCCCACCCCCCTCCTCTCCATCCCTGGACTTACGCTCTCTACTAGAACAGCTCGGAGCAACGCGGAAGGCGGAGTGCCAAAGGACTACAGGAAAAAGAAGAGACCGCAGACGGCCAAGCAGGCAACTCAGATACACTTAACCGCGGGACGGATACAGAAACGCAAAAGCAGCTCTTGTGTCACAGCGTCGCGAGTGTCGTCCCACACTCGCCTACACCAGTCGAACGCCTCTCCCTCTACGCCGCCGCATTGCCGTTTTTAGCGGGGGTGTTGCCGTCATGCGACTTCTCGTCCACCTCGCCGCCGGACTGGAAGCCACGACTGCGCGAGAGCTGCTCGTACACGTGCTGCTGCATCTGCTGCAGGTTCGCCTGTTGGTCGCTGCGGGTCTTGCGCATGTTCTCAATGGCGTTACGAATGTCCTCCACTTCGCGGCTGCGTTGCTCGTCGACGGAGCTGGGGTTCCGCATCACCGCTGACGCCCGTCGGCTGGCCGGGTCACGAAATGCACCCTCCTTTACCTTGGCGCGGAAGGCCGCGTAGTCCTTGTCCCTAACAAAGGCGCGCAGGGCCTCGATGTCCTTCGTGAGGCTCGTGGAGTTCTCGTAGTTGCCTACAATAGTGGTCAAGACTGCAATCATGTTCTCCTGCTTCAAAAGCAGGTCCTTGATCTCGGTGTTCAGCTGCCGCTCCTTGGTGCGCATGTCGGTCTGTAACTTCAGGTTGTCGCGGCGCAGCTTCGCCGCCTCCTCTTCCGTCCTACGTGCCTGCGCATCACGCGCGGCGATCTGCTCCTCCTTGCGCGCCAGCTCCGTGTTCATCTGCTTCTTTACCATCTCCAACTCCGCCTCGCGGCGCTTACGCTCCCGCTCCATGTCCTGCCCGATGCTCTTCATTTCCGACTCGTGCCGCTCTTGAAGCTCCTGCAGGGCGTCACCCTGACGCTGGCGATCACCGGTTGTCGAAGCGAGCGACTCCCGCAGTCGCTTCAGGTCACTCTGGTACTCGGCACGCAGAGCCGCCAGCTTCTCTTCGTAGCCAAGCTTCATATTATCGCGCTCTTGCACCCAGCGGCGCTTCTCCTGCTCGAAGGTCTCTCTGGTGGCCTGCATGCGCGACTCAGAGCTGTTCGACACCTCCTTCTGCCGCTTCAGCCGCTCCTCGTCTCTGGCTGCGTACTCCTTCTTCAGTTTATCAATCGACTCGCGGTACTGCGTCGTCAGCGCAGAGACCTCGGCAAGGTGTTCGCGCTGAATCTTAGCCGTCTCACGCAGTTGCGCGCTCTCGCCACGGCTCAGAGCGTCCATCACGTAGGCGTCCTTGTCCATCATCAGATTCTGGCACTGACGCATCAGCAGGTTCATCTTGTCCTCGAAGGTGCCGAAGATGTAGTCGGTGGACCAACGCCACTGATACGTGTTGTAATGGCTCAGATGCGCCTCCCACTCGCGAAAGGAGTTGCGGTAGCGATCACACTTGGCCTGGAGCTTCGCGATAGTGCTCTCCGCATCTCCGTCGAGCTTGCCGCTCTTCGCCTTCTCAGACTCCAGCAATTTCGTCTGCAGCAGCACGATTTCTTTGTTCGCCGATGTCAACTCCGATTGCAGCTGCTCGTTGGTACGGCGGTAAGTCGCGGCGCTCACGCCGCCCTGAACATCACCGCCGCTAGCAGATCCGCCACCCACCCCTGCCGCACTCGCTCCACCCCGTGCGGAGGGCTTCAGCATCAGCGTGGGATCGGCAATGCCGGCACTCTCCAGCTCCGCGCGTAGCTGGCTCACAATGCGCTCCTGATCAGCGCACTGCCACTCAAGCTCCTTTACTCGTTTCTCTAATCCGCGTACGTACTCGTTCGTGTAGTTGCTGCCACCCGCCTCCTTTAGGCGCAACTGCAGGTCCACCACCTGCGCGCGCAGCTCGCGCAGCTCCATAATCGTTGGATCGACGTTGCGGCGAGCCTTATTCAGCACCTGCTGCGCGCGGCAGGCGTACATGATTGTCTGCCGCATCTCCTCGTAGTTGATAGAGTGTGGCGAGACGGTGGCAATCATCGAGGTCTGGCTGTTGCCGCCGATCGAGTCGCTCAGCACCCATGTCAGGTTCGAATCGCGGTACGGAATGCTGAAGCCCCCTCCCTTGTTCTGCGAGAGGTCCGCCAGACGGTCGATCACGCGCCCCAGCACCGTCAGCGACTGGTTGATCTTCACACCGTCGTGGAACTCATTGCCCTCGGCTCCGGCCGCACCAGTGCGCTCCGACCCAGCAAGGTCCACCAGGTTCAGCTTGCTGCGCATCTGGAACGCGTTGTCGGAGTCGTCCATCGACAGCTGCACAATGTTGAAGGTGAGGATGGCGTGGCTGCGGCTGCTGCGGTCGTTGAACTTGGTCGCAGCCGTGTGGCGCTCCTGCATGCCCTTGCGAATCACGCGGGCGACGTCTTCCTCCTTGGACACCATCTTCCACGTCAGGCCTTCGATAAATGGACCGGAGTTGGGCGAGTTACGTATCCTCAGGTCCGTGTTGCGCTGCGGCCGGATGAGATCGAACACCTTCTCGTTGTAGATCTCGTAGTAAGACACCTCCACGCGGTACGTGAAGTCGGAGTCCTTGGCGCGCTTCGCACGGAGACCATCGAACAGGTCCGTGCACGCGCGCGGGATGATGCCTTGCAGCTCGTTCGGATCCAGCCCCGTCTTGTCCACCACGTCGTCGCCGTCATCGCTCTCAAACGGCTCCACAGCGCTGTCAAGAGGAGTGCTGTTCTCCATGCTGCTGGCCCCGCAGGGGACGGACCCTTTGCGAGCGCGGATGTCGCTCGTGCTCGGCGCGTAGCCGAGCATCGTGAAGGTCTTGCCGCTGCCCGTCTGCCCGTAGGCGAACACGCACCCGTTGTATCCGTCGAGGGTGTTGCCCACGATGGGCTTGCCGACGTGCATGTACACTTGGTCCTGCCCCGCGTACGGAGGGTGGCTCACATTGGCGTCAACCATCACTGGCGCGGAGCCGGCGCCGTCGTAGGCCGCAGTGGTGGAGGAGGTTGCGTCACTGTCGACCCCTGTGCGGGTGCCGCGTCGGACGGAATTCACCACCGGCTGCCCCGTTACCAGCGACTGCGCGCGAGAGCGGCGAGCGGAGTTCATGCCGCCCGTCAAGTACGTGTCCACCTTGCTCAGCAGCTCCCCCTCGCCCTTCGCAAAGACGGACCAAAAGCATCGCGTAAACGGGTGCGTGGTGAGCGGACGAAAGCCGCGAGATGGATCGAGGATCGTGAGCTGCGTGGGGTTCTGTGCGTCGATGCGCACGGTGCTGTGCGGCGCCACCTTTTGTGCGATTTCACGCTCACTGAAGGGGCGGACACGGATGTACACCTTCATGGCGTTGGACTGTGTCTGCGTCGTCGGCATCGGGTACTCGGCCATGCTGGTGTTGCAGCCATTTCGAGGACGACGATCGCTCTGCGCAACTGGGGGGCGGTCACGGATCGGTGTGGCGTGCGTGGAGGTTGATGCGGACACAGAGCGAGCTGAAAAAGAGCTTCGGCGCCGAGCGGTTCGCCGCGCCGACGAAATACTAAGCGGCGTGTTGTCGTGTAGCGAGCGGGCGGACATGGATCTGTTCATCTTTTCGGTATTCAGCTTTCAAGGTGTGGCAAGATGGCAACGGCCTGTCCGTGAGCGAGGCGAAGCGACAAAAAGAAAGGCGCTGGGACACACACACACACACAGAGGCACGAACAACAACAGCGGGAAAAGGGGTGGGTGCGTAAGAGAGCAGAGCACAATCGTCAGAGCCGCGGCAAAGCAGACCACTGCCAAGAAGAGGGACGACAACAATAACAGCAAGCGCGACGGTCTGATTGGCAAACGCTGAAGCGCACGAGTACTGAAGCGGCGCTGAAGCCCACTCCCCTCCCTCGAGGGAAAGAAAGGGGCACACACAAGAGGGAAAAGGGTAAAGCGCGTGCGCGTATGTGTGTGTGTGTGTGTCAGCGGGCAGACGGGACTCGAACACACACACACACAGACAGACAGACGGACACGAGAGATACACAAGGAGCAGGGCCGCTCAGAAACGGGCGTGTGCGTGGACGCGTACGTGTGAACAAGTAAAGAGGAGAGGCGCCAAGCAAACAAAAAAAAATGACGGAGAGCCCAAGACAGGCTGAACGTCAGGCACAAGAAAACAAAAGGCGGAGGAGACTGAACAGAGGGGGTGGGGAGAAGGCAGCCGCAAGATCAAGCAATGGAAGCGGCGGCTGACGACGAGAGAAGCTGTCACACGGCGAAGACAATAATCGTGAAATGAGAGGAGAATGGGGTAGAGAGGAAAAAAGGGGGGGCAAAATCGAGAAAACAGAACTATGGTGACACACACACACACACAAACTTAGAGAAGTATCTAGTGTTTCTCTTCTTTCAGACCTCGCTGATGTATGTCGTGCCGTAATCCAACCCGATGGACCCGTGCGCGTCTGGCGATGCGAATGCTGAGCCTTTCCGCCTATTTTCGCCCTCTCAAGTGAGTAACAGTGATGATGATGGTGAGAGGGAGAGAGGTGGCGATGGTAGTGATCAGATAGTTGCGTGTGCTTGAGATGATTGGTTCGGGTTTCTCCTTCTTGAGTTTGTATTGCGTCGTCCTCGTTGGAGGACCGGGGCCGGTTTCAGCGGCGCGTGAGAGGAGAGCGAGGGAAGAGTAGAATGCGGAGGGGCCTCTATCATGGGCTACAGACAGAGAGAGAGGGAAGCCAATGCCGGTGAGCATAGGTGGCTTTCGCACACCCGTCGTCAGTCCGCTTCTTGCCTTACACCACTGAAAAGAGGTGCAGCTGAGAGCGCGCCATTGTGACGACGACGGCCACCGAAGAGGCAAACGTACGCGTTAGTGCAGCAGCTCGTGTGTGCGTGTTGATCGTTCTTGTTTTCTTGCTTCTCTCTCATCAAGGGTGCACGGCAAAGTGGGTGGCAAGAGAGGCGTGCAGCCATGAGGGACAGCACGGCAGAGCGGATTGCCCTTTCCTCCGGCACGTCGTGCTTCCTTTGGATTCCGTCCGTGCTACAGAACTTCAGTCGCTTCGTTTATTTTCTATTATGTTTTCCTTCTCTCTTCTCCGGCGCATCTCCTTCAAGGGCGCCGATTCGGTCACATGTATCGCTTATATTACTCGATGGTGCGCGAGAATACGCGCATGCAGGGCCAGAGAGTGCCTATAGATACACATATAATAAGCACCCCGCCGCCAGTTACTCGTACGCCTTCCGAGTAAGGGAGGAGATGCCGGGCGGTCGCGAATGCGTCCCCAGAAGCCCGCCCTCCTCGCCTGCATGCCGCTGTTCACATACATAGACGCGGCTTTTTCTTACCGTGCGCGCCGCGTCGTGCCGGGCTTGAAGCGGCTCTCCCGCCTCTGCTCCATTTGCCGCTTGATGCCTTGCGACTGCTTGCGGATCCTCTTTGCCAAGGCAGAGAGACTCTTGCTTCGCTGTATGCGCTGCCCGACCTCGCGCACGTGCCGCGCCGTCGCTATCGCCGCCTGACGCTCCTGTTCACGGCGCCACTCAAGCAGCCGCGTGACCTCGTCCTGCGCTGCCGCCTCCTCATGCTCGTCGTCATCGCCTGGGGTGCCCTTGGATGAGGAGGCGGTCGCCTCGTTCTCGCGCTTCACCTCTTCCAGTAGATCGGTAAACTGGTACTGCTTCAGCTCTTTCTTGGCGCGCAGGCGCTCCACAAAAGCGGCTCGTGTCTCGGGGGTGGCGTCGGCACCGCTGCGGCGCATCTTCTCCTGCACCTCGCGCCGCTCCTTGCGTTTCTGCGCAGCGGATTTCATCTGGTGCCCGCCACTCATGAGAATCTCCTCCGGCATCACCGTCTTCTCCAGGACGCGGATGCGACCGCGCACCGCCGGGTGCTGCCGCATCATCTCCGGCGTCGCGTCGAAGTGCTTGAGCGGGTTGAAGCTGCGGAACTCCTCCTCGGAGTTTACAAAGACGATGTGCTTGTTCTGCGGGGCAGTCGAAGTCAGCGCTGCTGCCGCCTCCTCGTTCAGCAGCTCGGTCGCCCGCTGCTGGTCGGCCTTGGCCTTGAACTCGAGATACTGCACGTTGCGCCGGTTGTGCTCAATCGTCTTTTGCATGTCCTTCTTCCGGTCAGAGTCCACCAGTCGAACCCGGCGCTTCCTCATGCGGCCATTCGCCACATCCATCACCGACTTCGTCATGCCAATGTTGAACTCATCTGGGTTGCGCTGCGCTGCGGCGCGCTTGATTTCCTGCAGGCGGCGCACCTTGACCTTGCGCTTCTTTGCACGGAGAACATGATCCTTGTGCTTCTCGAGCTGGCCGAGATGCTGGCGCGACTTCGGCTGCGACCGTTCTAGGTGGGTCTTGCGCTTGAGGTGCTTGTCGAGCCCGCTGGCGCCTGGGTTGCGGCCTTTCCCCTTCGTCATGGCGGACTAACGTATGTGTACTTGCTTTCTGCAGGGAGCGGATGCAGCGGAGCGTATGAAGAGCAGGACGAGAGAGGGAGAGGCAGAGACAGACTGTGAGGCGCATGCCAAGACCACGTGCTGGATCGAAAACCACGTGCGGGATGAGGCTGTGACACTCAGCATACGGGCGTGCGAGGGCGTGTTTGTGTGCCACACACCTGCTCGACAGTGCCGACGTTGCGCCACAAACAGGTGCAGGCGCGAAGGAGGGAAGACGCCCACACATCGATGCGTTTCCTCGGTCTCTCCAGCCTCACCCCTCTATCGCTCCTTCCGCGTGCCTCATGACACCCCAAAGAAGCCAATGGAGCCGTTCCTCATTGGAGCTGCGTATCGCGCCGACCATCCTTCGCCAAGGACTCCACGACGCGCAGCCTGAGAGATGCCACGAAGTGATCCGGTAAGCGCGCGCTCTTGTGGACTCCGAGCAGTTAGAGCCCATCAAATGCGTTACGCCGACGAGGCTGGTGGCGGCGGTCTTCTTTTCTGTCTGGTGTCTTCCTTTCACGCATGTACGTGTGATTCTTTACGCGAGGAACAAAGAGGGACAGAAGGAAGAGACGACGAGCGCGAGTGGGGTTTGGCGGGTGAAGCGGAGCGAAGGTGTGTGTGTGGGGGGGGGTGCGGGCGAGGGAAGAAAGACGCCCGCTCGCTCACACACACACACACACAAACACACACCACGCACACTTCACACACATCCCCGCCCTCCCCCTCCTCCATTCCGACCGAAAGAAACAAAAAAAAACAAGACACTTACGCGTTAGAAAGAGCAACAGGCAGGGATGCCATGGCGCAGAAGGCAGCGCTGCCACGGCGTGACGAGGACACGCAGAAGAGGGGGAGGAGGAGAGAGAGAGGGGGGGGGGCGACGGATGCGGTGGTAAGCCGAGCCCAGCGCCTGTGCCACTCGTCCTTGCCATTCCTCTGCTTCGCTTTTGCCGCCAGAACCCCTCCGCGTGCTCGCTTCTTCTCGGCCTCAAAGCTCCAGCGACTTGGCGCTCGCATCCGCCACGCGCACCTCCGTCGACTGCACCATCTCCGCGAGCGCCCGGCAGCGCTCAGCGAAGAGACGGAGGCCGAAGCGCAGAATCTGTGCCGGATGCAGCTGGCCCACGCTCTCAATGTGAAAGAGGACGTGTGTCTTCTCCTTCTGCACACGAACTCGGTCTCCCTCGCTGGCGGCGGCCTCAGCACCCTTGTCGTCGCTGCGGAGGCACTCGCGGCACAGGGTACACTTCTCCGGCGCTACGACAGTCGCTGCCGCACCCTTTTGGCCACCTTCGTAGCCGAAAACACCAGCGGGACAGGACTTGACGAGCGCCTCGGCCGCCGAGCCAGTCAGCCGCTCACAGAGCTCGACGGAGGTCTTCATCTCGTAGTAGCACGCCGACACTGGGCTCCACTTGGCGTGCACCGCACCGAGGCCCTTCACAGCGATCGCCTTGAGCTTGATACGCTGGCCAGGGCCTAGCTTGCTGAGCAGGATATCAGGATGCACGAGGAACACCGCGTCATCATCGTCGTCTGCGCTGTGCTCCGTCGCCCCTGCTGCGCCGGCATACTCCTCGCGCCCCGTTTGGCAAGCGCCCGCCACAGCGCCGGTCTTCTTATCCTGCCCCGGCAGCGGCACCCACTGCAGCTGGCGGCTATACACCGGCGTCACCGCCGCATCCTTGGCGCCCGTGGCGTCCAGCTCAAACAGCAGCACGCGGCTCGGGTCCAGGTTGCTAAAGCTTGCCTGGTTGCTCTCGGTGATGTAGTGCATCTTCATTACCGGACCCGCCACCGGGACAAGGCCGAGGCGGTGCGACAGTAGCTCGTCCAGCACCGGGCTATCGTTTTCTTCGATCAAAACGCGGTCGAATGCCAGCGTCGGCACCTCCGTCGTCAGCACACGACGGAACAGGTTCGAAATGGGAGGACTCACGTTCTGCATCTCGAACGACATCCGCTCCACCCGCCGCGTCGACCACGGGAACCCGTCCACGGTCGTCCGCGCCTCGCTCGCCGCGCCATGCAACAACGACGATGACGCGCTGCTTGCTGCGGCGGTAGCGCTCTCTGACTCCTCGTCGTTCTTCTCCCGCTTCACGGGCGCATTCGCTGCAAAGCGCGACGGCGGCAGCCCGGCGACGGCAGACGCGATGCGGATATTCGACACCGTCGGTTTATCCGGTTTGGTGGTGGACGGAACGCTCTTACCACTGCTGTAGGCATACGTATGCGGCGAGCTCACCGTCTCGGTGTTCTCGGCGCGGTGGTAGCCGATCTGCACCTTGTTGACGTCCCGCCGCGGCTTCGACATGGAGGTGGGGACTAAATTTCTGAATGTTTGTGTGCCGAGTCGGTGCTCGCAGCAGCACGCCGCGCAGAAAGCTGCAAGGAAGGAGAATACCAATGTGGAGGCACAGCCAAACGCCAGCACCGGACCTAGCGAGCACTGCTTCTGGTGGCGGCTATCGCTGCAGGAAGGGAAGGTGACGAAGGGTGTGTACTCCAATGAGCAACAAGTGCGGGTCACCCAAGAAGAAGCGGAGAAACAGATGGGCAGTAGGGGGAAGGGGTGAAAGATTTGGTAGCTAGGTAAAAGGAGGAGACACGAATCGGGGCAGCGACCCAGATGGCAAGCGCTGATGATCAGCATGAAAAGCTTACACAGCAAAGGCGAGCACGACTGTTATCTATCCGAACACGAGAGGTTGAACGTCAAGATGGATGGCGCGTCCATGCACGACTGCCCCCCCTCCCTGTCCTCCGTGGCAGCCTCTGCCCTCCTTTTCCGGGTCGTCTGACACATGCGCCGGCATGTGCACATTCCCTTGTAACGGTTCCCCCTTCCACACTTCAAGACATGAGCGCCGCCGTTTGCGCCCGCACGTGGGCCACCCGCCCTGCTCTTCTCGCGCTGTGTGTGTGTCTCGTGAGTTGTTTTGTTTGTGCTTGTGTGTATGTGTGTAGGTGTGTGCGCCGCTTACCAGTCCAACGCCGGCCGTCGCTGTCTTCCGTTCTTCGTTTGCCCTGAGCCCGGCTCGCGTGCGAAGGTCCACGCACACGCACTTGCACCCTCACCTTATGCATTGCCGGCTTCGGTTGGGCATGCGTCTATGAATGGACGTGCTTAAGTTATACCCCACGATGATACGCACAGGCACGCACACACACACACGCACGCACGCACGCGTGCACGCCATGCGAGGCGCGAAGATCATCTCTCCCCCCTCCAGTGGCGCTCTTCCCTGCTCGCCTCTCGCCAACTTCATTTCGATGCGGCACACCATCGTTATCTGCTTTCTTAGCCACGCATCGGTCACCCCGCTCCGCACTTCAGTGGCGCATGAAACGAGTTTTGCCACGGAGTCGGCTACTCTGAAGAGGAAGACGACGACGAATCGGCGCTGCTGCTCGCATCATCGTCATCCTCCGAAGAGGAGAGGACGCCGATCCTCATTGGCGCTGCCTTCGCCACGTCGACCTTCGCTGACAGCACAGGAGCATCAGCGCTGTACGCGCTCGGGTCGTTGAAAGCGTCTGGACTCGTCGGGTCGATGCCTGCGCTTCCGGTGAGGGCGGCCCCAACGTTACCGGCGCGCCGAGAAGCCTTAGCACGGGCCTGCGTGTCGCCACCTGCAGCAGCCCCGGTGCGACGGCGCCGCTCCAGGTGCAGCTCCGCTTCTTGCTGCCGCAGCTCCTCGCGTCGCTTGCGGCGCTCGCGCTCCTCGCGCTCTGGGTCGTCTATGATGCGGTCGTTCTTGAACAGGTGCACCGTGATCTTGGTGTCACCGCATGTGAATTTCTTCAGCGCCAGCGCACGCGCCTCCACATTGCGGTTGGGGACATCAATGCGTGCCACGTGACCGACGATCGTGGTCGGACCAACGCGCATGTTGAGCGACTCGCTGAGGCTCTTGGCCAGAAGCAGGCGCACGTTCCCATACTTCCGTATGTCCGGCACCGGGTACACCAGCACGGACGGCGGACGCTCCTCGACTGCTTTGGCAGGGATGGCCGGGGGCGGCCGATGCAGAGGTGTGGTTGGCATCCCCATCATCATCGCCGCCATCGCCGCAGAGGGCAGCGTAGCACTAGCCCGGCTGCTACCGAGACTGCTGCCAGCTGCGAAGGGGTCATCGGGTGCCGCAGTGGGGAGCGCCGGCCCCAGCAAGTCCAGGAGCTCCTCTGCTGTTGGCGGAGCTTGCTGAAAGTCGAGGTCAAGGGACGCCTGTGGCGGTGCCACATCCGCGCTGTCGCCGCCGTTGATGACGGCGAGCAAGTCGGCTGCCGTAGGTGGCGGTGGCAGCACGCCACACGGTGCCGCAGACTCGGGCTGCACGCTCGTCGGATCGGCGTTCGGCTGCGCCGAAAACTGCAGCGGCGCGAGATCGCTGGTATTGCCTGCAGATCCGCCCATGGCGGCCATCTGCATTGCCCGAAGCTTGTCTGCGAGCGTCTCACCTGCGTTGGTAGACACAAACGGCGTATTGACGCTCGCTGGCGACGGCGCCGCGGGCACGCTCATCTGCACCGGCGCTGCAGGGGTACCGATCATCATAGGGGGTGCCACATCGGCCGACTTGCCCGTCGTAGAGGCTGCGTTCGCTTGCGCTCGCTTTGCCTCCTCGATCTTCTCCGCCAATGTTGGACCAGCGCTCTTTTTGAGGTTGATCGCGGCAGACTCGAGCTGCAACCCACCGCTGTCGCCGTCACCGTAGCCGTCCACGTCACCCTCACCGACTGGAACGTCGTGCACTGCGTAGCCGCCGCCAAACGGGCCGGAGTTCCACTGCCCATTCGCATCAGCACTCATGTCGCCGCCCCAAATGCCGGCTGCACTGGCGCCGTAGGCGCCGTCTTCGCCGTTCCCGTGCCTGCCCAGGACTCCCCCGGCGTCCTCCTGTGCCGCCGCGTTCGGGTGCGGCAGCCCCAGCTCCCCGCGCAGCTCTGCTTCAAGGTCTTCAAGGAAGGCGATGAGTTCCTCCAGGTTGTCGCCGAGCACCTCCATGTCCGGCGCCGCTTGCCGAAGCAAGTACAGGTAGTACTCATGGAACTCGTCTTCGGGGTTGAGGAAACCGAACATGTCTGGGTTGTCGCGAAGCAGCTGCGCCTCGGCCTCGCGCGTGCCCTTGGCGGCCACACTCTTGACGCAGAGACGGAAGATGTGGTCAATGTCAGCCGGCGGCACCTTGCCCGAGTACGTGGCCTGCACCCCACCAGCGCCCTCCGCGATGGGGTCGTCGTCCTCTGCAGCGGCGCCTGCGTCACCATTGTCGACCTCGCCACTCCCCTTCGCAGCTGCCGCGGCTGCGCTCTTGGCAAACGCCTGCCGCTCCGCATTCGATGGAACGACGACGGCGGCCGGGGTGCCCGGCCGAATCTGCCACTCGTAGTAGCCGAAGAGACGCTGCCGCAGCGCAGCGACCTTGGCCGCCGACGCCGCCTGCTCCTGCTTGTCGTAGCCAGCCGCCGCCGCCTCCGTTTGCTGCTGCTGATGTGCCACGACCAACCGCTCCTCGCGCAGCCAATCGCGGCCCTGCTCATGACGACGCTCCCACCACTCCCACGCTTCCGCCAGCTCAGCCGCCACCGCGGACGACGCCTCCTTCAGTGACCCGTTACTGTTAGATGTGGCGACCCCACACGCCAGTGCGGCGAGATAGGCGCCGACGTGGGTGCGGAGCTGCTGCAGCCACTTCGCTGACGTTGACCGCATTGTGAGGGAAAGGTTCTGGTCCATGGTGCAGATAACGTGGTTGCAGTGCACTGTGTCGTACGACTGCACCGAGATGCACGTCGGTGGCAGCTGTGAAACCGGCGGCAACGCGCGCGCGCGTCGAGTTTCGCGCCACCGACTCGTCAGCACCGACGACCACCCGCGGCAACGCGTCGGTGCTTTGCGCGGACGCTCGTGGAAGTGGCCGCAGAAGACCACCGCCGCTGCCTCATGCAAAGGGTCGACCTGCTCCACGACGGTGGCGGCTACGGTAGACGACGCGCCCATGACGGCTGCCTCGCGCGCCGCCACGTCGGCGATCGACTTGGCGAGAAAGAGAAACGGCCTGCCGGCCGCCTTGGCGCACTGCACCGCATCAGCAAGAACACAGTCGCTGCTGAAACTCGCCACACGGCGACCTGTGCCAGCTGCCGGAGAGCCGCTACCCGAGGACTCACCGCCACCACCGGCGCCGCCGATGCTAGAGGTGGAAACGCCATCATAAACGAGGCCGATCCCCTCCTCGCCGGTCGGCACCACACAGCTTGGGTACAGCGCGGCCGTGACGCACGCGTGCAGGGCGCGACTCGTGGCCACCTCCGGCGGCAGGGCCGCCATCGCACCACCAAGCGCACTCGACACCTGCGCCACGCTCTCGGACGTGCTCTGCTGCACCGATTCCACGCACACCCGTAGAGTCCTCTCTGCCTCCGACTCCCCAGCGCCGGCGCGACCCCTCTCGCCTCCTTCGCCGGGTTGCAGCAGCAGCCCATAGGTTCGCATGAGCATGCAGAGTTGCACCTGAGTGTCGAAGACTGCCTGCAGAACCTCGCCTGCAACGCCGCACTCCGCCAAGAAATCGCGCTCCGCCTCTGGGTTGGCCTTCGTGGAGCACCACATCTGATACACGTGGAAGGCGCTGACGACATCGCTGAGCGAGTCGCGCGAAAAGAATAGCCGCGCCTCCGTCAAGAGCGCCGCCTGCTCCTCCGCAGCTTCGCGTGCGGCATCCGACGCGTCCGCCACGCGCACAGCTCCGGCACCCTGCAACGACAGCAGATCGCTGCAGCACCACAACGCCCCCACCGCCGTGACGGCTGCCAGAGAAGAGCGAAGCAGGCTGCCAACGATAAGAAGTCGCCCCACCTGCAGAGGCACAGGCAAACACAGGGAAAGCACGGCCATGGGCTGCAGCACGAGTTGACCCATCGCCGGGGAGCCAGCGGTGTGGTCGACGGCGAGGTGCCCGGCGGCGCGCAGGTACGACTCCACCGAAGCCATGATGCGACGCACCGCCTCGTAACGCGTCGCCGTCGCAGCAGGCACGCCAATGAGCTGCGACGCAAGGACGGTGGACACCTTGCTCGCTATCGAGGGTCCACCACCAACCGCACTGCTCAAGTTGGCGCCTCCGGCAGCGGAGAGCGAGAAGGCCGCGCGCTGCGACAGCGCCGCCTCTTCCCGTGCCTGCAACACCTGATACACCTGCACGTAGCGGCTGAAGGGGAGGCGGAAAATGATGTGTTGGGCGGGGTCCGCACTAAGGCGGCGGTGGTGCGCTCCGTGCAGGATAGACTTAGGGATCAACTGAATAACCACTGGCGAAGCGGGCGTGCTGCCGTCGCCGCCAGCAGCAGGGGACGCCGTCGCCGTCATCTTGGCTAGCTTGCGGCGATGGCGCAGCTGTGCGATGGTGCTGTACTCGATGACCACGGTGTCCGCCATGGTAGTCGTGTCCACCGTCGTGTAGCCGTTGCGCGCACAGTCGACGACGAGCCCGACATCCAAGCCGGAGGGCAGCACCGACTGACTAAGTTCGCTCGTCGCGACAATGATCCAGCGCTGACAGGCGTCTCTCACGGCCGTGCGCTGCGCGACCGTCAGGAACGACGAAAACGGTGAATCCTCAGCGAGGGCGGTGCACACCCGCGACGCCGCTGCATCGCGCTCTGCCGACGTTCGCTGCGCCTCCCGCACAGCATTGGCGATGACGTGGACGTAGTGGTTGTTGGGTGCCACGAGTACGATCGCCGAGAGCGGCGACCGGCCTTGCGCAGCGGTTGCACCAGCCACGCCGCGGTCCGCCTTGTCAAACTCATCGACGCATTGCTGAATGAGCGGCAACCAGTAGCGCCGAAAGGCGGCCGGGTGAGCAAAGTCTGCGTCGCCGGCGGCCATGATGCGCGCAACAGCATCCACGTTTTCGGCGTACGAGACCAGAGTCGCCTCCATCGCAGCGCTATCGCTGATAAGGCAGCTCCCCTCCTTCTCGGTTTTGAGCAGCCACTGCACGGCCTCCTCCAAGTACAACGTGGTATTCGCCGTCACCAGCGTCGGGGCCGTCTGCAAGACGAAGGTGGTCGCCGTGCACCGCGATGGCGCGAGGAAGGACAGTAGCGTCGTCGCACAGGCCTCATCAGGGCAGTTCAACACGATGTGCAGCCTGCGCCTCCGCGCCGCATCGGGGCCCTGTGCTGTGTCTGCATCGGGGCCGGCGGCCGACCCATTCGATGATGAGGCAACTGCCGATCTGGCCGGCGCGCCACGCTGGTGTTCCCACTGCTGGTGCACCGCCAAAAGATCGCGCAGCAGCGAGAGGCACAACTCCGTCGATTCGTTGCGCAGATGGGCGTCGTCGAAGACGACACATCCGACGTCCTCGAGGCAGGGGTCGCACAGGAGCTGCCGCAGCATCACCTCGGCGGTGGTGACTACGACGCTGGTGCTCTCGGTGGTTTCGTTGTGGTTGGGCACGGCTGCGGCGACGGTGCGGGAGTGCTGCACGTCCTCGCCCCGCTCCTCGCGCAGGCGCAGCGTCGTCAGCCGCGCCGCCGCTGCATTCGCACTCACAACGATGAGCCGCCGCCGCTTCAGCACCTCCGTCTCCGAGAGCACGATGGGCACTTGCAGCGTGCGGCCGCTGCCAGCCGGGCCGACGAGGGCCACGACAGCGTGGCTCAACACGGCGTCAAGAAAGCCCATGCGCTGCTGGTGCACGGCAAACCGCTGGCGGTGCGGCAGCCACTGTCGGCGCATCTTCAGCAGCTGCGTCATTGGCAGCGTCTTGACGGTGGCGAACACAAACGGTGGCAGCGGTGCCAGGTGCCGCGACGACGGCGCGTTCGTCGGGGCTGACGCTTCATCGGCGGTCATGAGCGCTGCGTACGCCATTGAGGCGTGCTGGAAGTGAAGCTGTCCCTTGGTGCCCACGCCCAGAGAAGGCAAGGACGAGGAGACCGCACTCATCGCTTCCTGCCACCGCTTCTCCCAGCGATCGACGTCGATGGCGCTGACAGGAACATCGAGGAGGTAGTTGGGCCGCCGCGTGTCCACAGCGCCAGCTGCCGTGGCGTCGGGCTGCTGTAGCCGCTCCACTGCCGCACGCAGCGCAGACACAGGGGCGATGGGGCACGCCTGCCTCGTCGTAGGAAAGGTGCTGAGGCTACAGGACATAACAGGCGTGTGTGTATGTGTGTGTAAGGGTGTGGCGTGCAGTTCTTGCCGCACGGCTGGAAATCGCCAACCAACAATTAACCGGCGCTAGTAGACGAGGAAAAAAACGAAAAAAAAATCCACGGCCACACAACCAAGCAGCTTGACCGCGGGTGACGGACTAGAGACGAACAGGCTGTACGCTCAGACACACGCGGAGAGGCAGAGGGATGCAGGGAAGGCGACGGAGGCAATGTGTTCGTGCGTGCGTGTGTGTGCGCAGACAGTAAAGGGAGAGGAGGAAGAGCTGAAAACGGCAGTGGAGTGGTTCAATTCGTGGTGCTTGGGTGTGCGCGTGTACGGCGTGGAGGCAACGTAAGCTCCCCTCGACACACCGGTTATTTTCTTTGGGCTCAATGATGGCGAAAACAGAAGAGCCCCTCGCCCTCAATAAAGAAACAACAGATGCAGCGACGGTGGTGGTCGTAGTAGAGGTGGTGGTGGGGGGGGGAGGAGGTGATGACCGTGTCCGCATAGGAGCGCCGGGAACGATAGCAAGGGGGTGAAGGAGAGAGACACACTGGACAGGAGACGTGGCGACGACCACGCCATACACGCGACGGCACTCCGGGCCATGCATCTCCCCTCCGCGGACCCTGCTCTGTCCTTCCAGTCGGTATGCCCTGTGTCTCTGCGAGACACAGGGCACGGACCAGGACAGGTGAGACACCCTCTTCTTTCTATGGGCATCTTTGCGGTGGTGAGAGGGCCACAGCCCACACTCACACGGGACAAGCGCTTGCGGTAGAGAACGACGCTCACTAGCGGCTCTCCCGCACAAGCAAGGGGCTTCCGTTAGAGACAGAGAAAGCCTCGTTGTTAAACAAGCAGAGTGGTGTTGGTGGCGCAGCGCAAGGCGCGGGGTTGTGGCAGAGAGCAAAATTTCTTTGCTTACATGCACCACGCGCAGCACCGCGCGCGGGCTTGCCAACCACCACCACGACCACCGAGAAAGACGGCCACTCGAGTAATAACGAGCACGGCAATGCGGCCAACAACACGAGCACGCCGACTCGTGTCGGTGTCACAGAGAGAGAGAGAGAGGGAGTGCGGCACAGACATCGAAAGGCATCGGCAAGAGCATCGTCAGAAAACTCAGCACACCGCCACACACAACGGAAAAAATATAAAAGGAGGTGGCACCTTCACACGCTGCCCAGCACACGTGCATCGATGTCTCCTCTCGTTGTCTGCTTTATTGGCACATCCATGTGATCGCGCCCCCCTCTCCCACCCCCGCATCGCCTCCCTTTCTTCTCTTGTGTGACCTACACGTCGTCCTTGATGCCGCGCAGGCAACGCAGCTCCTCGTCCGTCACCGGGAACTGGTTCGCTTCCAACGCCTGCTCAACGAGTTTCTGCATGCGGTAGTGGCGGTAGCAGAAGTAGAAGACGGCTATGGTGAGGATGAAGCCGAGGATGGAAATCACGATCGCCCCCGGGGAGGCCGAGAAGGCCGTGCTGAGGACGAAGGAAGCATCCCGGAACGTGTCGAGCGGTACTGCGGTGCTGTTCGTCAGCCACACAAACGACCACTCCGTAATTTCCAGCGCCGGTGACGCCTTCGAGTTCCAGGTGCCGATGAAGAGCGAGCTGCCATTCAAGAGCTGGATGTTGATCGAGTAGGCCGCGTAGAGGCGGTTGCCGGTGGAGTCGATGGTGCAGTCGCCAGCGAAGTTGTCAATGGATGTGCTGCGGATGTAGGGCAGCAGATGGGCGGCGACATTCAGCGACACATTTTCAGCGACGGCGCGAGAGACGGAGTCTATCAGGACGTAGCCGGCGTCCACGGCGAAGCCAGCGTAGGGGCTGATGGAGCTGATGTCACACGACTCCACCGACGAGAGGAACCCGCCGTCACTCATGAGCTTGCGCATCTCCTGCCGCGTCGTCGCGTAGTCGCTGCTTGTGTAGAGAGTGTTCAGTGCCTCCAGGCGGGTCTGCGTCACGTTGGGGTAGATGCAGATGGAGCTCGGCAGTTTCTGACGCAGCGCATCGCCGTTCGCCGAGGCCGCAGCGGCGTGGCAGAGCGCGCTGTCCATAAAGAAGATGTACTGGCGCATGTAGGTGAGGTAATCACTGAGCCTGAAGAAGGTCTCTGCCTGTGCAGCCGTGAATGGGTTGATGAGAATGATGATGCGGCTCACCAACTTGGCGTAGATCTTCTCCATGCAGTCCGCCACGGTGGCGTTGTTACCGTCGGAGAGGTAGTAGGTCGCCTCCACGTATAGGTTCTGCTGCTGCATCCTCGTCGCCATCGACTGTGCGCGCGAGATGCCGAACTGGTCGTTTGAGGTGATGATGATCACGCGTTCCCACCCGTAGTGCACGCAGAGCTGCGTCACCGCCACATCCGCAAAGGTGTTCTTTGGCAAGCTCCGCGAGAAGTAAGGATACGTGTGCACGTTGTCGGTGAAGTAGTCGTTCGAGACGGCGTAGTCGAGCTGCGGGATATGAAACTCGTTCACCACAGGGGTGACAGCCATGACAACCGCGTCGGAGCCCGGTCCGGTGAGCACTGTACACGAGCGAGCTATCGGGATCAACGACGCCAGCCCCATGACGCCGCTAGCGCCCGTGCTCACGGCAACAGGGTAGAAGTTGAAGACGCTGTCGCTGTCGTTGTCTGCGACGTTTTCGTTGTGGGCCGTAAGCACAAACAACATTGAAATCATCATCTGCGTGAACGCGCAGTTCGAGGGCGACGCCATGCAGATCTTTGCTGTGCGCAGCGGCGACGTCTTGATGAGGGCACTTGTCACATTTGGGTTCGCATTCACCTGCGCCGCGTCTGACGAGTAGTTCTTCAGAGTCCACGTCACGAGTGGGTTGCGCACCGTGTGGCTGGCCGTGATGAGGGAGAATACGGTCTCGACGCGCTGGTAGTAGATCGAGTCGAAGGCAACGTTGCCGGTGTAGCCGCGGAAACGGGCGGCGCGCAGCGCAGACATGTTGTCGATCGCCCCCTTCGCAGCGTCCAGCATGAGAAGGCCGTCGAGGAGGTGACTCAGCACGAAGGCGCCGTACTCATCCACGGCGGTTCCGTGCGTCGTGGGAAAGAAGCCTTGGCTGACGAGCTCCGCTGGAGGCGTGTAGGCAGAGACGAAGATGGCACCCCACGGCTTCGCGGTTCCATTGACGTCACTGGTCAGGTCTGGAAGCACATTCAGGCTCTCGCGCGAGGCGATGAGAAAAACGCTGTTGGCGGCACGGCGGTTGCGCTCCACGGCGGCGTGCAGGCGACGCGTCTCTGCTTCCCGCAGGAAGCAACCCACGCCCCGCGCGCGGTACTTGATGAGGGATGCGACGACCGCATCGTCATCTGTCGTCGAGGCAGCGCCGTTCATGAATGCGTGCGCCACAATAGTCGCCGTTGTCGACGCCGTCTGCCCCTCCGACGTGACGGCCTGTGCAACGCCGTCGCCATAGTCGTCGTTGCTCAAGGCCAGGCTCATGGAGTACCAGTTCAGCTGATTCGACACGACCTCGAGCAGCCCACGGACGTTGATCATGTCGCGCGGCACCATGCACATAGTGCGCAGATTCGTCTTTGGATCGCACAGACGCGTGTTCGATGAGTGGGCGGAGATAATGAGGATGTCGGACGTTGTGTCGTTCTGCCGCAGCATATCCACCACGGATGCCGACACGTCGGCCGTCTCGGCCAGGAACAGGACGCTCGGGAAGGTGAGCGGGTTACTCAGCAAGACGGTGATCTGTGTCAGTGCGGTGAGGAGATTGCCGCCAGTGTCGAGGATGATGGGTGCAGGGCGGAAGAGAGTGTTCAGGTACTGGTGCGTCGCGGATGTGTTTGTCAGGAAGGCCGTGATCGCCTCCGAGAGAGAAACCTCTGTCAAGGTGGTGCGGCTGAGGTCAGTGAGAATCACCCACACCAGTCCACTCGAGTTTCCGGTCGCTGCACCGCTTGCACTGCAGGTTAGCAAGCACACAAGCATGACGAAGGCAGCAGTGGCGAGCAGCACGACCGCTGAGCGGCGAGGCTTCGCAGAAGTCAATGCGGGCATGCTTCTCTCCCGCCGTCTTCCTTTCTTCTGCGGGCTTGTGTTGGTGCCTTTTCTGCCTAGCAAGCCTTACTTTAGCAGTGGAGTGACGGTGGGCAGGCGTCGTGCGATCTTCTCGTCGTTAGAGCGAGCCGGGAGTGGAGTGAAGGAGGGGGGGGCGGATAGCGGCCGCTGCGTCAGGCTGGCGTGATTGCGTGTGCGTGTGTCGGCGCTGCCCCCCAACTTGTCGGGTCCACAAGATTGATGGGAATGGTCAAGATGAAGGCGTGCTTTTCCTTCTGTCCTAGACCAGGCACCGAATCGTCGCTCTCAGCACACAACCAAGCTCGCGGAGGGGGGGGAGGAGGTGCGTGGGGGTCTCTGAGCGCACAGCTGTATCTGGCGGCGGTGCTGACCGTGGCGGCGGGGCAAGAAGGAGCAAAGACTACCACTTGTTTTCGTTCTTGTGACAGCCCTGATGGTGAACGAGGAAGCGCTCAAAGACAGGCAGGGGAGGGGGCGAGTTGTTTGGCCGTCACCAGCCTTTACGTTCATGTTTTTTTTTTTGTTGTCGAGCATGTGCGGGTCGGTGTCGAGGAGGTGGAAGGACCCGCGCGGTGTGCGCGTGCGTGGGCATCGGTAAAAAACAGCCGAACAAGACAGGGAGAGGAAAGAAATGAGTGTCAGCAGAAGAAAAGGCGAGTGGGAGAGAGGGGGGGAGGGAGGGAGCCAGGGAGGGAGTGAGAAAGCCGCACGCAACGACAAGGCGGACGCCAAAGCGCTCCGAAGGAGACAGGCAGCGCATCACCAAATAGTCGGCGCGCCGATACTGCCAAGAGGCATCGATGCGCTCGGCTTGGAGCGGCTGGCGGTGCGTTGCCCGCCAATGGTGCACCCTGCCTTTCTCCCTACCCTCCCCCACCCCCTCCCACACAGCAACCTATCCCCTCCACGGAAATAAGACACGGGTGGGAGGGGGTGGGGAGGGCCGTGACGAGGGGGGGGAGCGGTGGTGGGCGTCTCTGCAAAATGCACTGCAAGTGGTGGCAACAGCGGCGTACGGTGCGCATGAGCCCCTCAGCACTCACTAAGGCTTTCTCAGCCACCACAGCCAGCGAAAGACTGGAAGGGGGGGGGGGCAGCAAGAGAGGCGGCTAAGACAGGGGCGCAGGCAGAGTTCTTTCCTACTGCCAGCAACACCTTGCAGACGTGGCGCATCCCTGCGACGAAAACGTTTTGCGACCGTCTAAAGATCCACGCACGTGTGTGGGTGCCTCACGTTGTGTGTGTGTGTATGTTTTTTTTTTCGTCGGTGTTTTTTAACGCCCTCCATCTTCGCTGAAATCTCCAGAGACACACACTCAAACAAACATACGGGCATGGAATGCGGCAGCGGCGCTGGCAGCGAGTGGACGGCGAAGAGGCCATCGATGCAAGCATGACATGGAAAGAAGAGGAAGGAAAGAGATAGGGAGGGAAGGGAAGGGAGAAACAGAACAAAAAACGGTCTCTCGATACACACACACACACACAGACATGCACCGACACAGCAAGATGAGCAAAAACGGACACCGAGCGGCTACAGGGACGTCGTCTTCCTTTTTCTGTGTTTTGCCTGCTGTAACCCACACACCGACGCACCGGCGTACACACATACTCACGAGCTCGGCTGGGGTGAAGAGAGCAAGAGAGCAAGAGAGAGAGAGAGACAGAGACATGGGACGAGTACATGGAGAGCCGCCGCTCCTCGAAACGCGCAACGCGAAAGCGGAGAAGAAAAAGAGTACGCGGACACACACGCGCACATGAATACAAAAAGAAAATGCTCAACGAAAGGCAGGTGAGCGTGAAAAAAAAAATCTAGCTGAGCACGTGTCGCAGAGGGAGGGGAGAGGAACAGTTGCGGTGCGACGGATAACGGCGGCGATGGCGTCGGAAGTACGGATCGAAGCGCACAAGAGAGAGATACAGAGGGGTAACCCAACAACGGACAAGAAAGCGGCAACGGCGAATAGGCAGGTTCCGCGCATCACCGCCCCGTTTACGATTCTCACCCGAACCTTTTCTGACTTTTTCCCCTTTCTCTCGCCCCATCTTTCAAGCTCTCTTCACGTGCGCTCTCCACGGAGGCGCAATGCTAGCTGCAGGTCCTTGGGGTACAGCGTTACACGTTTGGCATGAATGGTGCACAGATTCGCGTCGCTGAGCAAACTCACAAGGTAGCTTTCCGTCGCATCCTGCATCGCCTCGAGGGCGGAGTGGCGCATATGCATCGTGTCCTTGAAGGTGGACATAATCTCCTTCACGAGACGGCGGAACGGGCTACGCGCGATGAGCATCTCCGTCGAGTGCTGGTATTTGCGCACCTCGCGCAGTGCGACAGTGCCTGGGCGCCAGTGACGACGACGCTTGGAATCAGCGATGCCTCCGCGCATCGCTTTGGCCTCCTTCTTGGCCATCGAGCGGCTCTTCTTGTTCATCTTGCGACTTGCCACATTCTTCTTCGGGTGGCTGGCCACAACAGCGGCCTTGGTGACGCCGGCCATACTGAAGGAGCTGTGAGCGGGTGTGGCAGTGAGAGGGGGTGGGGTGGAGGGAATCGTGTATATCAGTACGTGTACACTTGAGGTCGCGCGTGAAGGAGAGCAGATCAAGGCACAGGGCGGACAGAGAGAAGGGGCGTGGGTGCTGGGACTGCGGGAACGACGACGGAAGAAGAGGGGAGAACAACAAAAAAGCGTTGGCTAATGGAGACGCAAATCGAAGGCCGAAGAAGTGAGAGGGAGGGGAGAGGGAGGGAGGGGGGCATAAGAGGGAGACAGCATGGTAAGCGACACAGAACAACAACAAAAGAAAGGAGCCCGTGCGGGGATGTGTTGGTGCGGAGAGACGGAGGAGGTGGGTCTGAGCTGAGCAGACACACACACACACACAGACACGTACACGTACACACGCATACAAATATGCACATGTAGGTATGCATATACATCTATGCAAACATATATATATGTCTAGATCTATGTGTGTGTGTACACATATACGTATGTGTCTATCACGCCAAGACCGTACGTGCGGTGCACTGGTTTGCTTGTCGGCTTCCGTTCTGTAGCCGCCGCGGAGGGCAAGCACACACACACACACACACACACACACACACACACACACGCACAAGGGGAGAGAGCAGGCGCGAGCGCTCTTCGCGGAAGTAGAGGTGGAGGCTGGGGCGACAGTGGCCTCACATGTCCATCAAGGAAAAATATTGCTCCAGTTTGCTGCGCACCCCAACGGTCCACTCCACCCCTAAGCCATTGAGCACCGTCGTCAGCTCGGCCACCACGTCCTTCGGCTCTGTCGGGGCCACAATGTTCGTCACCTCTATTTCGTACGTCTCGCACTGCCGGTCGCCCCGTGAGCGGCACTGGGTGAACGGGATACGTGGCGCCTGCGCGTCGGCTGGCAACTTGTAGAGCGTCCTGTCCAAATGGATGATCAGCGGCGGAACGGGTGGCAGTTTGCCTGCCGTTCCGTAGCCCCGGTGCTGCTGCTCCTGCTGGGAAAGATAGTAAGAGGTGGAGGTGTAGGTGGGCTGGCTCTGCTTTGCGAGAGCCGACGCTGTCCCAGCAGCCCAGCTTCGCTGCAGCGTCGACTGCTGCGCTTGAGCAGCCCACCACGGCACTGACAGGCGCTCCGTCGTGAAGGTGGCGGTGCGGCACAGCTCTCGCACCCCGAACTCTTTCCACACCGTCTTCACCACCGCAAAGCGCTCGGCGTACTCGTGCAGAAACTGCGTGGGGTTGTCGATGAGAGCACGAGCCACCACCTCCGACACATCGACCTTGCTCGACAGCGAATTCTGCTGGCCACCGCTGAACACCTGATGGGCCTTGAGAGTGAGAAGGTACTTGTTCGAGTGCAGCTGCTTGCGCAGTCGCAGGAAGCTCTTTCCGCGCCGCAGCGTCTGCTCCGGGCTGTCGAAGAAGAAGTCCTCGTTCGTTTCCTGTAGGTAGCCGTTCGGATTCGTGTGCCACCACGTGTCGTCAGCCCCGGCCTCCTCGCCTTCCACGGGGTTCACCTCGGTGTTTGAGAGGTGGCGTCGGTCCTGCGAGCTCTGTGCAGTAGCGGCCGATGTCGACACAAGCAGCTGCTGCAGGTTGCGTCGCACCTCCTCGTACCCATTCACGTTTGTTAGTCGAAGCTTAACGTCGTTCGCGTCCCGCTCCGCTTCGCGGGTTGCCGCGAGATACTGCGTGTACCTCGAAAACTTGCTTTCGCTACCCATGTGGAACGGCACCGCAAGCTGGCGGAGGAAGTTACCCACCTCCGTCGCCACGTCATCGACGGCGACGCCGCACTTTGGTACCTCAAGCTCGTAAATGGTAAGCCCTGGAAGAAGGTAACTCGCGTCGACCCGCACTCGCAGTCCCTCTCTGAACTCCCGCTCACTCTCTGTGAGCTCGAGCGCCGTGACGAGGCCCTGCTGCAGGGCAATCAGTGGGGCGTACGAAAACACCTTCCGCAGTGTCATGAATCCAGCAACGGCCTCTAGCTGCGGCACCACCGCAACGGCGCCAGCACCACCACCATCTTCCAGTTTTCCGCCCTCCTTGCTCAGAGTCCGCTGCGACGTCGCGAGCTGCTGCTGCGTGTAAGCCGTGTGCGTCCCCATTGCTGCAAAGCGAACCTGCGTGAAGTGCGCGTCAGAGCTATCAGGATCCGCGGCCGACGCACCAGCGTCGTTGGATGGCGCGTAGGCGCGCGCAATGGCACTCAGATGGGACAGGATCCGCACAATCGCAGAATCGCCTGCGCCGTCGTCGCTGTGCGGACGCTGCTGTGCGTATGCCGACAACACGGTAAAGATATTGCTCGCGCCGCCGTCTGTCGCCGTCGAGGCAGGGACAACGCCAGTGGTGAAGAGGGAGTCGGGGACAAGGCGCACGAGTGCCTCCACCACCGCCGCCGGCACCTGCGCGTCCTCCACCACAAAGCTCATCTGGTGGCCGTGCTCCACCGTGTTTTTCTGCTTCAGGATAAGCTTCCCGGCAGCGCCAGGGATGAAGATGGGGAGCGGGAGTCCGTGATCAGATCTGCCGCTGCCTCCGGTTTGCGGTATCACGGTCGCGGCATGCGCACAGCCGAAGGTGCTACTACCAGCCGCAGCGCCGATACCCGGCGGGACCTCGCCGCGACATGCACGCAACAGCGCCTCGTACTCCGCCTCTGGGTCGTAGTTGCCGTTGCCGCCTGCACTCGCGCTCGGAGCCGAGGCCGCGGAGCGGGCGTAGACAGACGCCGGATCGCACGGCACGCGCAGCCGGAGCACGCTACTCCGCTCCTGCAGCGCGGGATAAGGAAAGTCAAAAAATAAGTCGTAGTAGCACTCATCCTTGAGGTGGTGGTTGGCGAGGGTATTGAGGGTGCGCTGGTAGCTCTCCGCATCTTCCAGCGAGAGCTTCACCTCAATCTGCATAGCCGTTGCTCTTCCTCTTAACAGCGGGTAATTGCTCAGTCGATAGAAAGGAAGGAAGAGTTACCGCGTGTCAGGCACGGGGAGGAGAGACCGCAGCACGACAAGGACCGCCCTGTTCTGCTGTGGCGTAGAAAAATTGGCGTATATCCCCTCTCAGTGTGTGAGCTTCGGGGGTAAGGGAGGGAGGTGGGAGGGGGTGGGGGAGAGCACGCGGGGGTATAGAGTCTATGCGGTGAGAGGGATCCGTGCGAAGGAAAAACAAGGTCGACACACACGGAGCGCACGCTGGCTGTGCCGGATGGGTGGTTGCGGTGGCTTGGGTGGGTGGGGGAGGTTGTCGTCTTGATACGCCCTCCCTCTTTGCGTTTCGAGGTGGCCACTCTGCTACGTGCACCGCGGCAGAGCGAAGCAAAGGCAGGGCACAACGCGGGCAAGAGTGCGATGAAGGCGCTTTGAGGTCCACATGCACCGGCGCATGCTCTCGTGCGCCGTGGGCGGTGGAGCAAGGGCATGGGGAGGGAGGGAGGGAGGGGGCAGAGAGGAGGGAGGAGGGGGGGGGGTACCGCAAGAAGACAGACAGGCAGAGCGCTGACGTTCGTGCTCCATGTTTACATCCACGCAGACCCATGTAGAGCTCTCGAGGCGCAGGGTAAGTGTGGACAGGCAGTTCAAAAATACGCCGTCTGCGCGTGCCGGGATGAACTCGTGCCTCACACGTGCCCCTTTCTCTTCCCTGCTCGAGAGTTCGAGCACGCGGCGGTGCGGCCCTCTCGTCTCTTCACCGGTGAGGGCATGTGCTTTGATCTCGCCTCGACGCTGTCAAGCAAGCGCCACTAAAAAAACAACGGGAGAGATCCACCTGCGGCTCAAGCCTCAATGACGGCCGCGCACCAACGCGAAGGCACGGCCGCAGTGAGGCGATGAGCAACAACAACAAACCGTCAAATACGGGTAAGCGCTCGCAGCGGGGAACGCAGACCCGTCTTTAGCACGCCTGGCACCGCACGTGAACACACACACACACACACACGCAGCGCAAAGTAAATGGGGAAGGGGACGGGTGATGGACGGGCCCTAAAATTCTTTCAAATTTCCACCTCTTCCCTCGCACGCGGTTCGATCTTTTTCCTCTCGCGCTTCTCGTTGCCGAGGCTCATCCAACTCCTCGGCGCACACAGATATACATATATATATATATGCATCGATATTGAAGCAAGCGCATGTACCCGCATCGCCAATGTCCACCTTCCCTCCTCCCCTATACGGCCGCTGCGCCTCCGGGAAGAAGTAAAGACGGAGGAGGAGAATGAGGGTATACGCAGGCACTCGGAGCGAGTGATCGAACAAGGGCAGCTGAGCCACACGCACCATACGGCACGCACGTGACTTGTGGACACCGCATTCCGCGCAGGCGCCTACTCCTTCTCGTGGTTTATGTCCCCGGGCACCTCCACCATGAGCAGCGTGTCATCATCATAGTCGATCTTTACCATTGAGGCGATACCCATGAAGCAAGCCACCACCACTGCGGCGAAGGAAACGACGCCGATAAGGTACTCCTCGTCCTTGGAGGAGAGACCCACCGTCGGGTGCGGTGCAACGTATGTCTTGGAGTCAGCGCTCGCCACTTGCGCCGCGGTAATGGAGAGCGCGACAGCGACGAGCGCCCACATCTGCACGAGTGCCGTCGTGTTCATTCTATCGCCTTGCAGCTACTCTTGCTTCGTGGGTCTCACAACTAGCAGCTGTTGCCTGAGGGCGACGCACTCTTGATAGACAAGTTCGCGCTCGATCCAGCGGTACCCAGAGACACCACCCCTATTTGCTTGTGCAACCAAGATACGGAAGCAGACTGGAATGGATCGGGAAGGAGTGGGGAGGGAGGAAGTATGTTCGGTTCTCGCGTCTGTGCGACGTTTCCGCAGCGAGTTTCTGTGCGTGTGCAGACGTTTTGCACGCGAGTTGTGTGGCGGAGCAGCGCGAAAAAAAAATTATAGAGAGAGGACGGTATCAGAGTGAGAGCGAGAGAGAGGCGCCACCCAGAAACAACCCGAGCGTGCGTGTTGCTTGGGGCGGTTACACAAGCAGACAAGACATGAGCGAAACAAGGAGATAGAAAGAGTAGGCGAAAAGGAGATGTGATAGTCATGCCAATCATGCCGCCGAAATAGAAAGGGGAGAGTGGAGAAAAAGGGGAGGGACGCGCAACGACGTTGGACAACAGTATGAGGCGCGAGTGAGGGACAACGTAGCGTATCCGTACTTCTTTCGTTGCCGTTGAAAGCGTCACGACCGCTCGATATACTTTTTTTTTATCGAAAGATGCGCTCCTTTCTTTGCGTATACATGCTTCTATATATTTGTACGCGCATTGAAACCTTGTGCAACGCCACTGAAGCGGAAGAATGTGGAATGTCATGAAGCGCACCAACCTGCTGTGCCCCTTTTCCTTGCATCCCCTCTGCGCGCCACTGCATGTCGTCGTGTTAGCCGCCGACACAAGAGACATGGCCGCGTAGAAACACAGACGTGGATGGCCAGCTTTTCTCCTGTTTTTTTTTTCTTGCTCTTCCCAACAGGGCACCCTGCGGTCCCGCGTAGGCAGACCGGTACGCGCACGCACACACACACGGAAGCAACACTAGCAAACGTTCAAGGCCGACACAGCGTGAGAGAACAAAAACAAGCTGGGAAGGCCCTTCCTTTTTTTTGTATTTCTCCAACGTGTATGCCCCGATCCCGCCCACGAACACATGTCAGCAACACAGACGCAGATGCAGCCACTGCTCACCCGCCTCCGCTGCACCCCCCCCCCAGGTCTGCGTCCCGGTCCTGCGAGGGCAAAACCGTCCTGCCGTCGAATCGGGGCCGTGCGCCTAGCGAGCGCTTCGTGTCCTTGCCCGTTCCTCCCCCCTGCATGCGTGCTGCACGATCAGCATCCGACAGACGGCCCCGGCGGTGGGCAGCGCGCCTTAATCGCAGCGGGCCGCATCCAGGGCCCTTACTCGAGGGCGGAAGCGGCGGCGTCCGTCTTCCGGGCAACAGGCGGATGCCAGTGCGGCTTCTGATATTGGTGGCCAGTCCCGAAATTCATGCAGTTGGCGTCGGCGCCTCTGGCATCGCCCATTTTGCATGCTCGTGGAGCTTCTCCGTGTGTTAAAAATCCGCAGTAACCAGAGACAATCTGAACTGTGAGGCGCACGCGGCGGGCCCACAGTAGCGCCAGCACTTGTGCCCAGATACCTCGCGATATGTCCTCTTCCACAATTTTGGGGCCCGCGTCGACCGCCCTGAGGGCGGGAGAGCGAGCCCGTAACAACAATGACACTTCTTTGACGTGCCGTCGATGATGGAGTTGTCTTCGCAGCAGGTAGAGTCCCAGCTCCGCTGCTCTCCGCACTCAGCGAGGTGGCGGCAAGCGAGGGGGTCGCAGCCCCTTGCCGCTGCACCTATGGATGCATGAAAATTATAAAACATTGCGGTCGTGCTCCTGATATTTGATGGCTGGCTGAATTCCACCATCCGTGCGCAGATGGGTAAGGAAGCTTCGCAAAACGAGAGCGTTGGCTCATGCGTGCCGCTCGCTATTCCTCGTCCGGAGAGCCCCACCGCAGCCCGGCGGGGAGTGCTGCGTTGAAGCGCACGCGACCGCGGCGCATGAGGGAGGTGGTGTGTGCGCGTGCGGAGCTCGGAGGAGGGGAGGGAGGGGGGCTCGATGCCTGGCTTAGTCGAATGAGAACGGGAGCGAGAGCGGCGGTAGGGACGAAGAAAGAAGAGAAAGGTGTCGAACAAGAGGGCGCAGGGGCACAAGAAGAGTGGTTTCGTGAGGCTGCCAGTGGAAGAGAAGAGGGGCGGCCGAAGGGCTGGGCGAAGGCCACACGGAAGCGGTGGAGAACACCACCACAGACCATGGAATGCTACAGGGCTCCATGCCGCTTAGCGGGGCACCGCACAGGTCGATGTCAACGTCCATTCGCACCCGTCACGCGCGAACTAAGCGAAAAAGGCGAAGAGTTGCTTCGGAAGAGATCGCGGAAGGGGTGTGTAGGGGATACTCACCGACACAACAATAAAGAGACGTAGGCGCGTGCAAATGCGCACCAATGTAAACGGCACCGCTGCCGAAGTGGAGGGCCTCTGTGAGAAATAGAGAGGGGTGAGGAGCCGATCCACACAGACGCCATGAAGCGAGGAGCGAGGGGAGAAAATAAGGATCAAGCAGCACAAAAAACAAAGGGCACAACATGCACCCCACTTGTCGCATGCATCCGCGCGCTTGGTGCCCGCATCTATACATATTTTTTTTTCGTTGTCGCAAATCGCCTTCCCAAACTCTCGCCACACTTGCATGCGTCCGCACGCACAGCATCCGCGTACTTGCCAGCACGTGTGTGGGTGCGTCACTGACTGCCTATGGCAGCTGAAACACAATCCGCAACAGCGAAAAAAAAGTAATAATAGGTAAATAAGAGAGACAAAACCCAAAAGAAACAAGGGCGAGGGACATCTGCAGGGAGCGATGATCATCAACGTAAAGACGTGCATGTGATGATGCATCACCAGCGGCGAAGGATGAAGACGGCGCGCTCAGGAACGAAGGGAGCACGGGCGAATACACGCAGAAACACGTAGACACAGACCGACAGACACGACAGAAGACGGAAAAATGCGACGCAAACCTGAAGACAAAGAAAAAGTCAACCAGAAAAAAGAGAGAAGCGCAAAACTTAAAACCAACAATGCCAAACAAGGTTGCATACGTCCTTGTCGACGCTGCCTCTCTCTCAACACCACCCCGCCCGCCCAACAGCAGACGTACACACGCATACAAAAAACCAACATAGAGAAGTAACCGCATTTTCCATATACATACACTACATACATATGTGAATACCTATATCCAGATATAACCATAGCGTATAGATATGTGTGTGTGTATATCGGCTGGAGATTTCTGCGATTCGCTTGTACAGATACACCGAGTGAAAACGTGAGATGCGGCAGGTACACATGACCATGAGAACGAGCTGCTTTTTCAAAAAAAAAAAAATCTTTGCTGCCGCTGCTGCCTCTGAGAACGCAGATCATGAGAGCAACGAAAAGAAATACATCAATAAAGATGCTGGCTAGCGGCAAGCAAGAAACACACAGCACCGACAGGCACACACCGATACCCACCAC
Source organism: Leishmania infantum JPCM5 (assembly GCF_000002875.2). Taxonomy (NCBI): domain Eukaryota; phylum Euglenozoa; class Kinetoplastea; order Trypanosomatida; family Trypanosomatidae; genus Leishmania; species Leishmania infantum. Next base: position 267,507 of record NC_009403.2, on the reverse strand, counting down.
CAAGACACAAGGTGGAAGGGATGCACAAAACACGAAGACGGCAGAAGAGAAGGAGGCCGACATAACAACGGACAACAACAAAAAGGGATAAGACAGGGGAGACGTCAGCACTGAGGCGCTGAGTCGGCGCAAGAGGGAAGAGAGCCTGTATATGCGTCTGTGTGTGTGTGTGTGTGTGTGGCAGAATGAGGCGCATGAAGCAAGCACAATGGCCGGGAAGGCGAACACACACATGCACACAAAGCAGGCAGTTAAACGACGGCGACAAGGAAGAGAGCCGATGGCAGCCATCCAGAAGCCGGCGAGGGCACCATGAACATTTCACGCTTCGTCTTATCTCGGAATGGGCATTTTCGTGTTCGCTTCGAGTTTGGGAGGGGTAGGGGAGGGGCGGATTGGAAAGGCCTGCTGCTCCACTCCTTCGTTCGTTAAGGCGCTGTACATCAGGGTCGCAGAGAGTAATGGACTTCGAGAGCGTAGCGGACATATGTTTTCAAAGAAAAGGCGGAGAACGACTACATCGCTGTTTCTCCCTGTATTCTTGTCCACGATGGCTCACATCGAGGCGGCTTGAGAAGAACATGGACACCACAGCGTGCCCTCGCGTCGAGGGCCTTCGCCATACACGAGTAGCCGACAAGAAGACAAGCTGCTGTTGTCCCCTCCACAACCAAAACGAGAAAAAAAAAACGGAAAAGCAGAGGAGAATCCGTCAATCAACGAGCAAGAGGGCGCACATAGAGAGAGAGATGAACAGATAGAAGCTGAGTAAGCGAAGTTTTTTTTCGTGTGTGTGTGTGGGGGGGGCGCGTGTCTGCGTATTCCTGTCCCTTGCCGTTGCGATGGTTGGGTGGGGAAAAGAGGGGAGAAGAGCTTCCCTTTTTTGTGGTATCGATTGATGTAAAACAGAGACGAAGCTAGGTCTCGAAATGCTGGTTCGTTCGGTGGTGATGGCAGCGGCGGCGACACACGGAGAGAGAGGGTGGGTGGGGGAGGGGGTAGAGTGAAGACACACACGAGCCCGCATCCGCGAGGAGACATTGAAACCAAAAATAAGCGGCAAAATAGAGAAGGTGGCTGCCACGTCCGCTGATGAGGTCCACAAGAAAGATAACAAAAACAAAGGAAAAGAGAGACAGACTCAAACGTCCGCACACGCACACAATACACACCGCGCGTGAAACCAACGAACCCAAAACCAACGCAGCCGACCGCACTATCCCTAAGACAGAGCGTGCGAAAACAAAAAGAAGAGGGTAGCACGTAAAACTTACAATCACAACGAAGAAGAGGTAAGGGGAGGCCTTGAGAGGGAGGGAGGGAGGGAGGAAGAGAGTGAGGGCGCAACAGCGGCGCAGACGGAACAAATAACTACACAAGAGGTGAGGGATGGTGCGGAAGAGGAAGAAGAAGCAAAAACAAAACAAGCGAACAACAAAGAAGAGGGCGGCGAAAGAAAAAGAGCGAGGGAGAAGAGCACAGGGTCACACATACATACCGTACATACACTATATACATACACCACAACAGGTGAGCCTAAAGACACACGCACACACATGCATCCACGGCAGAGCGGAGCAAGAAGCGAAAAGTATATACATGCACAGATAGCGATACAGAGCAGTGGGGCATAAGGAAAGGAGGGGGACAGGGGCCGGAAAAGGATGCGCATGCTCGAATAGCGTGATCCTGTCTGCCAGTTGCATCCGCACCGCCTTCTCATTCTCTCTCGTTCTCGCCGGTGTCTCATGTTCATCGACAGGGCGACACAGATACAGAACAAAAAGAGGGATGGAGAGAGACACATCATACGTGCCAGAGCCATGGGACAGGGGACGGGGTCGATGGCACCGTGAGCCATCTCCACGTGTGGGTGATCACAACACACGCACAAGGAGCGGCAAGAATGTGGAAGGGAGAACGGAGCAGAGCGCCAGCAGCAGCATTGGTAGCTGGTGCAGTGTTGTGTGTCGGTCGTTGCCCTCTTGCTCTCTCCGGAGAAAGAGGCGGGTACCAATCGGCGTGCGCGCCCCCACCATCGACCGACCCTGCGCCCAACATCGCCCAGATTAGCATGGAGAGACAGACGCAACCAGACGTTTCGCCTACGCGTACAGTGAAACCCCTTCGCCGCCGATACGGTTCACCCAGTGCTCTCACTAATGCCGGGTCAGCCGCGCGCTTTCTCCGATGGGCCCCTCAAGAGGGGAAAGGGGGCTGCGGCAGTACTTCGCTTACGTGAGAGCGGGTGCCATCCGGGGGTTCTGTGGTGCGAGGCAAGACGACGGCGGCTCTGGTAATGGTGGTGGTTGCGAGGATGCAGTGTGCACCGGCGTGCTCTGTCCTCCAGTGCAATCTCCGACGGCGTTTCCCGGATCCGACAAGCCGGACACCGTGTGGGCGTGGAAGCGTGGGATGTCCACGTGAAAGTGGAGACCGCGATACTCGCTACTGAACTGCTGCTGCTGATGGCGCTGCCCCTGCCAGCCCGCAGGCGGGTAGCTGTCCTGGCTGGACATGGGTGCGAAGCCGTAGTCAAGGCTAGTCATGTACGTGCTTATCGCTGCGTGGGTATTGCAGTACACATCGCGTATCTCGTCGCGCAACAGGATACCCTGCTCATACCGCGGTCCTGTGCTGCTACGATGTCGCTCACTAGGGTCCGGGTAGCTGGCCTCATCGTCCATCATGGGTAAGCAGGGCGCCGCAGCTCGCATCGCCATCCACCTCCCGTACCGCAGGCCGAGTTGCTCCCCGATGGACAGCAGCGGCGATCCAGAGAAGCCCGCCGTCCCCTGTAGCGGGGCCAACGGCACCGGAATTCCTGTGGGAGGGACGCTGGGGGCAGCTGCCGCCGCGATGGGGGCCTTGCTGGCCAAAACGCGGGAAATGGCTGCGTCGAGCGCCTGCTGCGCAGACGCCACGGGGATACCATGTTCGCCGCCGTTGGTCGCTAAAGCCGGACGTGACGCACCATCACCGCTGTTGTGCGCAGCGGCAACGTCCGCCGCCAGCTCCTGAGCGAGGCGCAACGCATTGTGCACGTCCTCTCGGTAGTCAGCCAAGAGCGCTTCCCGCTCCTCAGCGGCTGAGGCGATCTTGCGGCGGTAGAAGTCGAGCGCCTCTCGCAGCCCTGTCTGTTCGCGCTTCATGCGCTCGCTCTCCTCGACGAGCTTCGCGCGCAACCCGCTTACTTTGCGGAACTCATCGTAGAGATACCGATACCGCGCTTCCGCCTGCGCGACGGTTGGCTTCGTCGGTCCCATGCCAGACGAGCAGCTCCGATCCTCATCGGACTCAACGTCAATATTGTCCACCCCGCCCACCGGGACTGGGGTGTCGCCCTTGCCACTGGCGCCGCCGCCCTTACGGGCATCCGAGCTCGCGTGGAGCGGGCGTGTTGATCGCTCGGCTGAGCGCGGCTGCCGTGCCTGGGAGTGCGGCTGCTGTTGAGCGGGTAATGGGGAGTTCATCAGCGGCGACAGAGGTGCGGACGCGGCGATCACTGACGTGCTCCCGCCCACCGTGATCTTCAGGCTCGTCACCCCGGGAACGCCGGCACGCACAGGCGCCGCAGCCGGGCAGCTCGATTCCGTCATGCCCACCTGTACGATGGGCACGCCGGCGCCCATGTTGGAAGGCGGCAGCGGAGCGGCTACGCCGACGGCCGTACTGATTCCGACTGAGACCCCTGCCATCGAGGCAGCCATGCACGACGACCTGCGTGTTGCGTTGACTGTGTTGACGAGGCTGCCACTCAAGGAGGCGCTGGCGCGATTAAGAGACGTGAGACTGCTGCTGTTTGTGATCGACGCACCGGCACCAATACTGCTGCCGAGGTTCACCTCCCCATAGACCGCCGGTGGCCGGTAATCTGCTCCGCCAGGGGCCGCGCCACTCATCGGGGGAGCGGTCATGCTGCTGCTGGTCGCAGCGACGCCGATGATTGGTGTCACCACAGCACTGCTGTCTGCGCGGCTGTGCGGCGAGGAGGACACCTGCGCCGTCGCACTGGCGGTGGCCATGCCGGCAGGAGAGCCACATTGTACAGCGCCACTCATCGTCGGACTACTGCTCGCGCCCGCTAGCCAGTCTCCCTGATGGCCGTTCATGCGAAGTGGCGACGGCCGCGGCAACGGCTGCTTTTGTTGATCGTATGAGGACGACGTCGTAGAGCGGTGCGCACTGCCACCCAAGCTGCTGCCGTGGTGATGCACGTTGCCAACGTAGAAGTGTGGCGGCGGCAGCGGTGTGAGCGACGAGGCACCCGCATCCTGCATCGCCTCACCATAAATGCCGGACTGCATGTGTGGCATGGGGAGTGGCGACGGCTGCTGCTGAGAGGCATGCACACTCTTTCGGTTTCCGTTACCCGCGGAGGCGTGGTGGCTGGCAGCGCTGCTCGGCAAGGAGTGCACAGGCTCACGATGACCGACCGCTGTGGCGGACGATGAGGCAGCGTCACAGGCTAGTGGTGCTGCCGTAGGCTGAGCGGCAGCGGGCACTGCGTCGCCATCTCCGTGTCCGGCTCCTTGCGTGCCGCCCTTAGCCCGAGCCCGAGGGTACATGACTGAGTGGGGGGCGAGTGGATAGTGGTGGTGACGGTGGCGGTTGCGGGGGAGGCTCACGAGAACAGAAACCACAAATTCAACAGAGAAGAACACACACACACACACACACAGACAGACACAGGCGTAATCAGCGACGGATACGTGCTCCCTTACGCAACCACTCACTCCACCACACAACAGATAACGCGCGAAGGCGCGGAGAGGGGCAAAAAAGGAAGGACGGCCCCCCCCGCGCACAGAGAGAGCGAGGGAGGGAGGGGGGGAAGCGAAAACAAGGGCGAGAGAGACGAGCCACAACAACAAAGGCGGAGCGTGGACTTGGAAAACAACAACGCACGCAGAAGGGAGCTCTAACAGAGACACCCAACAGAGAGACGCAGAGGCGTGTTAATCTGTCGATACAGATGCGCAGAGGCACGGACGGAGAAATCTGTGGAGGTACACTTCTCAACCCCCCAAAAAGGGAGGCGAGGACACACACGCAATACACACAAGGACGCACGCACTATTGGGGGGGGGAGAAGGAAAGGTTCTGGATGGGTAGGCAGTGCCAGTAGTAGGGATGGTGTGAGTGACGGCAGTGGCGGCACCCAACGTTCAAGCTACCCATACAACGAGGCGCACAAGCAGACACGGGGAGACGGGAGGTGTGCACAAGCGCCGGCGAATTCGTGCACACGAAGGAATTAACAACGACGGCGGCAACTACAAAAACGAAAGACCGAAATGATGACAAGGCGGATATACGTATACAGATCGATATATATATAAGGGCAAGCGTGGCGGCGCCCCGTTGACGGTATTCCCCGCTTGTGTTTTCGTCTTTTTTTTCTTCACACTGTGCGTGTGTGTGTGAGGATGGAGGGAGGGAGGGGCGAGGGGGCGGGGGGAGGGGGGAGGTATCCTCTGCCCTAAATGTCGTGGATTGCCCCGATCCTTTCGCCAAGCCTCGTGCTAGCTGTCGTTCCTGCCCACCGCCACTTGCCGCAAAGCACGACCAACAGCAACAAAACGAGTGTCCCCGTTCAACGGAAAAGGCGAAGTGAAGAGGAAGGAAGTCAGGAGGAAAGGGGAGGGAAGATCAGCACTTGCAGGAGACAAACAACAACAAGACTGCGGGGCCGGCCAAGGCAACGCACGCTCGGTCCGCCAGCAAAGAAGGGGCAGGAATGCCGAACCAATGATAAAAGGAGCGAAGAACGAAGTAGAGAACAGTAAACGGGCAGCCACTCACCTAAGCATAAAGAAAGCACTGCCCAAGAGCCAGAAGGGGTTATGTTTTGAGGGGAAGGAAGGGAGGGGGGAGGGAGGGGTGGTGACGTGGGGGGTCCATCAAGAGTAAATACAACAAGGCTCACAACAACGAAACAAAAATGGGAAATAAGTGGGGAGGGCGAGGGGAGACTTACAAGGATGATCTGCGTACACAGTCACGTAGAAGTACGCGCACAAGGGAAAGGTTACACGTCCACGTCGCGGAGCCTCTACTTTTTCTTTTCTGTATTTTTGAGACTGCGGCTGCTTTTCAATCGTTCGCTTGGACGCTCTTTACTGTTTTGATCGGCTTGATTTCGTCTTCCTCTTCTTACCTGTGCGGGCCGCGAGTCTGAGAATCCCTTTCAATTACCTGGCGCTGGTGGTGGTGCGTGTGCGTGGGGGGGGGGGGGAGGGGAGGGAGGGCGGTACGACGCTAAGGCGATACGTACTGTCTGCTGGAACTGCTTTCTTTATGTGCTGCTACCAAGGTGATAAAATCTCGTACAGAGATGCGGATGCGCTCGCGCGCGCGGGTCTGTGCCGAGCTCTCGGTAAAGGATAGGGCCACACGAAAAGAGAAAAACAGCAATAACCAAAAAGCGTATCTGGGAATGAGAGTTAATGCTGCGCTGGTGCAGAAATCAAGGGAAGAAAGAGTTGTCCCTACTTACAAGCGCTCCGTTCGATTTCTCGGTTTCGTCCTTTGCCTTCCATGTTTTGTTTCTCTTCTGTGCGTGCCTCTTCTTGCAGAGACGCGGCGTGGGATTCAGTCTTCTTTTCGCCCACTTGCTTGTTGTCTGGCTCGGCACCTCAGGACGCACCGCAGCACGCAGCAGCGCAATCTCTTGTTGTGTTGTGCTCGTCCTCCAAAGTGGCGGAAAAAAAGGATGTGGAGGGATAGAGAAGACCGCGCCGGTAAAAGCACAGAAAAGGCAGGAAGCCAAAAAAAAAAAGAAAGAGAGCGACAATAACCGAACACACCTTTTACCCTGATGACACTTGGTCTCCGCAGGACGTCGTCTGCCTGCTCGTGTGGGCCTTGTCTGCCAGGCTTCCGGAATCCCCCACCTTTACAGTCGCTCACTTGGCCCTTTCCACTGCCGGCTGCGGGGGAGAGACGAAGAGGCGAGGCAGCTGAAAAAAAGGGGGAGGCGCAAAGAAAAACAACACGTAAATAGCGAACGTCTGTCTGAGTAGCGCGTCTGGTGTGTGCGTGAGCTTGCAAGGGAAGAGAGGGGAAAGGAGGAAGGTGGTGGGGTGGGGACGGAACGGAACCAGAGGCGTAGCACGCACAAATCACGCACAGAAGCACACACACACACACAATCTATCAGCGATAGGAAAAAAGAAACGGAGTCGATGATCCTCTGCTGAAAACGGGAACACACACAAAAACAAAAAGATAGAAGGAAGTAAGAAGGGAGAGGGAAGGGGGGGGGAGGGAACGGAGGGGTCGACGTGTGTGGTGGTGATCAAGAGACAGGCCAAAGAAAACGCAAGATGCTAGCACAGGCAGGCAGCAACCGATATCCACCGCCCAAAGCGAAGATAATCCTGCCTTGCGATCCTTTTTTCCTACCCCGCCTGTCTCACAGGTGAAGGGGAGGACAGGGACGAGTATCGGTGGTGATTGTGGTGACCGAAGAGGTCCCTTGCGTGCCAGCACAGAGAGAGAGACCGTCGCAGACAACCGTCACAAAAGGAAGCAACGATCACAGAGCAGAAAAAGGACTTCAGAAAGGCGAAGGAGAGGAGGCCGTGATGGCGGCTGTGATGGATGGATGACGAAGCCGACAACGTTGCAAACAACAATAAGAAAGAGGTGCTGGGAATGGCGAGGAGAACAGAAACGAGCAAGCGAAAAAGAAACGAAGGATGCGTACAACAGCGAAAGAAGGGTGCAGGAGAGATGGGGCGCAAAGAAGATGAGGGATACTAAGAGGAGAGGGTGCCGAAACAAAAAAGAGCATACACACACACACATAGAGTCCAACAGCTGCGGCCGACCACTCCGTCGTCGTATGTCGAGTAGGTCGGGCGATAGAAACAGGAGGGAAACGTGTGAGGGAGGATCAAGAAAGGGGAGAAAACGAAAACAACAACAGCAGCAGCAAGTGGAAGCGACGCAGCGGGATGAGAGGGGGAGGGGGCGGCGGTAGAAGCAGCGGCAGCTGCAAGAGACTCACAAACGACGCGTCGACAACACAGGGAGACAGAGGAGTCAACGAAATACGGAGAGCTAGCAAGAGAACGCAAGCACGAGTCTATGCAGCAACAACAAAACGAGAAAAAAGACGCTAAGTTTGAGTAAACAACAAGAACAAATTTGCTTTATGTGTTCGTGTGTGTGTGAGAGAGAGAGGGCGAGAGCAGCAGCGGCGGCAGCAGCAGCAAAAAAAAATGTACGGCGATCGTCACACCAGAAAAGAGGTACCCCGAGGGTAAAAAGATACACGCACACGCACGCCTGTGGTGCAGAGCGAAGAAAACAGAAAGACACTTGGCAATGTCAGAACCAGAGTTAGGGAGACGAGAGAAGAGGGCGACCCTAAGGAAAGAGAATGCACACGCGCACAGGAAAGAGGAGAGAGAGAGGCGACGAGCTACACTAAAAGCGAACAATAAACAGAAAGATGGACAAGACGTGAAGGCACACGCGCGCACGCACAAGAGGAAGAGGAGGATACGAGGAGAGAGAGAAAAAGAACCACGGTATATAAAAACGGGTGGCAAGAGGGAGAAAAGGGGTAGGGAGAACAACGACAAGAGAACGAGTCCGAGACGAGAGCGCGAGAACACACAAAAGAAGAAGTAACCCACTAGAGCAATCAAAAAAAAGAAAAAAATAGAAAAAAAAGAGGAGAGCAGCAAAGAAAAACGTGACAAAGTCCGCGAGTGTCAAGGAGTACGTGAGAGGGACAGAGACAAAGGCCGGAAGGAAAGCGAGAGAGAAAGGGTATGCGTCTGTGTCTGAGAAAACAGAAACGAACCAAAGAAGAGAGAAGCAAAACGGAAGCAGAAAAGGACAGCCAAACCAACTCGAAAAGGAAAGAGAACGAGAGAGAGAGGGGGGGGGGCACGGCACCAATGCAGGAAAGTAAAGCAACTAAAAAGCGACAGACGGCGGCTACTTCGAGTAGACAGTACCTGACACGCACACGAACAACAACGGCAACGGGGGAAAAGGAAACGCGCGTAGACAGTGAGGCAGGGCTGCAGGTGATCAAAGGTGCGTAGAGCGAAAAAAAATAGGATGGGGAGATCGGCACGGTAAGACGGGATCGATATATATATATATATTATCTAAAAGAAGTTTGAGATACACAAAGGTGCATATACACACACACACACACTCACTCACGCACGCACTTGCTCTCATACAGTCACGAGTGCGCTCCTTAACCGGCAATGTCTGTCTTTCGCTTTTTTCGGTATGGAAACCCTGTGTGTCTCTTGCTCTGCTTCTCCCTCTCTTGTATCCGTTCACTGAAAGGTTGAGATTAAAAAAAAAAGGTGCGGCAAAGAGAAGGAAAAAAAACGTGTATATGTGTACGTGTGTGTGTGCGAGGGGTATGTGTGGATGCTGCGGGATCGATCCGATACCTGTAAAGGGTCGCGAGGGACAGGGAGGGAAGCGGAGCGAGAGGCGAGGGGTGAGGGGAGGGAAAAGGGGGAGGGGGGTTTGGCAGAAAAAAAAAGTGTACGGAGAATGGAAACAGAGAGAGAGAGTCGATGGAGGCACGAGATGAGATGCGTCCGTCAACGTGCCTCTATAAAGTATTTTGTGTGCGTGTGGAGGAGTGTAGGGCCTGTGGAAGGAGGAAGGACGGAAAGAGGGGGAAAGGAGGGGAGGCGAAGAGATGCTTGCACGTCCGTTTTGCCTCACGTTGGTTCCATGTAGGTCGGACTGATGCCACACACATACACACACACAAAACAGAAACGTCCAGAGCGCGCGATGGCCTCACCTAACTTCCGTGTTTGCTTAGCGTTTCCTTTTTTACACGCTTTTCTTTCCGCTTCTTTGGTGACGTTCTCTTGTCGTGGGGGCCGTTGTTGTTTTGACAGGTGGCGGTGTGCGGTGATCCTTGTGCTGCGGCACGTGATGGTGCGGCAACGGCCAGTCCTGTTTTTGATCGCCTTGTGGGTGCGCACTTTTCTCGTGGTGCTCCAGAGCGCCGATGATAAGTAAGACCGTACGTGTGGCAAAAAACAACAACGAGAGAGAGAGGGATTAGGTGAGCGAAGAACACGAGACGGCTATGCACCAGAGAAGGGAGCAAGCGTACAAGAGACAGAGATGAGGTAGGGTCGCCCGTCCCTTGTTCTTTTTTTTTTCGTTTGCCGGACAAGGTGGTGGTAGATGTGCGCCGTGCGTGGCTCTGACTTTTCGTACGTTCGTTGTTGTTGTTCCCTTTTCTTGTTCGTATCACGGTATCGTGAATTCGATTTTGTACGTTCTTCGCACTTCGCTACCGTCGCAGTCGCTGATGTTGAGGTGTGGGGAGGCGTGGTGTGCGACGACGAAGGAAAGATCCCGGGGGGGGTGGAGGGGCTAGGGGTGGAGGAACGTGTAGTTGTGAAACCCCTAGAACAAAGACAGAGAGCGTATGATATATATATATATACATATATATATATATATATCACGCAAACGAAGCGGGCTCTGTGTTGTCGAATGCATCCTGTGCCCGTGCATGTGGTGTGGGCGTGTGTTTCACAGTAGAAGGGAGAAGGGGGTAAAGCAAGGGAGGTGAAAAAGGAGCGCGACAGGGAGGTGGAAAAAGCGATCGTGGCCGAGAAGGGAGGAGCCGACCGGCTGCAGTACGTGGCAAACACCTTCTATACGTGGTTGTCAAGTGGTTGCTCTTCTCGCTTCTCCCTCGCACCTGATAACTCACTTGAGAGAAGAGAGAGTGGGGAGAGGGCTGGGGGTGGGCGCGTTGTGCGAGACAGCGCAGACCGGAGAGCGCAAGCATCAAATACAGGAAGAGCAGTCGTTCCGCTTCGCTTGAGGTCTTTAAAGCGTTACTCCTCATGGGCTCGATGCACCCGTTGGGATATGTGTGTGGGTGGGTGGGTGTATGTGTGGGTGGGGGGGGGTGCACNACAAGAGCCCCCTCCCCCTCCTTGCACACACACGCACACGTGCTCCTCAGTCTCTTCCGCTTCCTTCGTCACCACCAACACCCACGATCTCGGTGCAAGCATGGAAACAGAACACGCAGCACAGACAGGTATAAATATTCATGTATACACGCGTGTGCGAACAGAGAAGCTGCTAACAGGTCGCACAGCACAGCAAGAAAGGGGACGGGAAGGATACATGGGCAACAGAAGCGAGGAAGAGTATGGAGCAGTTATGGGGTCGGAGATGGCGTGGGTCAGTGAAGACGCACACAGACACGCATACACAGACACAGACACGGGCACACATACGCCTCTAACGAAGAAAAAGAAACAACGGAGGCCCACAACGCGACGCGAGGCGAGCCTGTGCGACGCAGAAACGTAGCATGGCGTGGGAACAGTGCAGGAGGCAGATGCGGAGAGGGAGAGTGCCACACACGGTCGCGGGCACACGCCAACGGAGGACACACCACCACTAAACAGCAACAAAACGTCAGCGAGTGCATACAGGGTCACAATCACCGAAATAGAAGACGCACGTAAAGGGGGAGATCGAAGAAAAGAAACGTGAGAGAGAGACGTACCGCAGCGTCGCCGCAATCTGCGGTCATGAGCGTATCCATTTCCAGTACCACCTCAGCACAGGCGTGCCCCTGGGCGTGCGTATTATCACGTCACAGTACGGATGCGGGAGAAGAAAAAAAGGAAGGAGGCAGCGAGGATGGTGTACGACGAAGACACCTTCGCCACAGTCGCTGCCTGGAAACGGGCATACACGGATGCGGACAAGAGGCGCAACACAGTGTCACAACGCGCATCGTAACTTGGAGGGAGGGGGAGGGGGGCGATCGCGCTGCGCAAGCCTCTTGAGAAAGCGGCGAGGAGAGAATGGAAAGCCGCCGGCGCCGCTTGCCGCTGCTAGGGTTTTGCGGAGGGATATCTTGGGTGTAAGCTGCTCAGTGTGGCCGCTCACGTTTATCGAAATATTCCTTACTCAGCGGCGATGCTGGACGTGCCCTCCAGCGTGGCGAGGTCCTCATTCGACGGCAGCGCACTTCCACTGCCCCGCTCTGCGCGGCGTCGTCGTCGCGCTTGCGTTCATAGCTTGGGTGGAGACAGGCTCCCAGTCTTGTGCCGTGGACTAGGGAGCACGCTAAAACGCTGAGAAATGACAGTGATCGCGCTGAAGTGGTGACTATGAAATCATCGTCCCCCCATCGTGCACGTGCAGGGGGTTTCAAGGGCGCGTGGCCGAAACCGCTCGCGTCACCCTGAACGCTGCTGAAAAAAAAAACTATACATATATATATATATATATTTCATTTTGGCGTTGCGCGTCCGTGTCGTCTGCAATGGTGTGTGCACGCGCACACCACGAGCCACTGATACCTCCGGCGAGGAAGCCGGCAGCGGTGTAGTTTGTGATACGCAGCGGCTAGGATCACAACGCCGACAAATCTGGAGAAAGCTCGACCACGTCGGTTCCGCGTGGGGTGGTAATCACCACGGGGAAGGCGACCGTGCTCTGCAGCGACGACGCAGCGCAAGCAACGACAAGGGTTGTTGTTGGAGATAGGACGTCGTCAAGGGTGCGCCGCTCCAAGTCGACGCTGCGGATCACCGTGCCATGCCTAATGAATGCCGCTGACGCGACGTGGCGCACGGTCGATGTCTTCCACAAGCGGCGCCGCCACTTTCTCAATATTGCGGAAGGTGACCCATCACCCGCTCACGGCCGCCGCGTACCGAGGTAGCCCAGGCTGCCGGTAACGGGGTCCTCTGCTGCCTTTCATGCAACTTTATGCTTCGTCATTTGTGCTCACTGCGTCCATTCAAGAGCCGGACGATAATTTCACATCGGCGCCTTTCTCGGCCGCAGACGGCGAACATCATGGAGACCCCGCGGAGGTGCCAGCCTCCGCCAGCATCGCCCCCTCTCCGCCGCGAATCCAGGGATGGCGGAACAGTTCGAACACCGTGCGACGTTCAGCGGGATCCAGGCAGAGGCACGACCGCACAAAGTCGACGGCTTCGCCACTGATCTCGCGAGAGGTGCCTGACATTGTGGGCAGAGGCATGTGCTCCACTACCGTGTACGCGCGGCACGGCTGTTCCATCTCAAAGAGCCGCTCGTAGATGCTCTCGCACGACTCCAGGTCCTCGTCGTCGTCGCTGGGCAGCGAAGACGCGGTCGATTTAGCAGCGCTGCAGGGTACAGTCGTTGTGCTGCTGTCGCAGTCAGACGCGCTATCAGCCTCGCTGTCGTTACTGCGCGTGCCTGTGACGGCGCTAGACGGGACAGTTCGCAGGAGGTCGCTAGACGAGCCCGGCACCCACTGCTCCGCATTTATCGCGCTCTCCTTCATGCCTTGTACCACGTCGGACTCATCAGCCTTCATCCAGTCATCATCGTCGACGTCGAGAATGCCACGATACGGATACAGCTGATCCGGCGTCGTCGTCGGTCCGCGCGGTCGAAGCGGTGGCGCAACTGCTGGGCCACTCATCGCCGCCCCCTGCGCCTCCCACGTCGCGCGCTCGTCTCCACAGATCGCAAGCGAGTGCGGAACTTGCACCACAGACCCGAACCGCGGCTGCGTCGCGGCTCTGGAGAGGAGCATCTTAACGGCGGGAGCGCGCGATCGTATGCATGTTGTCGTGGCGTTCGTTTGCCGCAAGTCCCCGTCCACAAGTTCGCCACCACCGCCGCGGCGATGCCTGACGGTCACCTGAGCTTGCTGCGTGATCGCCGTGCCTGCTGCGGTGGCTGTTTTGATGGGAGCGGAGCCGAGGACGACATCCATGAAAGGTCTCCATTGAAAACGATGAAGGTGCCGCTCTTGCTGCGGTGGCATGGGTGGCGGGGGTGCTTCGAAAGGCGCCCTCGGGTTGTGGTCATCGCTTGGCGACTCGGCGAGGTCCTTTGGGGCGCGAGATTCGGATGTGGTCGCTTTCTTCGCCAAGAGCTGAGTTGCGGGACGCGGCAACGCGGCGGCGGCGGTACTGCGTTCACCGACGGGCTGGGCCGAGTTGCGGTCGCTCCGAGTGGGGGCATTGCGATGAGGCTGAGGCGCGGCAGTCAGCTTCGCTGCCGTGGGCGTGCACTTCTCCTGCTCCGATGTGCACTCGTCCGGGGTCGTCCCCGTGTTGCTCAAGTGTCGCCACTTGCAGGGGAGGGCAGTCACTGGCGCCGGCGTCACTACATCGTCCTTCTCGGCGGCAATCGCCCACTGCCCGTCACTTAGCTCGGCGTTTGCCGTTCCATAGCTGGCACCGCGACCGTCCTTGCCGCTCGCCGACGTGCTAGCGTGCGAGGAAGCCGGGATCGCGTCGCTGCCGAGCACGTCACAACGCGGCATACACGCTTCCCGCACTTGTGGCGGCCCCACATAGGCATCGCCGTAAGCTGCCTTGTAGAGGCGCAAAAAAGGATCGGGCTCGGCGAGTATGGCCGCGCGCTGCGACACTGCACTCGACGCACGCCAAGGCAGGTGGCCGAGGAGCAGCGTGTATACGGTCACACCTAACGCAAACACGTCCGCCTTGAGCAGGTCTACCGGCGCGTTGCCAGCGGATTTCGACAGATCACTGAACGGCTGCGCTGCAGGGGTGGAGGGCGAATACGCGCCTGTCGGTGGTGTCACCGCCGCGGCACCACCGGCACAAGGACTAACAGCAGCTGTCGCGATCGCCGCAGCACACTCGCGTGCTGCAGCCCCGCAAGGCGAGAGAGAAAGGGTGCGAAAGGAGGCTCTGCGGGCGGCGCCGCCGCCACCGCCGCGCTTCGGCAGAGATGCTGACGACGGCCATGGAGGGATGGCACTCGGCGCGCCGCCACCGGGGCTCGCAATCTCTCGCCCCGGGGCCCGTGACGCTGCCGCGCGCGCGTTCGGCTGTAAGGCGGCACCTGCAAACGAGGACATGAGGCGCTGGGTCCACTTGGCGCCCTCCTCCTTGGGCGAAGCCGGCCCGCCGGTGCTCGCCAGTTCAGTTGCACTAGTGGCCGTTGTGGTGGACGTCACAGTCGTGCGCGCGTTCCTGGTGGCGGTGGCCAGCGCGGAGTCGGCGAGCATGTGCGTTGCACTCTTGTTACGCGTTGAGCCCAGAGATGAGTCGTCCGGCGTCAAAAATCGTGACACTTCCACCTCGCTCGACAGGAGCAGCTCCGGTGCCAAGAAAGCCACGCTGCCTTCGCGACTCAGTTGCATCGGCGCGTCGCCGACTAGAACCGAGACACCAAAGTCGCACAGCTTCACTGTACCGTCCGCCGTACGCAGCACGTTAGAGGGCTTGATATCGCGGTGCGCAACTCCGAGGTAGTGGATGTACATGAGTGCTTGCAGTAGCCCCTTCACCATTTCACGCGCAGCAGCCTCAGGGTACGCCGTTGCGGCACCGTCGTCGTCGCCGCGCGGTAGCACGTCACCGTTGTCCCGCATCGACAGCACCTCCCTGGACTCCGCCAGCTCCAGCACAAGGTAGACGTAGCGCATGCTGGGGTCACGAATAACCTCGTGGAGCGCGATGATGTTCTTGTGCTGCACCTGCTTCATCATCGCGATCTCTTGATCGATCTTGCACAGGCCGGCCTCTGAGCCGAGCTGGCGACGCTTCAGTCGAACACGATCCAGAACCTTCACCGCGTAGAAATGGCCATCCGCCAAGTTGTAGCAAAGCCGCACTGTGGCGTAGGACCCTCTGCCAAGCTCGTAGTCGTACATGACGTACTTCCCGTTCACAATCTCGTACGCCCTCGAGCCGTCTTTCGATACCGCCCGAGCACGCTCCAGCGTGTCCGTCTCAATCACCCCCGTCTCCAAATCGACGCGGGAGTTGCTGCTGACGGCGTTGCCGCCGTCGCAGTGATGACAAGCCCGTCGTTGGCGCCGGCGGCGCGCCGAGAGCGGCGGCGGCGGCGGGTATGGTAAAGCGCTGATGTCCGTCGGGGTGGAGGGGATCTCATCCGTGTCGAGGGCGCTTGTAGGCATCTCCTGCTTACTGCTGCCACCGAGGAGTTGAAAGCTACTGAGTGGGGTCGCGCAGCATCCACCTATGACGCACCTGCCGCTTCCGCTGCCGGGGACCAGGCAGGGGTGCGATCCAACCCCGGAGGTGTGAGTCGTGCTCGTTGTACGTGCCTCACGGCTATCGCGACTGCCACCGTCGACACACCAGTCCTCAATCCCGTTTGCGGCGACCCCGCCTCCGCTCCAGGCATCCTCCGCCAGTTGCGAGACGATCGGCACCTGTTGTGAGGACTGCCTCAGCATCGTGTCATTGCCCTCCTGCACAGCAAGAGAGGAGGATCGTGCACCGTTTGTCGTCGTCGCCGAAGTGGCGCTGCCGGCGCGAACGGGATGCTGCGCCCCCTCGCTGCTCTCCCGCGCCAGCAGCATCGTTGAAAAGCTCTGCGGCGTCATCGGCACCTCTAGAGCCGGCGCGGGCGACACGTCGCCTTCGTCCATGGAAAGATAGAGGCCGCTTTGAAATATGCCCAGGGACGGCGCAGGCGCGCCGCCGCCACCGCCGCCGCGCTGGGACGTGAGCGAAGAGAACATGCGCCATCCAAACGAGCACCCCGCCCCTTGGAGTTCAGCGCCGCCGCCGGCGCTGCTGTTGCTTTCCGCGCAGGTATGGTGGGCTGTTGAGGTGCCGCTTGCATCGGGTGCGAAACCGCCGACTTCACCACTGACAGAGGTGTTGATGCTTCTCCCACTTGGCAGGCGGCTACACCGGTCTCCGGTGACGGGGTTAGCGTCCCCGCTGTGAAGGACCTCAACTGTGGCGGAGGTGGACGCCGTGCCTGACGCTTCGCTGCCGCAGTCTTCCGCGCCGACGCCGTCGCGGTCGAGCGAGCTCGTGCGGAATGGTGGCAGCAAGCTCGACTCACTCGGCACCTCGCACGTGCCTGTACCGCTACTGTGGCGATCCTTCAGAACAGACGCATTGGTGGACGGAGTGGAAGAGTTGAATGACGGCACTCCGCCGATACCTGCGAGACTGGTGTTGAGCCATATGCTAGGGTGAGGCAGCGCGCGAAATGCGCCAGAAGGCGCACGCACGACAACGCACGACGCAGCGGCGGTGGCGGTGCAGTGAGACTCGACGGTGCTGCATCCTTCGTTGACGCTCCTGCGAAAGTGGGTGTCAGATGCAACGGGCGTCACGTCCGTGGAGTTCGTCATTGACAACGAGCCGCGGACCGGAAGCGGCGCATGAGACGGTGCGTCACAGCGCCCATGTGTCTCGGCATGCTGCACACCAAAGGCGGCCAACAGCGACGTTCGCAGGCGGGTGTCGGAAGGCAGTCGACTCATGAAGGCCGAAGAGGAGCGTCGCTGCATCTTCGATGCCTCCTTACGATTGCTTGGTGTTGATGGCGCGCTGGCGCTCGCCTGATAAGAGGCGGAGTTGCTGCTGGCCACTTGCGGTATCATGCCGAGGTGCTGCTGCACAGAGGAAACGGTAGCGGACAACGACAGCGGCGGCGCATGATCCACTCGTGTTCGGGACCCTGTGCAAGTTGCGCGAATGCATGCCGAAGTCTCAGCATCGCTGTCCTTGGAGGGATGTGGCGGGTCGCCGGTGCTCTCCATCGCTGCACTAGCCAACGTGCACCGCGGTTTCTCGAGTGCGCGAGCGAGAACTGCCTCTTTCATGAGTGGCTTCAGAGGTGGGCTAGTGCTACACCGGCGATGCTGAGTCTTTCGCCCTAGCACCTCCACGGAAGCAGGCGTTGGAGATGCCGTGTCACCTCCGGCAGGCTGTCCGCGTGGTGAGGTGCTCCGATTGTGCGTAGCACTACCTGATGTGGGACCATCGACGCACTCGGCGGTGCAGTTGTGCGCGGCGATCGTGGAGTATGGAGCCGGGTCATGTGGCCCTGGACCCCAGGGCGGCGCACTAGATGGCAGCATCAGTGCATGAAACGCACAGGGGAGGATAGTGAATGAAGAAAAAAAGGGGGGGGGGGAACAGGCCTCCCACACCCTCGCACGTGTGCCCCTTCACCGATTCCGAATGCAAACCACAAAAAGGAAGACAATGACAAGAGGTTATCGCAGTGGCACACACACACACACACACACAAAACAAAGACAGAAGAGCAGCAGACCTGCTCAACAGCCAGAGAAAAAAGGGGAGAGAGAGCAGGATGGCAAGAACCGGGGAGCCGACAACAGTGCTTCAAAAAAAAAACGATGAGACAGCACCACAACGACACCAGCAGTCCGTGCCAGCACTGCCAAGGACACACACGAGAAAGCAAGGTGAAACACAGCCAAGCGGATGAACACTAACGTGGTTAACGAAAAACGTTGAGAAGACCTAGAGAAGCAATCAAGAAGAGATGCAAAAGTGTTTGTGGCGATGTTATGCGGGGTAGCAGGGGAGGGGGGAGGCGGTTAGAGCGGTGGAGCAGCCGCAAATATGTAGCCGTTGCGCACCAACCGAGACTCACACGCGCGGGTACACACACACACACGGACACAAATGGAGAGAGAGAAAAATGAGGGGCAATATTAGAAGAGCTGTCAATTAGCAGTAACCAAGGGCAAAGGTGGTGAAAGGCCGCAAAAAAAAAAAATGAGAGTGTCAAGGAGGTGGGGAGGGAAGAGGGAAGAGAAAGGAAGAAGAACGAGAGAGAAGCCACTGTTCACCTTTGCAAGTGAATGATGAGCTACCCCAAAACGCACAAACAAGTAACACCCGTGCGCTACAGCGAGCGAGAGACGGAGCTGGAGCGTTACTGGAGGGCGTGGTAGATGGTGGTGGTAGTCGTAGCAGTGGCAGTATAATCACCAGAGGCAGGGTTGGAAAACAGAAAAGCAGGCAACAACGGAAAGGAGCAGTGGAAAGATCAACGTCACACTGTGGGGAAGGGGAAGGGGAGGAGGGGAGTGGAGGGGGGAAGGGGCGATGGACGCACGATAGCACTGACGCTCAACACTGCACACGGGCTCGTGCGTCACGTGTTCCCGTAGGGAAGCGCCCAAAGATAGACACGCACACGCGAGCGCTTGTAGAAGAGGGTAGGAGGGAGCTCACGAGGAAACGAGAGAGAAAAAGATATACACACACCGCATACAAAGACGTAGAAACGTGAGGAACGCGTGGGAGAAACGAAGAGGACAGGTTGCACAATCGAAGAAATAATAATAATTGCAAGACGGAAGTGGAGGCAGAGGTGCAGGTGGGTGGATGTCGGGGGGGGTGGCAGACACAGGAAGAATCAGCAGGTCAGCATAAGCCCCCCAACACACACAAATATGCACACCTTCAACCTGGATAACGTCAAGCGCACACACAGAGGAGATCGAGAGGGGCAGCAGCAGCAGCACGACAGAAAGGACGCCAGGGTAGAGGATAGGAGCAGAGCGAAGAAGAGGAGCTAGACACGAAAGAAGAGAAAAACGGAACCGAAAAGAAGACAAAAAAAGGAGCGACGAGATGGAAGCAAACCACGAAACCGACGAGCAGCAAAAAGAAGGGCTGTATACTTCCTTTACCGAGGTTCTGTGTTGCCTTGCCCCTTTCCGTTGCTTGCCCTCTTCCTTCCGTGTTTCTTTTTTTTTGCGCTTGCCAGTTGTGTTTTGTTCCTCGGCGTCCTTTGTTGTCTGTCCTGCGCCCTCTCTTTATCGCCGTTTCTTTTTTTTTTGCTGGGCTCTTTCACTCTCTGCCTCGCGTAAGACCGCTCGAGGCCTTGCTGTGTGCGCGGTTGTGGGCCAAAGAGGGGTAGAAAGGAGGTAACGTGTGCGTTTTTTTTTTTGCGTGCGGCGTGGTGTCTGTCGGCGTCACGCTGGGCGATGATGATGATGCGTCGAGGACAGAGGTAAAGAAAAGAAGGAGGGGTGGGGAAGTGAGGTGGACGCGTGGTAGTGGGGATAGTGAGTGGGAGTCGTTCCTGGTCGAAGAAGAGAGGAAGAAATCAAACACGAAAGACACACACACACAAGGCCGAACAACAGGAGCACCGCCGATCCCTCCTTCGAAATGTAATGCGGAGCACGTAAGGGGGAAGGGAGGGAGAGCGAAAACCGGACGACGAGATACGAGTGTCAACACACCGCCAGCTTCAGCGGGGAGGGGAGAGGCGCGGCGAGGGCCTCCCAATAAAAAGAAATAATAATACAAAGGGGTCACGAAATCACGGCGGCAAGGCGAGCTCAGGGGGGGGGAACGAGAGGAAAGTATATTTCTCTTGACAAACACCGGCATCAATCAAAGGACTGGATTTCGTAGAGAGGGAGAGGGAGAGGGAGAGGGAGAGGGAGAGAGAGAGAGATGGACAATACCAGGCAGAGACAGAGAGAAAGGGGGGAGAGGGACAGGAGAGTTATTTGTTTTCGTTCTCTACACACGTCTCCAAGGCTGCACCGCCTTGGAAAGGGGGTGTGGGGGTAAGAAAGGAAGATATATGTGCATATAAACAGCGCGAAAACAAAAAAAAAGCACAGCAGAGCAGAATATCGCAGAGGGACGAAAATTGCGAGGGACAAAAGGTGAAAAAGGAGAGCAAGCGATTAACGAAAAAAAAAATGAAGAGGACGGTTAGTGAAGAAGAAGAAAGGACGGTGTGTCTTTTGAGAGGCCGTATGGGTGAGGCTAGGGGAGAGGGGAGAGGGCCGTAGCGAAAGAAAGAAGAGTGCGAGGGGGTAATGAGTGGAAATCCCCAGAAAAACAGAAGAACGAACAGTAATAATGATAATAGAAGCGAAGACGGAAGAAAAGCAAGAGAGAGAAGCCGAAGGTACGCGAAAGGAAGAAAATGAGGCGCGCACAATGAGCGAAGCAACAAGGAAAAAAAGGAAGTCACGTCTCAGGGAAAGAGAAATGAGGAGTGCGGAGGAGAAAAAAGTCCTTCGTATCGGGCGAACACTGAAAAAGGGAGGAAGCGTTTCGGAAACGCGGGGGAGAGGGAGAGGCGCGTAAAGTAGAAGACGGTCCAGGGACCGTCGACAAGAACAGCAAGAACACAAAAAGGGACAGGGATTCAGCACGCACATATGCGCGCTAAAAAAAAGCGACACGTGCAAACCAGAGAACAGGGAACAAGAAGACAGAAATGATAGCGCCCTCTTTTTGTTGTTCTTTTTGAGGGGTTTGAAATGATAAAGGGAAAGCGGGAGAGGTGTGTATGGTGGGCGGGGGCCAGCAGATCGTATATGCCCACGCGCACCCTGCACAGACAGAAACGCCCGCAGGCACACACACACACACACAAAGACCTCCGGGTCTCCGCCCGAAAACAAAAATGCGTGCACAAGTCGACCCACGGGAAAAGTGGGCGGGCGTGGAGTGAAAGAACAACAGCAAGAAAACAGAAATCCAGAAGACGACGAAGACAAAGACACCCAAGAGCAACGGAGGCACGGGGCGGGCGAGAGGCACACTTGACAGCCACGCACAACGTAGGTGCGAGTGTATGTGGTTTTGTCTCTCTCTCTCTGCGCACTTAATGTGTAAGCGTTGGTGTCCTTGGGCCAAAGGAAATGGAGAGTTTAAAGAGGTTCCCGTCACGCGGCACGAGCGAAATACGCAACCACGTACGTATGGAGCAACTCGGCTCCTAAAGCGGGTTGCGTGAGAAATGGGTGTGCGTGTTTTGTTGCGTTGTGCCGCACGAGAGGTGTTGGTGATACATAGGAGGTGTGTGTGTGTGTGTGGCTAGCGGCGGCGTTCTATGCTGTTGTCGCTTTCTGTTTTCTGTTGATGTTTTGTTATTTCGATTCTTCCTGTTGGCTAACGTATTTTCCAGTGCGCCGCTTCTACTTGGGCCCTTCTACTGTGACGGTGATATGCTGCCGCGCGCGCGAGTTGGGTACATGTATCCACGCAGCCCATCCCAAACGTGCGTGTGCAAAGATGCATGTCATGCGAAATGTACGTGAGAAAGGAAGATGACCGCAAAAAGGGCGCGTCGGGGAGCGGCGGTATGACGGCGTGTGCGGTGCGCGTGACGGGCGTGAGAAGATGCAAAAATAGATGTGCGTTTGTGTGCCGCGATGCATGCGCGGGTGAGAAGAGACGGCGGAAACACAACGGGAGAGCACACGAACACAGACTAACGGAGCCAGGTAGAGAAATGAAGGCACGGCAGGATCTTTTCGGTGTCCCTGATCGCGAGAGGTGCACGGGTCAGCACTCCACGACGCCCGCAACAGCGGCAGACGAAGGGATCAACGCGAGCATCTGTGGGCTGCGGTGGGGATGACACCTGTAGTCAAACACCTCTCACCACCAGGAGCACCGTGCCATGCTGCGTATGCGCTTATGCACGTCTCCGTGCTTGTCTCTCGCAACGGAGCCGCTAGAAGAAAAACTTAGCAACGACGGATAGCATAAAGGGATGCGGGTATTATGACCCCTCTTCGCAGCTCCCACACCCTGCAGCTGAGGAAAGAAACGCCAAAGTGAGGGATGGGGATATTGAGGGCGGCCACAAAGCCACGTCAACGCACGCATGCATCCGTGCGGACCCACACAACTGGCATCAGATTGGCACCCATCTTGCCTCGAGGTCCTTGTGAGAACTCCTCCTTTTTTTTTTCGATGTCAACTGCTACCCCTTCCGCTCCGCAGCGGGGCATGCGCGGCGGCAGTGAAGACGAAGGTGTAGAGGAGATTCTCAGAAGCCACCGCCACGAAAAAAAAAAACGAAGAGCTCCACTGTCTCTCGTCGCCCTTCGCACAGGTACACTAGGCTGCCTCAGCATGCGCAGCCTTCAAGGCCGTCAGCTTCGCCACTGCCGCCCGCACACGGGCCTCCAAGCCGCCACCCGATGACGATTCCCACGAGCGCTGATTTCGCGCGAAGAGCTGGCGTGCCTGCTCTACTTGTCGTAGCACCTCCTTTACGTTCGCATCGACCTCGTGCATCGCCATGACTTCAGGCGAGATCCTTCCCAGAGGCTCCGTCTTCGGCACAACGGCACGCCCGCTTGCCGGCGGCTCCAGCACGCCCCTTTGCACCGTGGAGAAGCTGCCACCCTCCTCGGAGCCCATAGCCATCACCAGGGTCTCCATGGCAGCTTGGGAGTTCAGCTCCAACCGCCGCGCGGACGAGTCTTGCGACACGTGGAGGAAGTTGGTCTGTGGCACCGTCGACTCGCCGGTGCCGTTGTCACTACCGCCCGCGACGTACTCTGCGCTGTTCTCGTGCGACATCACGCCGCGCCACGGGTACTCGGCCACCGAGGACGTCGAGGTACGCAAAGAAGAGTGCGCGGCGTTGCGCGCGTAGTGTGGCTCGACCTCTTCCTTCAGGAAAACTTCCTGTAGCTCCTTTGTACAGACGGCGGTGGTGGCGACCAGCAGCTCGTCGCCGTCGCGACTGCTGCGCTCCTCCGATTCCATAACATGCGGCGACCTCTCCAACGACGAGGGCCACTGGGCCTGCGCCTGGGCACCCAGCACATCAATGGTCTCCGCCACTGGTGAAGCTTGTCGTCCACTCCGCGCTCCCTCGTGGTTGTCACCGCTGCCCATGGCCCACTTAAGGGCCCGGCGGCCGCCCGTGACGACGGGCGAACGTATGCCATCGGGCCAGGGAGAGGCGGAGGTGAACCCCACACCTTCGTCATCCAGTGTGCGGGCGGTGAGCGAGTAGGCGCCGCCCTCCTCCTCCATGAGCGGGCCTGCTGTCCCGGTGACCACTGACGCGGCGTCGCGCTGTGTGTTGTAGAAGACGTCCATCGTGGAGGAGGCACCGACATTCGTGGGGTTGAGCGCGTAGGCGGGTCCCGGCGGCAGCGGCGGCGCGGCAACGCTCGAGTTCACCGAGGTGTCGTCTTCCACCCCCGAGGCGGCGCCATCGAGCCCAGCCGCAGATGAGGCGAATGCGCTCGCCGCGGTGCACGGCAACGTTGGTAATCCGGCAGCTGCGAGTCTGCCGTGCTGCGCGCGCATCGGCAAGCTTTCTGATTGTGACGGTCGGTGAAGCGCCACTGGGTCGGCATGAGGCCCCTCTGCCGGTGACGTTTGAGCGCCGTCGTTCTTCGGCGCAGGTGGTGGGTCCGTGTAGCACGTCAACAGCAACGAGAGTGGCGGCGCTGGTGCACTGTGAATGGCAACCTCTTCCACGAAGCCCTCCGTGCCAGGTCCTATCTCGACAACCCCGGCTTCGACCAGCATCGGCTTTGCAGATGCTGGGATTCCCGCTCCGCTGGCGTCGCCCGCCGACGGCGACGACGAAGGTGCCGCTGACGCATCCTGGGCAGCACACTCGCCGTCCTTGGTGCGAGGCTGCTCCGCCTGCTGCAGCAGCACTCGCTCGGTGGGGGGCAGCCGCTGCTGAACCGCGTCCAACGCCAGTCCCGGAACATTACTTGCCGTCGAGGATGCTGAGGAAGTGGCAGGCAGCGAGGGAGGCGCACGGGTGGACAGGAGGTGTGGTGGGGCATCGGAATTCAGAGAGCCGCCGAACGCAGCCACCCGCTTAGGTGCCTCAGTGGGCTGCACCGCGTCCGTCGCCTCGACCCATTCCGTGACACTCGCATACACTTCTGCCAAGTCAGCCAAGGCGTACAGCGCAATGGCAACGGCCTCCTCACGCGATACTGAGAGCGGCTGTTTGGCCCACACCAGCACGCGCGCCTCTAGCTCCTCCAGAAACGGAGTCTCATTCGGGCTGGCGCACAGCCCTGGGAGCGGGGCCACTACCATCACAGGCTGGCGCAGCACGGTCATGATGCGCGGCACTTGGTCGGGCTGCACACGCAGCCTGCTGTCACGCGGCCCTCCCTGTCGCGGATGCAGCTGCTCCCTGGGCACCGAGGAGAGCAGCACAGCACACATATCAGCGGTGCTATGGGGTCCCGTAGGGGTGTCCACGCAGCCACCATGTAAGGCATGCACTCTGCGTCCTTCTAACAACGCACCCGACGACCCTGCCGCCACAGTCGGCTTCCACTCCTCCGTTAGTAGCAGCGGCTCATCGTACAAGTTTGTTGCCAAGTCTACCCCGGCAGCGCTTAGCAGTGCGTTGAAGTCCCGCGCGGTGATGTTCAGCGCCGAGGTCTGCACGCTCCTGCAACGCTGGTACTGTGGCGGGTTGTTCACGTGAAGCGCCACATGGCAGTGGACGCAGTCGGTGGCGCGGAAGTCGACACAGGCCGTGCGCAGCTGCACACCAACGCAGGCTTCCATGAACACCCTCGCTGCAGCGCAGACGACGATGTCCAGCGGGCCGACGCAGTGACGCAGACGCAGCGTGTGAACGGCATCCTCCACGTAGAGGACGCCGCCGTGCACCCGCTCCACGCAGATATCCGCCAGCTCCACCGTGGAGTCGCCGGAGGTGGGCGATGCCTGCGACTCCAGCGGACACAAAGACCCACGCAGGCGAAGCACAGAGCAGTTCAGCAGGTCGTGGAAGGACACGGTGGGTCGACCCGCATGGCTGACCGCAGCCCTTTCCCCGCCGCCGTAGCGCTGGAGAGGCTCGAGGTAGCACGGCAGGGAGAGATGCTCCGCAAGCGACTGCGCGGCCTCTGCCATGAACCGCGACGCATTGCCTGAGGAACTCGCAGCTGCGGTGGGGCTCTGCATGCTCGCATACGCAACCGACAACACGGAGAAGCCGTCACCGTCCGCGCCGCCCTCCTGATCTTCACGCTCGCCATCACCGGCGCGGCAGCTGCGATGATAGTAGTAGCCGATGTCTTCGATAATCACGTTCTCGGAAGCTTCCACGAGCACCCCCTGCCCAACGCCGCGCAGCACCGCGTTCAGCTCATCAAGCCTGCCAGCCTCATACGCACCGACCACTATTTCCTCCTCGTCGCCGCCGACGCTTCCGCCGACCACGCGCCGCAGCACCTCATCGCTGAAAGGGCAGTCGAGGAAGAGCGGCCGCACCCGCACCGCGTCACATTGCCGCACTAAAAGGTACTCTGTCACGAGCGCCACGCACTCTACGCGGGCACAATCCTCCACAACCGACTCGCGCGCCATAAAGATCAGCTGGCAGTCGTGGCACTGGGACGCCTGCAAGTTGCTCGGCGTCCCAGCAACCAAGATCGTGCAGTGACTGCACCGCTCGATCACAATGTCGCCGAGCGCGCCAACCAGAAAGACCACTGGCCGCGCGTCGCCGTTGCGAGTGCCGCCGCGCACGTCACACACCACAACGTCCTTCTCCGCTAACTCGCCAAAGAAGTGAAACACGTCAGGAGACGGTATCCGTGGGCTCTGCAGCCCGCCGCTACGCCTGCCGCTGTGCACGTAACGGGTGTTGCTCAAGAGCAGCGCGAGGTCATACGGCGCCTCCGGGGCGAGGCATAGCCCCATCTCCCTCTGACTTCGGCTCGCACTGGTCGCAGTTGTTGCCAGAAGCTCAACAGCACGCGGACACGCCGGCGCCGGGCCTCGAAAAGTGACCGCGCCATCGGCCTCACCGGAGTCGCTGTTCACGTCGGCGGCGGCGACAAAGCAGGCGGCGTGCTCCAGTGCGAGACCCACCCTCGAGTAGTCCTCAACGAGGCCCTCATACATCAGGCCGTAGAGGGATGCGGTGATGCCGCGGCTGCACTTCAGCAGGGGACGACCACTGCCCTGCCTGCTCCAGCTTAAGTGTGTCTCGGTGACGTTATCGCCGGAGAGCTGGAGCGCCGCGACGGCGATGAGCGGGCAGTCGTGCACGTCGCGCAGCACGCACGACTCGCAGGGGCCCAGTCGAACTTCGCAGCGCTGCAACCCATCGAGCACAACGTAGCGAAATGGCGCGAGCACCGTCACCGTGCAGTCAGTTAAGTGCTGCAGAACCAGTGTGTCGGCGACCGGCAGCACACGTGAAAGAACAAAGTCGCGGCTTAAGGAGAAGGCGCTCTCCTGCTTCCCCGCCAACGTGAGCGCGTGCAGATGTGGCTGATGTGCAAAGTCGCCATCAAACTGACGCTGCTCGCCAGAGAATAGCTGCGCCTCCAGCACATCCTCTTCTTGCTGCGCTAAGGTGGTGGCCGAAACGTCGCCATCAGCGCCATCGTCTCCGTCACCGGCGGCAGCGCGCCCGGTAGGCGCCGCTGAAGCGGTCGGTCGCACCAGCGAGGGCAAGCACCGGAGCCGGGCAGCGTCCGTTACCGCATGAGTGTCGCTTCGCCACTGCCTGTGCCGGATCGCCGCCGCCGCCTCAGCCGAAGCCACCGTGCACGTGCACGTGCCCGTCTCGCGGTCATTAAGGCAGCTGGTGCCCGCCTCCGCGGAGAGAAAAGGAAATTGCCATGCCTGTAGCGCTCCCGCCACATGAGGACTGATAACCGAGAGCGACGACCACGGCTCGCCGTCCTGAGCGGCATTCCAGGACTCACTTCTCTCGTCGTCGTGGGACGAGACGGTGGCAGAAACGCACTCGCACAGCGCAGTGCAGCGAGCAGTGAAGAGCGCATTGCTGTGCAGCCGACTCAGGTGCGGCGCCGAGCCACAGTCCTCGCGGGCGCGAGCCCACGTGCAGAAGGCAGGGTAGGCAACTCGGTGCACCGTATCGCGCATCTTATCATCAACGCTCTGATCGGATTCCTTGTCCCCCGAAGACCGCGCGCCGCCACCGTTTTCGTGCTCCTCCTCGTCGTCCTGGCCTGCGTGTGCCGGGAGGGCAAAGCGCCTGAAGAGGGGATGACAAGTGAGCAACTCCTGCGCGTTGGCGTAGACATGCGGCGCTGCACCCGACCGGTATGGAGTGCCGCTCTCCTGTTCCAGCGTTGCCGCGCTGCAAGACGCCTCCACGCAGTCCACGATAAAGGACTGCAGAGCTTGCTCGAAGTCGGGTTGAAATCGCGCAACGCCGTGCCGCTGCAGCGGTGCTCCTGAGGATGGAGAAGCGCCTTCGTCACCGTGTCTGTGGCAGTCGTTTGCGCCGGCGCCGCGTCGGCGAGTCCCAAAGCAGAACTCCTCCACGAGACGGCGCGCCTCCTGACGGGCCGCCGCGGAAGACGAAGAGGAGGAGGACTGCATGGCAGTCCCATAGGCAGTGCCCAGCGCCCTGAGCCGCTCCACCACCGCCCACAGGGACGCCATTTGAAACGGCGGGACACCGACATAGATAAGGAAGGCGATCATGCCCACGGCGTGGAGGTCGTCGGCGGCGGTGGGGGTGTAGGCAGTACCGGCCATGCACAACTCAGCACTGTCACGCCTGTCAGCAGACCCCCCAGCTTTCCGCGCGTCGCTGTCGTCGAGCCAGCCCAGGGCAGCCAAGTTGTGGTACGTGATGAGCTCCGCGGTGTCCGGCCGCTGTGGGGGTCCGAGTCGCGTCGACGTGGCACCGCCCACCTGCAGCCGGCGCGCGCCCCAGACCTCGGAAAGGTATGGCGCCATGGCATTGGCGCGCGCCACGCTGATGACGGACAAGTCGGTCGGCAGCCAGGAGCTCTGACTCATCAGGCCGCATGGCTGCGTCAGTACCGCGTCACCGTCATAGCTGGACAGAAGTACGTTGCCGGCATGCAGTGCGCCGTGCACAAATCCTGCGTTGTGCATTGTGGCTGCTTTGCAAACGACAGTGCGGATGAGAGCAAGGACCTCGTTCTCGCGAAGTCCCGTGCCAGAGCTAGCGGCGACGAGATGCCGCAACGGTACCATGTACGGCACCGCCTCCAACTGGGCTATGAGGCGGCAGCGCGAGTCCACGTACACCTCCGACACACCGGCGCAGGTGGTGCGCCGCCTTCGCTCGGCAAACACGTCGCCTGTATCGTCTCTGCGATCACCGGCCCTTTCTTCTCCTTTGGTGGTTGCCTTCACACTGGCGCCGACGTGCTGGGAGGCTGAGGACCCGAGTTCCGCTTCAGCTGCAGTCAACCCCGCCTCGTCGAGCGCGCGCTGCGTGGCACGCATCTCCTCCGCGAGAGCCAGCAAGCGCTTCTGCACTCGAGTGCGTCGCTCCCACCGCTCGGAGTGGTCCGCGGCGATGGGGAACAGCGAGACCACCTTGAAAAGACAAAGTTCGTCGTCTTCCTCGCTGCCCATGTTCTCCATCGCATCTTCACCGTCTGAGTGGGACGCGGTGCGCCCGAGCGGCATGGGTCGCTGATACACGCGCGAAACAACTGTGCAATCCACCAGCTCCATCTCTTCCAGCACGGCATCCCAGCGGCCGGCCTCCTGCAGCAGAAGCGGGTTGCTTTCCTGGTCCTGCGCGCCGTCCCACTTGATGGGTGGTGTCCCGTCCTCCTCAGTCTCTTCGGCCTCCTCGTTCTCGCCAACGTCAGCGCCGTCGAGAGCTTCCGTGTACTGGAGAGCACACGCATGCGTAGCAGATGGGTCCTTCGCGCACATTGCGTCGACGCACAGCGCCGAGCTGGACGGCGATACAGGTCGATCGTTGCTGCCCCCCTTCTTCTCGACGGAGGTCTGCTCGCCGCTTGCCGTTCTCGTGCCTGGGTTGACAAGGGCCTGTCTCGGCTCCTTTCTGTGGCCACTGATGCTTCTCGAAGAGGAGGAGGACAACGATGACGATGTGCTGGAGTCCTGCATGCATCGCATCACCAACGCCCGCCGCACCACACCGCTCTTTGACGGTTGCGCCGCTGCGTCGCGCTCTGCTGCCAGCAGCGCCTGGCCACTGCGACTGCGGTCCGATTGTCCTGCGAGTGCCGCCGCCACCGCGGCGGTGGCGTCTCCGCAAGAGTGCGAGGAGAAAGAGCTGTTATCCAGCATCGAAGCTGCGCGCGGCTGGGACGGCGATGGAGGCATCAGAACGGCACTCGCACGCGACGCCGACGTTTCGCCTCCCGTGGTCAGTACCGCAGGGTCGGCGGCGCGTGTCTTCGTCTCGTCATTCATCTGGTAGGTTGACAGGGTTTTAACGGCATGGTGAGGCGGGTGCTGCTCGAGGCCAGGCACGGAGGCCGCGGCTGCGACGCCCTCGCTGCCACTGCCCCTGACCCTGACAGCGCCACCCTCCGTCGCGATGGTGGACGGCATCATCGCGGAGCCGACGTGCTCAGCGACAGCGGCCTCCTCCGGCCTGCCACCGCATTCCATGGCCCTCTGGCGCTGTAGCGACAGCGCGTGCGTGTCGTCGGCGCGGCTGCGCATTTTGTGAGCGGGATCGCCGGCGTTCTTGCCCGAAATGAACACGAGGCTATCGATGCCACTGCTACTGCTGCGGTCAGGTGGGAGGGCCGAGGCGGTGTAGTGCTCCACAGCCTGCGCCGCGTCGACAGACGTCGCGAGAGCGGTCGCGGCGCCCTGGGCCATGACTGGGGTGCTTCGCTGCTCCACCGTCAGGTTAGTGCAGGGGGGGCTGCCGCCGCTTCTGGTGCTGGTGGTGTCATCACTCTCTACAGCACGCCGCATGGCGGACGACGAGGACGGCGACTTTTTTGTGACGGTCGACGGAGTCGGTGGGGGTAGCGGCTGCCGTCGCCAGCCGGCCATGTGGGAAACGGCCCCGGCATCGTCGGAAGAATTAGCCACAGCACCATCCAAGTCGTTGCGCTCCTCTCGAGACAGAAGCTGACGCTTTTCAGACGGGGTAGTGTGCACTAGGTCGACGCTGCTCCTGGCGAGCATGCCTGCCATGCTGTCGTCGCAGTCCTTTCCCTCGTCAAGGTTGAAGACAATCGTGCTGGTGTCCATCTCACCTTTACATGCGTGCACTTGCATTGGCCGTGGTGACGCAGACGCTTTTTTCGGCACCGGTGTCAGAAGTGGGGTGACTGAAAAAGAATGCTCCGTCAAGGCCGTCAGCACCGGGGAGGAGTCTGACGGGCCCTCGTGACCATGCAGCTGCTCCTCAGCGTCCAGCGCCGCCTGGGCCGCTCGACTCGCTGCGCTGCTGTTCAGGTCATGCTCGTCCACCTCTTCTCCCGACGCCGCCTCGAAGCTTGAATACACGGCGTTCGCGTGCCCTGCAGCGGCCGTCGGAATGTGCGGCAGCAGCGGATCGCTTGGAAGACTGCTCACAGGGGACGGGCTGGTGGGGAGCTGCGACGCTGGCAGGACTGCCGCTGCGGCGGACCAGACCGCTGCTGGTGACTTCGATGTGCGCGTGTACGAGACGGCGGGATTCGGTGTCATGGGACTGGCGGAGGAGGTGACGAAGCTGGCCCCAGCGGTGCAGGTGCGCTCCGTATCGGTGAGTGTGCTGGCAGAGGCTGCCATCGTCGACTTTTCTACGGCCGATCGATGCAGCAACGATGCCGCGGGTACGGTGATGTTGGGTGAGGTCGCCGTCATGCCAGCGCACAAGGGGTCGTGATGGTGCGCAGGCGGCGGCACTGACACAGCGGGTGGCGCCGCTGCACTCGACGAGGAGACGGCTAGCGTAGCGTGTGGCAAGGGAAGCCTATGAAACACCACATCGGACGCAGAGGATTCTGACAAGGAGGACTGAGAGCTGCCGCTTCGCCGCGCCGCCGGAGCGCACGACATGGGTGGCGACGTTGTCGACGCCACAAACGGCGTCTCGGAGGCCGAACGGCGGCGCAGCTGCAGACGCTTGCCTACGATCGAGCTCACCGTTGGCCTCTTCCCTTCAGGCTGTTCAGGGGTCAGAGAAGAGGCGGAGGATGCAGAGAAAGTGGAGGAAGAGGACGACGGAGTCATGCGAAACGCTCTCACGTCCCGCTCAGCTGCCGAGTCCTCTCCCCGAAAGCTCTGAGCCGCAGAGTGAGCAGCGGACGCCTTGGCAAAGAATGGCGGCGCCTGCTGCGTGGAGGGCATACGAGGATCGCCGTCATGTGCTCTCTCGCCCCCGTGGTGTCCTACTGCGGCGTCTGAGACTGGGATGCCACCCCTGCTGAGTCCCGCTGCCAGTTGGATCCGAAGCGAGCTGTTTTCACCGTACAGACGCTGGGCATCGTCGTCGTATGTGCCGCGTAGCTCCGATGAGTACGTGGCGTGAAACGCGCGAACCGCGCTCGCAAGCGGGGTCGACGCGTTCACGGCCACGGGGCAGCCACCACCCCGCGACGGCGGGGGCGAGGCCGCTGAAGAGCTCGACGACATGGAGTCGGAGAACTGCATTTGTACTTGAGAGGCGTGATGGAATCAGCGTTGATCCAGTGCGTCGACGGCACGTGTGCGTGTGAGAAACCTGCTCTTGGGGAAACGTCTAGGGCGGGCAAGTACGCTTGCGCAGTTGTATGGGTGCTCTATAAGACAAAGAATCGAGAGCAAGGGAAACTAAACATGCAACTAACCACCCCACGAAAACTTGGGCTAGTCGCGTCGGCGCTCCTAAGAGGACACTTTTTTCCTTTTTCGCTCTGGTTGTGCAACGGAGAGGGGGAAGCGTCGCGTGCAAGGGAAGGCGCGGAGAGGAGACCAAGGAGGGTACTCGGCAGTACCAGCGACTAGTCGAATGGAGACACCAGAGAAGAAATAGCAAAAAAAAAAAGAAAGGAGGTGCGCTGCAGATAGGCCGTCAAGACGAACGCGTGAGGGTTGTCGCCGGTGTTAGAGAAAGCGAGAGAAAGGCGATGTGGATAGGGAGGGCGATGCGTGTTGACGCACATACGCATACACCCACACGACGGCTAGCAGGGCTATGAGGCGCCCCACTCCCCTAAAAAGAAAGGCAGACAAAGTCCACAGTGGCGACGTAGGGGACAAGAAACAAAAAAGAGCGCACGCTACTCAAGGCGCCTGTGAACACGGACGCGGTGGAGTACGGGGATGTATCGTGTACCAAACGAAGAAAAGGAAACAATGGCGATGTCTCTCGTTGCGCTCGGGTGGGGAGAGGGAGGGAGGGAAGCGACGGGCCGAGAAGCCGCCACGCCAAAAAAGGTCCGCCACCACCACCGAAATAAGTATAAAAATAAACACAATGGGGCGGTGGTTGAGATTTCCAAGTGAAACGCAGTTTCTCTGGATCGCACACACGACGGCGTTAAGGCTGCGTTTGCGTGTCTCTCTCGCCGTGCTGGGAGAGAGGCGGGGGGTACTCGCGAAGCAGTTGTACCCACGGCGCACTCACAGGACCGCCAAGTCCCTCTCCTGTGGGGGGAGAGGGGTCTGTTTTACGGTGCTGCGCCTGCAAATGTTTTTCTCTCTATTTCCTCTTGTGCTCTTTCTGATGGCTCTCAGGGCCTCCCACGCCCCGACAGTGCAATGGAGTGTGGAGGAAGAGAGCGAGCACGAGAAAGTTTCGCCTGCCTGTATCGCGAGGTCGGTGGCTGGGGCCTGATAGCGTGCCTTCTACGAGACACACCCGTGCGCATGAATTAGAGATGAATCGAGGAAAGCGAAGGAGGAGGAGGAGGAGGGGGTAGGGAGAAGAGTGGCAAATCACGTGCTCGTGTACAGTGAGGAGGGAGGGCCGATAGAGGGCAGCGGGAGAAGGGCTACGCCACACCGGATATACCCACAGACAGACTCACAAGACGCTCGGATCGAGGTGATGGAGATAGAGAGAGTCGAAGGAGGGGTGAAGAAGTTGTTTGGGGTGCGTGTAGGTGGGCGTACTGGCATACATGGGAGAAAGGAGTTGGCGCAAGAGAGGCACGTGCTCCCCTTCGCTTCCTGCGGAAGGGTCAGCGCGGCCGCCTTTCGACTTCGCCTCTCTTTTTCCCTTGGTCCAGCTACCCGCTGTCCGAAACCGCAGGAAGAGAGCAAGAAAAAAAAAAGTGCGCAGCGAGAGGCGGTGCACGCTGCGGCTCGTCGGGGCACCCTCTCCCTGTACCACCAGCCGCAGCAAAGCGGGCGCGCGCACACTCTCGAGGCATCGCCATTCCGTGTCCATGTTGCGGCATGTCCCTCTGTGGATGCGCCGCTGCTGGACGAAAAGATGCACTGCGCCACGTGCCACCGCTCGCCGCACTGTTCCTTGTGTTTCTTTCTTTTTCCTTGGTTCCGTCTACGGCGCAGATACAACTGTCTGCTTCATAGTCTTTCCTGCAGTGCACTGGTTAACATTTTTCCTTTTTTTTACACTACCACTGCGGCGAAGTGCCTGAAAATAAGTTGCTTACCCTTTCCTCTCGTCTCCCTCTCACCCATATGGCCTTCCTCTGTACGCCGGTGTGTTTGTATGTGCGTTTGTGCCTCATCGACCGTGCTTTTTCATCTTGTCGCTACGTGGCATCGCCTCATCATCTATACCCAGGCGCACGCACGCGCATGCAAGAACGCAGAACGGAAAGGGGTGAGGTGAAACCGCGCCGATGAGCGATACGATTTCTCTCCACCCACGTCTTGGAAAGGTGAAGGACAAGAACACTGACGAAAAAAAGTAAAGGCAAAACGCATCACAACAGAGATGAGTGAGGAGGGGAGGGGAGTGAGGTGCCATGGCGGCCCCCCTTAAGGGGCACCCTGCTCCCCATCTTTCGCCGCTGCACACCTGTGCAGCCCCCCCTCCTCTATTTCCCATCCCTTCCCCCTTCCCTTAACGCTGCCCTGCCATGATGCATGCTTTCACACTTCCAACAGGCAAACACACAACGCAAAAGCCCGAGACGGTGAACGAGTGGCGGGTGCGCGAGAATGCAGCGGGGGAGGTAGAGAGAAAACAGAAGACACGACAAAAAAGAAGGACAGGGTACACTGTGTCGGCGCAGAGCCACCGAGGCACGGCCCCCACCCATCCTTGCACTCACGCACGTGACTCCTCCGCCGCCCCCCTCCCCTCCTCCTCTTACTACCCTTTTCAGTTTCTCGCTGTGAAAGAGGAAGAGGGGGGGGGTGCAGAGACACAGGGTATGCACATGGAGCACACGACGCATAAAAGGAGGGAGAGAAGGGATTACATGTGAAAGAATGCGGTTACTGCGAGGCGACCTTCGGGCGGCGGAGGTGGGGCCATAGGTGTAGCAGGAGCATGCGCACAAGGACAGGAGCGCTTTTTCCATCCCCGTCACTTCACCCAGCACCCACATCATGCAGCCACATGGCAGCTGGATGCGCCAGACGAAAAAAAAAGCGAGGGAGAGAGACACTAAAGAAAGCGGGTGGAGGCAGGGAAGGGGGAAAGGGGAGGCGAGCACAGGTACTGGTGTGTCTGTGTGTGCGTGTATGTGGGGAAAAGGGGGAAGGGGGGGGGGGGCTGTGTGGGGAAGTTGTCGAAGCGGTTCACAAGTCTGCTTTCAGCGCTCTGCTGTGGCAGACGGCGAAACGAACAAGCGAAAAAGAGAGAAAAAGCGCCAAAGCAAAAAAGGCCCAACACTCCGCCTTTCGAAGGCGTCCGCGATGAGTTTCTTTCCCGTCGCGACGGTCTCCCGTTACTGCCTCCTGCCCGCATTGGTGCGTTCGCCGTCCTTTAGGAGCACCATCGGTCGTGGTGGGAGTGGGGAGTGGCGGAGGGGGAAGGCTTTATCAGCCTGTGTAGCCGCCACGTAGAGTCAGGAAACGAGAACACACAAGAGGAAAGAGGATATTGGAGCTGCGCAAGCTCCATAGCACGAAAGAAAACACATCAGCCACTTCTGAGGAACAGCAGAGAGGGGAAGGAAAAGGGTAGAGGGAGGGGAGGGGAGGGGGGAGGGGGAAACATCCGACCTTGACCGAGGATAAAAAGACACTTCCAAAAGAAAGAAAAAGGAAGCTCGGGCACTGCGCATGATTTTATCGGCCACCCTACCCCATCAGCTCCTATGTGCGTATCGTATGGGCGCATCTCTACGCGCGCGCGTTCAGCCCCCTTTACATAACCACTTGTGTGCGCACAGGAGGGCAGAGGGCCCTGCGGTTAGAGCGGAAGGCCTGTGGTGTCCTCTACATCGACATTTGCATATACCAGTAGATATATGTGTGTGTCCACACGAATGGCCTGCCTCCTTTCCTCCCGTCATCCTTCCTCAACAGGAAGAACACAAGAGGAGGAAACACGCGTCACACAAGAAAAAAAAAACTATTCGTAATGATAACAATACCGTGGGTACTAGGAGAGCGGGGGGGGAACGAGGGACGGTGTAACGCGCAAGGAGCTGTGCGTGTACGGGTGAGCGGTTGAGTCGGTGCTAACAGGATAGAACGAAAAAAAAAGCACGAGCAGGAGATAATGAAATAGCGAACAGCACCTCTGTACATGACACGTATACCACCACCACCAGGGCAAATGCCATCCAAACATATTCGTTCTTTTGGCGCTTTCCTCTCGTTACTGCAGCGTGCCCCGATCCCGCCCACGAACACATGCCAGCAACACAGACGCAGATGCAGCCACTGCTCACCCGCCTCCGCTGCACCGCCCCCCGCGCCCTCCCCCAGGTCTGCGTCCGGGTCCTTACTCGAGGGCGGAAGCGGTGGCGTCTGCCGTGCGGGTAATAGGGGGTGGGGGAGGGGGGCTGGCCCACCTGCATGCCGGATAACCTCAAGCAGGACGTTGGCCAGCTGTAGGCTAGGGCCCGCTGAGACCCTCTACACCCGACCTGTGTGTGTGTGTGTGTGTGTGTGTGTGTCGTGTTGCGCAATCTCCGTCGCCTCAAGCCGCGGCATTCCACAAGATCGTGCAGTGACTCTCCACACTCCAGTCTGGAAGACTCGATGGCGCGAGTTCAGAGTGCTCTCGTCGTGCTTCCCGCATCGGCGCCGCGTCAGCCCGCACGGTCGGAGGTGGGAGATGCCGCACATGTTTCGCACGCGTGCCCTGCGTGGGCAGTTGATTCGTCTGGATCCTCTAACGCATTCTCCGCGCCTCACCGTTGCTCTGCGGACCTCCGCGTGCCGCCCTGCGTGGATGCGACACACCACGCCAGCGGTGGCTGGCAGCGCGTGCACACAGCGCTCGCACTTGTGGGTCCTCGGGCCTGCACCTGTGCGTACGCCCCGCTGGAGGAGCACCGAGACGCCACCGGCGTGCCCGTCGTCTCTTGCTGCGCCGCAATGATGAGAGCGAGGGAGACCAAAGGCCTTACAGGCCTGCGGGGGTGACGCGCCCCCTGCACAGCACGGGCTTGCAGCGACGATGCGCCACAAAACCGAGCCGGCCAGCACCGTGGGGCGCTGCTCAGCGTCATGGCTACCTCACTGCATGCAGCGCAGGCTACGCCCACGACTCCTCCCGCCCACGTCAAGAGTCCGCCAGCCGTGCCCGAGGGCGCGGCGGCAGGCCATGAGCCTTTCGCACAGAGTGCGTGCTCGGACCTGAAGCCAGGCACTGAGGTATCCCTGCATTCACCGAGCAGCACGAAGCGTTGCACACTGAAAAAAGTGTGCATGAAACACCTTTGCGGCCCCTCATTTAACCGTTCCTTGCCTGATTCCGTCTTGTGTGGTCAGCCTTTACAGGCGCACGGGGTGGTCCCATCCTTTTTAAGGTGTTCTCAGGGGTGACGAGACGGCATTGCCAGGTGGTGAAACATCCTTCTTCTGCACCGCATCATTCTCCTTGCCGGCAGCCCAGATAAACGCACCGCGATGCATGACGTGAATGCCGAGGATGAACATGAGCGCCCCGACAAAGAAACCGGTACCCAGCATCACCGAGGATACGCGGACCGCAGAGCAGCTGCGCACATAATCGCTCTGCGTGGTGAAGCTGCTGTTGTAGTTCCGCGTCTCGACTGTGTTGGCAATCTTGTCAATGATGAAGTTGCACTCCAGCAGCGGCCACACGTATGACAGCGCAGTGCTCGCATTCGCAGCAAAGTTGGCAGCCTGCAGAATTTGAATGGCTTCTGTCCTGGCATGCAGGGGCGGGAATTGGTAGTCCACACACCGCGATGCGCAGGAGATCAACGTACACTTCTCCAGGTACTCCATGCCCGTCTGGTTGGCACATAGCGTGTTCGTCAGCATCGGCTTCACGTATGTGCTCAGAACAACGTCCACCACGTCGTCCAGCGAGTTGCACTGGCTTTTGTCGGTGATGCTGTTGCCGCACATGAAGATGTGGTTTTTATTCTCCAACGAGTAATTCGGATCGTTGTCACAGAAGTTCAAGAGCGCCCCGCAGGCGCTCTGCGAGACCTGCTGCTCCTGGCTCTGCACCTGAGCCCGCAGCGCCTGGAAGTCGAACTGCTTCTCG
The DNA here is from genome assembly GCF_000002875.2 of Leishmania infantum JPCM5. Lineage (NCBI taxonomy): Eukaryota > Euglenozoa > Kinetoplastea > Trypanosomatida > Trypanosomatidae > Leishmania > Leishmania infantum. The sequence goes on along the minus strand of NC_009403.2, from coordinate 229,641 downwards.
CACCACGGCACCAGGTACCACTGAAAGACGCCAGGCTCACGGCTGTACTGGAGGTCCACCTCGCCGCAGCCGGCGGACATCACGTAGATGCATATCGTGAACAGCACCGCAAGCAACGCAAATGCAAGCGCGAACACGAAGTACAGGCAGCTCCACACAATCGGGCAGATCCCACTGCAACGGCACAGCGCAAAGATCAGCATGCACAGCATCAGGAAAACACCGACGCTGCCGACGCAGCAGACCACAATCTCGGCAGCGCGGAAGTACTTGAGGTAGTTGTTGCGCGCCAGGTGCACGTAGTAGGTAACATTATCGTTCACGGCGTCAAAGGCGCTAAGGTCGATTGACGGTGGTGTCGGTGGGTCCGCGCTGTAGTTTGTCAGCAGCATCGCGATGTTCGCACGGGTGTCGTTGAAGTAATCAAGCGTGCGATACTCGGTGTCGTGGATAATTTGTTTGGCTGCCTGCTCCAGTAAGACGGAGCCATACACCAGCAGCACGCACACGCCGCACGCCACAAGCACCGAAATCACGATCCACATCCATAGGCAGCAGCGGGCAACGCCGAGGTCCGTCTCCGCCTTCGGCTTCACATACGCCTCGCAGCAGCTGCAGCAGTGGCAGCAGAACAGAATCGGCAGCCCAATCACCGTGAAGATGAACACGAGCGCAGCGAAGGCGGGATACAGGTAGTAGGGCCACTGGGACCGGATGCGATCCGTGTTCCCCAGGCACTCCAGCAGGCTGTTGTTAGAGGAAGGACCTTGCCACACCATTTGACACTCCAGCGACCGCTGCGCCGAGACGGCCGTCGCCGCCAGGCACATGACGAGGGCGAGCAGAGCGCCCACGAGAAGCGCTGTTTTGGCCATTTTATCAGCGGCGATAGTCGGGTGTTGGGTAGCACGGATTCGCTTCGCCGGTCAAGCGCCTGATAGAATGTGCCTTGTCTCGGAAGGGATAGGAGTGGGAGTGCGCGTCGGTGATGGTCCAAGCCTCGCAGCTGGAGCGACGCCGCAAGCGGAAAGGCAGGAAGTGGAGAGAGAAAGAGGAACAGATCTCCTGGAAGCAAGAGAAGAGCAAGATTGTCCTCCGAGAGAAAACAAAAAATGGAGCGGGGCTACCGGTCAGGCGATGAGCAGAATATTGAACGAGTGACTATCGGGAGAGAGGAAAGGAAGTGTGTGTGGAAGGGGGTGGGGCGAGCCTGTGCGTATGGGAAAGAGCGGGCAAGCCGAAGCAAGGATGGAAGACGAGGACGGCGAGCCAGAGCACTCACAAACGTCAGGCACACACGCTGAAGCAAAGATGAGTTGACTTCGAAAAAGAAAAGCATTCAATAATAATGAACAAGGAAACAGAAACACAGGTACATGCGGGCGTGCCAGCGTCCGTGCTCTTGGCGTCTTGTCGGACTTACACTGTCGGGGAGGTTTACGTAGCGTTATGCTGTCCTTGCCCTTGCTCAGATATTAATTTGAATATTGTATATGCGCGAGAGAGCGGTGAGGCAGAGGGACCGGGGAGCGTTGCAGATGCGTCGAGCGTGAGGACGGCACCGAGAGTGGAGAAGAGAGGGGAGGATAGAGATAGGGGGGGGCCAATGTATGAATGAGTAGAAGCTGCTGGCTATAAACGGTGAGGGGGAGAGGGAACACACACACGCACAAACGCAAAAAGAAAACCGATCCAAGTTGCGGTGGATAAACAACGACAGAAAATCCTGTAAGCAGTGAAACGAGACACTCCCTCAAAAAAAAAACTAAAGGAGAGAAGATACGGCAAGCAGAGCTAGCCAAAGAAGTGTGTATGAGTCGGGGAAGGAAGGGAGGGAGGGAGGGGGTCGGCGAGTAAACGGGGCAGCTGCAACGGCGAAGAAGCGCTAGGAGATGAGGCAAGAGAACGAGCAACTTCAGAAAAGGCGAAAGACACACACACACGCCGACGTGCAGAGGGAGAGCAAAGAAAAGGGAAGGGGAGGGGGTGTGAGAACCAGAGGAGAAGAGACAAACAAAAAGAAACGCCTGGCCCTCCCCACCTTTAAGCACACACACGCCAACCAACCAGCCAACACACACGGAAAAAAAACAAATGCACGTCGTTTATTAATGACCTTTTTTTCCTGGCTCGAGCGCTGACTCCGGAACAGCCCCCCCCCCTTTCCCATACTCAGCAGAGCGAAAGCGGAAAACGCAAACCGAAGAAACCACACGCACACACACGCACGCACAGAACACACTTAAATACGAAGAACGAAGCGCCGAAAAAGAACAATGGAGAGGGAGAAGTTTCTCTATGTGAGGAGATGGAGAGGAGGGTGAGGGAGGGGGGAAGAGGGGAGAGGAGAGAGGAGGCAAGGAGGGGAGGAGAAGGGAGGGGGAGGGGCGTTTCTGGCCGGGTACGTGGCCACGTGAACGCAGTTCGCCGTTTCTCTTGCGTCTTTGGTCTGTGGCGGCAACGTGTATGTTTACTACGTACGTTCCCTTGTATACATATATATATATATATAATATTACCCTCCGTTGTGGGGAGAAGGCGTTCGATGGCTGTGCGGAAGCTTCGCGGGTGACGCCGAGGACGGGCTGTCAATTCGAAGGGTGTGCCGACAAAAAAGGCGTGATGGGGGCCTGTATAACCACGCGCGATTGTGGCCGAGCTGTTTGCTGGGGGTTGGTTGTTGCTTGTGTGCGTATGGTGGTCTTGCTGCCGAAGAACATGCCGAATACGCATGAAGAAAGGCACACGATACACAAACGCGCACATGCATACATATATATGTGGGTGTGTGAACAGATGTGTGGGCATAGAACGAAACGTCGTGTGTTTATGGGCGTGTGAGTTTCAAGGTGGGTGCACGTTGACGTGGTTGGCAATACGTAAAGAAGGAGGGAGGGAAGGGGAGGAGTCGAGTAGAGGCAACCGAGCGAAGGCGGTGAGCCATAGTTAGAGAAGACACAAGAGAATACAGCACGAATGGAAAAGAGCCGTGCTGCGCAAGTGCACGCACTCCACTTGAGTCGTTTGTGTGTGCGTTTTTTCACTCGCTCCTGCGTGCGCATGTGCGCCTCTCCGCTGAAGGGAGCTGATACCTTCTTCACGCTCTCCCCCTCGGCCGCTTTGGGGAGTCCGCACTCGGCCACCGCACCCCACACCCTGCGCCTGCCGTGAGGTCAAACCTACGATGATGGCACGATTCTTATGTCCCGCACTTAAGCAGCAGGGGATGCGAAGGCAATGGGAAGAAGGAAAACACTGCACATCACGAAGAGTACGCTTCAGGTCTGCACACACACACACACACACATCCTCGTGATGCTGGTGCAAGGATAGCGACATCTGTCGAGCGTTGCTCACTATGCACCGTGCTTGTGCGGTGCCTGCTGAGCGGCAGCACGGAGACGTGCCTGGCGCCCACGTTATGGGCTTCCTTGTTTGTGTGGCACTTGCTGTCAGACCAAGCACTGCGTCTCTCACCCTCAACTGCCCATCCATCCCTGCAGCTGGAAATACCGGAAATGTTTCTTCACCATCACCCTCCTTTAGAATCGCATCTCTTTCTCGAGAAACAACGAGATGCGAGGGCTGGAGTCCTATAATTGAGCCCGGGAGAGGTGTGGCACATCAGCCACCCCTCTTCCTCCTCACTACAGGAAGAAAAACCTTGATATAGGCCGCGTATAGAGGGAAGAGCGGAGGAGGACACACCCAAAGAGTGGCACTCCCTCACAAGAAGCGCAGAGGGAGACAAAGGCGTGTGCTCGAGTCGAGAACGACAGCGCCTTACACTGCTCCATTCTGCGCATTTGGTTGCCGACAAAATAAGCAACGACAGAACACAGCAAAGGCAGACGACAGATTTTCTTAGCATACACATATATATCTACTGCCATACAACACCAACCTAATCCCCCATACACACACCCGGCCCCGCACCCCCACCGGCTCCGCAGGCCGCCCCACAGCCGCCTCCCATTAGGCGGGTCACCGCCTCGTGCATCCCTCCGGGTGGCGCAGGCTCCCCACAACTACCCAGTCAGGGCCGCGGGCGCCATACGTCCGAGCCACCTTCACACGCTGACTAGCATGTCCATGGCACAAGCGCGTGCACGGTCGCAGTCCGCTCCGACGCAACGCCGTCCGCGACCTCGCCGCCGACGGCAGTAGCGACGCACCGCACTGAATCCACAAAGCCTTCGGTGCTTGGTCCCGCCACCGCCAGGTGTGGCTCGGCGCTGGGAGGGATAAGGGGGGAGAGGGGCTGTCTGGCTTCCCCACACAGAGTGGGCCGCGGACCCTGGGCACCGCCCACTGAGGCGTTTCCAGATGCCGTCCGGGCAAACAAGCATGAGGAGGGAGGGAGGGGTGAAGGCAGGCATGAACAGGCCAGTACAAAAAGGGGCGCGTGTATAAAAGGATGCGTGCATGTGCGTGCGTGTTGGCAGGAACGGCACTCGCACCGAATCGTGCAGCACCACGCCAGTGGCGGCCAACACGCGCACACATGCGCATGCAGCGACAACAGAAGACGTGGAGAGGGGAGAGAGAGGCTAGTCGGGGATCGAAAACACAGAGAGGGGCCCATGATAGCATGAAGGGCATTCGGAAAGAAGGACGAGAGAGAGGCTCAGCCACTATCCGGCACACCCATACACACGCGCACGGGATGGCACACAATACACACACATGCAGGCACATGCATACAAAGACATGCCCCGGCGTGAGAAGTGGCTCGTTCCCTACTGTGAGAAAAGAGAGAGGAAGAAGGGGCTCCAAGAGCGAGAGTAACAAGAAAAAAAAAGAAGCGAAACTGCCACACATGCCGCACAGGTGAGAGAGAACTCGGTGGAGGGGCATTAGGGAGAAGGCCTCGCAGCGCAACCGCAGCGGCAGCATCCTGGTCACGCTTCCCCGTAATCACCAGGAAGAGCACCTGCGATTTACAGCAGCACAAGCACTACTGGAGCGCACGCATAAGAGTCATCTTCACCAAGAGAAAGAAATGCGGCCGTGAAGAGTGGAGGTGGGGGTGGGGGGGGGGCAAAAAGACTTTCTTATATCTGCGCTCCGGTGGTGGCACACCTCTAGTGCATCTGCGCGGTAACCTCGCATGCTAGTGCCGATGCGGGTGCGTATCTTAGAATGTGTATACATGCGTCCATGTGGTAGTTTGTGGATGCGCTCATCACGCACACATACATACGCGCATCATCGCGAAACGACGGGAGAGAAAATCATCCTCCCTTTTTGTTGTTGTTGGGTTCTTCGTGCCCGATTCAATCGGGCGGTCCACCTTCCCTGCTAGTCTGCGGTGCGGTTCCCCTGTGCGTGAGTGTGCTTCTCTTTGCTTGACCTTTCCCTGTTGTTCTTATGGGCGGCTGTGATGGCGGCGGCTTTGGTGATCTTTACCGTACAGATCGATATTACGCATGCACACACACACGCACACGCACACGCACACACACACGCACACACAGGGGGGGGGTGGAGGGTGGACGCCAACAAGCGCAGATGACAAAAAAAAACGAAAAACGAGAGAAGAAAGCGAACATTCGAAGACGAAGCCGCGCAAAGCAGTGCAGCGCGCGAGACCGGATTGTGGCTACGGAAGAATAGAACGAAGACAACGAAAAAGAGAAGCAGGCGCATCAACGCACTCGCACGACGGTGATAGAAAAGAGCAAGTACATAAGTCCGGGGGGAGGTGGAGGTAGAGTGGGGGGAGGGGTCAGTAAGAGACAGGGTGTGGATGGAGCGAGGGAGAGATCAACCAGAACGGCAAGAGCGCCCATGCACGAATACATCAAGAGACAGCTAGGCACTCAGACACACAGATAATAACGAAAAAAAAAACACTTACACATGTGCAAAGTTAGGCGGAGGTGCCACTGCAGCCGGGGGCAAACAAACTCAGAAACACACACACACACAAGAGAGAGGGAAGGAGGAGGAGGAGGGCACTGAAACTAAAATTATCAACACGCACCGTGCCTGTGCCGACACACACGCACGCACACGCACTCAAACGCCTACACGATAGCGCAGTGTGATGTTCAGACACACACATCAAGGCAACACGACTATACACACACCCATAAACCCACTGCTCGCCCGCAGTAATAAGCCAGCAATCGGAACTGCAGAAACTGTTCTACATGTTCGTGTCGCCATCTCCCCTGTGCCGATTATCGGCCTGCCACTCACGTGTACGGCGGAACGCCCCAAACGTGGCCGGCTTCATCACCACAAAGGAACACACTCACGCGCTTTTTCTTGATGCGCCTGCGTGTGTGTGTGTGTGTGTGTGTGTATGCATGTTCTAAGGAGTCCGGGGGGTTACTCACGTTTCTCACGCTTATGCAGCCAAATTCAGAGGATGGCCTCAAGAACAGAGACCGAGTGCGGCGGGGGTGGGGGCCGTGACGAAAAACGGAGAAAAGGGCAAAGCCGAAGCAGCTCGCAGAGAGCAGGTTCTCCTGCTCCATGAAGGATGGAGGTATTTCGATACATGCCCGCCTTGCACGCACCGCTCCAGCGGGCTCCTCTTTTTCGCCTTCAGTCTCTTTAAGCCTCACCGCGCGCACTTCACTTTTACCACTTCCATACGTGTTGCACGCACGGAAATACATGCCGCAAATGCCAGAGACAGTGACGAGAACGACCCAACGCAAGAAGCGGTCCCCCAACAACGTCATCACTTTACATGCCTACTGCTCTTTCTATCGAAGCCCCGTTCTATCACTTATCCGCTGCGACGCGCTTTCGCCGCCCACAGTCGGCAGCACCCCCTCCACGGCACCACATTCGCAGGTCCCCTCGCTGCCTGGTTCGCTTTTGCACGTCGAGCTCGCATGTACTTTGCCCGCTCGATCGCCTCCGCACGTACGCTCCCCTTTCTTAGCCATACACCGCTGGACCAGGAAAGGCAAAGGAGAAGCAGAGGTAGAGCGGGAAGGTGTGTGTGTGTGTGGGGGGAGGGGGGGGGAGGCGCTGCTGAAAAGCCTCGCACAAGGCGCAGCGCCTACTCCCTCCACTTTCGCGTCACTCCTAAATCCTCACTTTTGCCCACTGGCACCCTGATCCACGCACCGCGATGCATGACGTGAATGCCGAGGATGAACATGAGCGCCCCGACAAAGAAACCGGTACCCAGCATCACCGAGGATACGCGGACCGCAGAGCAGCTGCGCACATAATCGCTCTGCGTGGTGAAGCTGCTGTTGTAGTTCCGCGTCTCGACTGTGTTGGCAATCTTGTCAATGATGAAGTTGCACTCCAGCAGCGGCCACACGTATGACAGCGCAGTGCTCGCATTCGCAGCAAAGTCAGAAGCCTGCAGAATTTGAATGGAGTACGTCCGGGGATACAGGTCCAGAGCGGCGTAGTTTGCACACCGCGATGCGCACGACTTCACTGTACACTTCTCCAGGTACTTCATGCCCGTCTGGTTGGCACATAGCGTGTTCGTCAGCATCGGCTTCACGTATGTGCTCAGAACAACGTCCACCACGTCGTCCAGCGAGTTGCACTGGCTTTTGTCGGTGATGCTGTTGCCGCACATGAAGATGTGGTTTTTATTCTCCAACGAGTAATTCGGATCGTTGTCACAGAAGTTCAAGAGCGCCCCGCAGGCGCTCTGCGAGACCTGCTGCTCCTGGCTCTGCACCTGAGCCCGCAGCGCCTGGAAGTCGAACTGCTTCTCGCACCACGGCACCAGGTACCACTGAAAGACGCCAGGCTCACGGCTGTACTGGAGGTCCACCTCGCCGCAGCCGGCGGACATCACGTAGATGCATATCGTGAACAGCACCGCAAGCAACGCAAATGCAAGCGCGAACACGAAGTACAGGCAGCTCCACACAATCGGGCAGATCCCACTGCAACGGCACAGCGCAAAGATCAGCATGCACAGCATCAGGAAAACACCGACGCTGCCGACGCAGCAGACCACAATCTCGGCAGCGCGGAAGTACTTGAGGTAGTTGTTGCGCGCCAGGTGCACGTAGTAGGTAACATTATCGTTCACGGCGTCAAAGGCGCTAAGGTCGATTGACGGTGGTGTCGGTGGGTCCGCGCTGTAGTTTGTCAGCAGCATCGTGATGTTCGCACGGGTGTCGTTGAAGTAATCAAGCGTGCGATACTCGGTGTCGTGGATAATTTGTTTGGCTGCCTGCTCCAGTAAGACGGAGCCATACACCAGCAGCACGCACACGCCGCACGCCACAAGCACCGAAATCACGATCCACATCCATAGGCAGCAGCGGGCAACGCCGAGGTCCGTCTCCGCCTTCGGCTTCACATACGCCTCGCAGCAGCTGCAGCAGTGGCAGCAGAACAGAATCGGCAGCCCAATCACCGTGAAGATGAACACGAGCGCAGCGAAGGCGGGATACAGGTAGTAGGGCCACTGGGACCGGATGCGATCCGTGTTCCCCAGGCACTCCAGCAGGCTGTTGTTAGAGGAAGGACCTTGCCACACCATTTGACACTCCAGCGACCGCTGCGCCGAGACGGCCGTCGCCGCCAGGCACATGACGAGGGCGAGCAGAGCGCCCACGAGAAGCGCTGTTTTGGCCATTCTATGTGTAGGTGAGTGCGCGGGCTTTTAACCGTTGCTTCTTCGGAAATTGGGGGGGGAGAGGTGAAAGAGAGGGCGAGGCGGGGGGAGGGGGCGTTCAGGAGAACGGGCAGAACAGAGGAACAGATGAGCGAAGAGAAAGAGATCTTGAAAAGGACGAGTGCAGGACCTACCGAAAAATAGAGAAGAGATAAAGAAAAAGGAGAAAAAGACGTAGCAAACGAAAGGGAATCTGAAAAAAAGAATGAATACAGGAGTCCCTGTGACAAGAGAAGTCTGTTAGGGAAGCAGCGAGTGGGAGCTTTTCTGGGGCGTGTGAAGCGGTGCACGTCCCTCTTTGCCTTTGGCTCTCTGGATAGGGGGTGTCGACGGAGATGATGAGAGTGGTCCCTTCAAGGAAAAATAGAGAAGAGGCACCGTTACCTGCTGGTGTGGTGTACCTACGCGCCTTCTCTCTCTTTCCAAGGCTAGACTTTATAATTTCTGCTCTTCTCTATCTCTGTATGTTTATCACGGGAATTCAGGGAATTCTTCTACGAAGTGAGCGGAGGCGGGGGGGGGTGAGAGAGCCCAACTCACAAGGTCGTCAAATCACACGTTTGTGGTGGGGCGTGTGAAGGGGGGGGTTGCAGGCTTTTCTCTTTTTGTTTCCCAGGTTTTGCCTCCTACACGCACACACGACTCACACAATAATAATAAACAAGAGAATACAGGTGTGGCGGTTTGACAGAGGTCTGCGGCCCCTCACCGGTACACACACACACTTGCGGAAAAAGCGCGCACTTGGGGGAAGTAGAAGAGTATATATATATATGCAGCGCAAGAGCGTGTCTGTTTGCCTGTGCGTGTGTGTGATAAAAATACACGTGCAGTGAGACGTGTAGCAGAAAGAAGATGGGGGAGGAGGGAGGGAGGAAAGGCGGACAGCAAAAAAAGAAAAACAGAGGAAGGGGAGCTTGCACAGCAATTGCGAGATGAACAAATAAGAAAAAGATCGAGCAAGGAAATTCATGAAACTGAAATCAAAAAAATGGAGCCCGGCCACGTTCGGCTCAGCAAACTCCGAGAGAGTGTGTGTGGGGGGGGGGCGAAAAGAGGAACGCGATCAGAGCGTTAAAAGATGGGAATCTCTTCAAGTACAGTGTGTGTATGGGCGCGTGGGTGGGTTTGCATGTGTGGACGTGCGCGTTGAGAAAGGGGCGATAGAGCCATGGCAAGAGATGAGGCGGAAGGGAGGGCGAGGGATGAAAGGGGAGAAGACGGTTTGTACCGCTATGAAAGTATAGCCAGAGACGCATGCACACACACGCGCGCAATCAAATCACGTGTGCCCACACTCGCATCACCACATGCGAAATGGTATCCCCAACCTCTTCACCGACACCGGTAGCTAGGCGTGTGGCTGTGCGCGTCATTGTCCGGCCTCTTTGCTTCATCGGAGGAGGAGGACGAGGTGAAAGGTGAGGAAGCAGACATGGGAGTCGTTTTTCTTGGCTTTGCTTCTCGGCGGTTGTTTCGCATCTTCCTTTTCCAGAGGATCATGATCACGCGTAAGAGGAGGGGAAGGCGAGATCAGCGCTCTTCTCTCCGCCCGTGAGTTGTACATCCGCACCCAACGACGGCCGCTGGCATTCTCTCGCCCTTTTCTCCATGTACGTTTCACATACAGAGAGAAGGCCATCGAGAGGCGTTCGGGCAAAAACAAAAACCGAAAAAAAAGTGAGCAGCCGACTGCTCGGCGCCTCATCACGAGGGTCTACACCCCCGATAACGTGTATGTACACATGTACAGAAGCAGGCGGGATTGCTGTGCGCGCACGCGCGCTCTGGTTCGGTCTCCATCCAGTGACCATGTTAGCCTCGTGCCATTGTCGCTTCCTCGATCACTTTTCCCGTTATTGCGCACAAGTAGCATGCGCGTCGCTGCACAGCGCCTCCGCCCAGCGAATGGCACTCCCGCACAGATTCCCCCCGTCTCCGTCCGCTGCAGCCATCGCCGAGGCGACGGCGGCGTCGTCCGCGAAACGGAGGAAAAGAGAAAGTACGATGGTGCGTAAGTCCTCCAGATTCACGCCAGAGCCGGCCCTGTCCACGGCCACACCACCCAGTAATGAGGCCGCGTCCTCGGCGATGTTTATTTCCGCTCCTTGGGTCATGGGCTCGTGCGACACGCCGCAAGCCTGAAACAGCGGCCAGGCACGACGGAGCGCCACGAGCCAGAAGGCGCCACTTAACTCACCGACGTCCACCGGTTCAGCATCGGCCGGTGACACGGACGGCAGCTTATGCGGCGAGGCCATCGACGGTGCGGCAGCCACTGCCGTTGTTGCGGTAGCGGGCGGGCTGAGCAACGCAGCCGCCATGACGAGCAGTTGAAGCGCTGGCGCCATGGCCGGAGCTGCTGGAGGTGACGACGCGGCAGTGGCAGCGCCGCTGCCTGCCAGCGGCGGTAGCACCGCATCTACCACACCCTGCACATTCCACGTCTGGTTGAGAGGCACCACTGCATAGACGGAGAGGACGCGGCCCCACACGAAGTGCAGCGCCGCCTCAGCGGTGGCCGGAGCGGCGGTGCTGGTGCCTGGACTGCGCCAGCTATCCCCGTTCTCCCTCGACGGAGTCCACGTCCACGACGCAGGCTCCCCGGCGAAGGCTGAGGTGGCGCTATGCAAGGGAGCGGCGCGGTCGTTCTGGCATGACGACATCCGCACCTGCTGCGGTCGAGCGCTGGGCTGCGCGCCCTTAGACCTTTCGCTCTCCGCCGCCTCCCTGACGCTTGCCGCTGACCGCAGTGGGCGCAGCAGCCGCAGGCGCACCGGTGCTTCGTCGTACGGTAGTAGTTGCATCGGCAATGAAGCTACTGGAATGCTGCAGAGCAGTTGGCGCCACGTATCGGTCAGGGTGGGCGCCGAGGTTTGGTCGATGGATTTGGCCGCCACACCCAGCGCCAACTGCAGCTGCCACGACGAATCCTTGGCAAACGTCCCAAGGCATTCCGCAGCGGCGGCATCGACGGTGGCGCGCCAGTTGCAGGAAGCCGCCTTGCCATCATCGCTGCGGCTTTCGGCGCTCGCCTTGGGTGACCCTGCACCGGCGAAGAGCGGGTGGGCGAGAAGAGCGTTGCACAGCCGCAGAACCATCAACCGACACTCCCACGTGTTCGCCGACCGCGTGTGCCACCACGGTGTCGCAAGCTGGTCCGCTGCGGCATCGAGTGATGGCAACACGTGGGACAGTAGATCGCGCCCGCGCGCCACTGCGTTGTCAACAGCCGCGTCGATCGGCGACGCATCGCGGGGAAGCCATCGCTTGCTGTACTCTATCGTGAGGCCCACGCCGATAGTCAGGAGGTCCGCATCGGTGCACGACAAGCATGTCACCGCAGCGTTCCGTACGCATGCGGCGAGCGGTCCATCAGCGCCGCTAGACGTAGCCATTCCATGATCAGCGGGGCAAGGGTAGTCTGCAACAGCGTGGAAGACGATGAGCCAGTACGCACGCTGCAGGCTCAGCTGCAGAGGGAGCGTGCTGTGCGTGTCGTGGTTCGCCGCGCTATCGTCAGGGCTGTCACGCAACGGCGTAGACGCCGCGCCGCGGTGAGTGTTGCACGCAGTCGAGAAGGGCCCCAGCAGGGTGCGTGCCAGCTGGCCCGTGAGGAACTGGGCAAAGGCCTCCTCAGAGTCCACCGCCGCAGCTGCAACAGCCTCACCGTTGCTCTCGGCATCAACGGCAGCAGCGGCGTTTTTGGGCGGCGCCGGCACAAAGGATGCACTCATGACGCGTGCAACGGCCTCGCGGACGGCCACGGTGCCGTGTCGCAGAAGAAATGGCTTGGCGCTGCGCAGCACGTACCGCTCCAGTACGTAGGCCGCGGTCCGCACGTCGAGCTGGCGCGCGATGCGGTAGAGAAAGCCAAAGGCGCAAGCGACCGGCAAGCCGTCGCAGGTGTCAACGATGGCTCTCTGGCGTGACGACGACGACGCCGCGTTAGATGCGTTGAAAGACCCGGCCGCCACAGAAGCCGCGCGGTGCGTCGCCGTAAGGAGGGCCTCACTGAGGCTGTGTCGATGTCGTGGGCTGGCGGTGTCGCCTTCAGCCGCCGGCCCTGTCCCAGGGAATGGAGAGCAGCGTCGAGCGGCCGACGCGGCTGCAGCAGCTGCGTGTCCCGCCCCAGCAACGATTCCACTCGACAAGGCAATGCTGCGTCGCGTCGAGCCGAAGAACGGCAGCAGCGGCGACCCACCCGTTGTTGCGGCAGCCCTTTCCTCTTGCTCGGCATCATCCGCCTCGTCAGAGACAGGGACGGTTTGTGATATGTGAAGCAGCGGGACCTGGGCCGCCTCACGGCTGAACGCGAACGCCAAGGACTCCATGAGATAGCCATACTCGTCTGGGTTCTTCTGGAGTAACGAAACGATGCCGTCAGCATGTTGTACGAGAGCCTGCCAGCAGGCCCGTATGCACGCGGGAGGGAACTCATCGCGGTGAGCAAGCAGATGACCCAGGACGTTGTCGAGCACCTCGCTGTTGCCATCCTCGACACAGCAATCGAGGAGCCGCTGCAGCTGCTTGTGCGCGGCCAGCACGTCCACGAGGATGTCGCTAAGGCCTGGGCGCAGGGCGTAGTTGTGCTTGGCGAAGTGCTCAAGTGACAATGTCGCGGCCCGCTCTTGCAGCTCTGCGTGATCGCTGCGCAGCGCCAGAGCAGCCTGCAGTGAGGCTGAATGAACATTGACGCGCAGCACGGGAACGACGCGAGTTCCGTCAGTGCTGCCACCGCCTCTGGTACTGCCAGCGAACTCGGGAGTGGAGAGGATGTCGCCGGATGCTGCAGCCGCACGACGGTCCAGCTTGCCGTCGGCATCGATAGCGTGATCCTTAGACGATGCCGCTGCGGCGCCGCGCTGGGCCTTTGCGCCTACCTCTTCCCGCTTGCCCTTTTTAGCCTTTCGGGGGCCGTTGGACACCTTGGCCGTTCCTGTCACCATTGGTGCATCGGGCTGTCGGTAGAAGCGGCCGCGGTACAGGGTCGTCAGGGGCGCCGCGGCGGCGGCGCCCCTGTTTGCGTGCAGCGCGGCCTTCTCGCGCAGTGGCGACGCCGGCAACGAGGACGCGGTGGTCTCCGCTGCCGGGGTGCCCGTTCGCGTGCGTGATGGGCCCTCCACGGTCGCTTCGTCGGATTCCTCTTGCAGTCGCTGCACCACGGCATGCTGGTGAAGAATGCGTTTGTTCTGCTGCTGCTGAAGAACCTCGTCCGCCGTGTACTTTGGCTTGTCCAGCACGACGTCCTTTCGGCTGCCGCTGGCGGTGTGGACAAGACTGCTGGCCGTGGGTCGAGCGTAGCGCGGGTACGCCTGCAGCGCATTCGCCCCGCCGGCGAGCTCGCTGTTGTCGATGAGGGCCAGTCGGTGCTGCAGAGCACGTGTCGAGTTATTGCCAGAGGCATCCCCACCGCCGTCGGACCAGTCTGCCGCAGTGTCTTGCCCTGAGTACCTCACATCCGCCGTTGAGCTACTGCGGGCCGCGCTGGTCAGCTGTGACGCACGCGTGACAGGGTCGAAGAGCTTCCTTTTTGCAGTGAGGGTTGCCTCCTCAACGCCGCTGCTGAAATCGTTGTTCGGCTTCCCACTCGTCACTTTCAGCAACCTCTCGGTGGAGGTGGCGTTTCGCGGCTGCACGTACGCGTCCTTGCTTGTCCCCACGGCGTCTAGGCCGTGCATCAGCAGCGCGTGGCCGGTGAAGTGCTCGTAGAGGTATTCGAGTACCGTGAGAGCCGCGTTCGGTTCCCGGCGCAGCACTGCATCAATCAGCGGTCGAGTTACAGTGGTGCAGCTGAGTTGCTGCAGCGCACGGTACACCTGTGACCATACATCCCGCTTCGTGGCCCCCGCGACGCCCATGGGAAGTCGCTGGAGGTCCAAGAACTTGGTGCCGCTATAACGCGCCACGATCTCTGCCGCAAGGTGGCCGGTGGCCAAGTCACGCTTTGGGTTCTGTATGGGCGCAGAAAGGTCGAGGGACTGCACCCACTTGATCACCTCTCGCTGCATTTTGGGTGGGAGGGGGTGGGGTGAGCCGGCGCGCGGAGTCGCTTGATGATGAGCGAAAGGACGAGAGAGAAGAAAAGGTGTAGGCGACGGTGCACACACACACACACAAACAAACAGGCGAAAACGAAACGGCCCAGTCGCCGTTCCAAAGCCTCTACGGCCGGAAAAGGATTGCAGTCGCCACAGGGACACACGGCGTGTGCCCAATGTGTGTGTGTGTGTGAAACAGGGCAAGGTCAGACACAATTGCCGCCTCTATCTCCGGTTCACACTTTCTCTTCCTCTTCACAAGAAATCTACAGAGCCCGACACCAGGCGCGTGCCACGCCACCGCTTGCCCTCTATCTTGCGCCAGCGCATACGCACATCCAAAGACGCGCCATATGCAAATAAGTTTGAGTACGTCGGCCGCATCCCATCAGAGCGTGCGCGGGCGTGGCAGCAAACAATGCCACGAGGCAAGAAGGAGCAGGACGAGGGTTGATTCGTGTACGCATGTGGCGATGCCAGTGCGTGTGGTGCGTGTTCGCGCGGAGAGGCAGTGCGTGTGAGGGTTGGGGGGTGAGGAGGAGGCTCCGTGCTCGAAAAAAAAAAGAAAACAGAGGAGGAAGAGACGAGGGCACCAGTGCGAAGAAAAAAAAAAACGGGCAAGTTTGCAACGTTGGGCGCAGAAAGCGCTGGACCACAAGATGTTCCGAAACGGACGGCGAATCTGCCCGAGGGCAATGACGAAGCCAAGCGCATCTTCCTTTAAACAGCAAGCACGCCCCGAGGTCCCTCTAGCGGCGGAGAGTTGCGGCGGGGAGGGGGGAGGACACTCAACCGATTCTGCGCCTCCGCGGTCGGTTCACCCTTTGAGCAGCCAAATCCTCGAAAAGGATATGCTGACCGCGAGACCGGTAAGCCTGTGGGAAAGGGTTGGCGATGCGGTTCCCCGTCGTGGCTGTACTTCAAATCCTGAAAAACTTGGCGCCCGCGCACATATACAGACACCTTCTCGGCTTACACCTTAGGCAGAAGAGAAGCCATACACCAGTCCACAGAAATTTCCAGCTGTGGCGGGGGCAAGACAGGCGTCTATGCACGCCCACAGCACAAGGCGAACAAGACACATCGCGCATCCGTGCCGTGAGACACTTGGGAAAAGGCACGCGGTTTCACCTGCGCACCTCTCCCCCTCCCCTCCCCTCTCCGCGGGAGCATGCACTAACGTACAAAGAATGGAGAGCGCAAGCGTGAAAGCCACCAAGCATGCCAGACAACGACAGTGAGGGAGAGAGCGGTGTCCGCAATGCGCTTTTCATCTCCCACACGGCACAACCCTACCTTCCAGCCACATCCCGGTCTGTCACAGGCCCCCCCCCCATTCCGCGTGATGCGAAAGCAGCCATGGAAACACGTGCCATGGCAATGCACCGACTCGGCCATCTCAGCACAGCCCTGCCTCCAACCTCACAGACACACACCCGGCCCCCCACCCCCACCGGCTCCGCAGGCCGCCCCACAGCCGCCTCCCATTAGGCGGGTCACCGCCTCGTGCATCCCTCCGGGTGGCGCAGGCTCCCCACAACTACCCAGTCAGGGCCGCGGGCGCCATACGTCCGAGCCACCTTCACACGCTGACTAGCATGTCCATGGCACAAGCGCGTGCACGGTCGCAGTCCGCTCCGACGCAACGCCGTCCGCGACCTCGCCGCCGACGGCAGTAGCGACGCACCGCACTGAATCCACAAAGCCTTCGGTGCTTGGTCCCGCCACCGCCAGGTGTGGCTCGGCGCTGGGAGGGATAAGAGGGGAGAGGGGCTTATCGGCTTTCCAAAACAGTAGGTGGTAGATCCTGCTGCGCGGCTGAGGTGTCCCCTCCCCCGTCATCCGACTAAAGCAGTACGTGAAGAGCTTCTCGTTTCACCGTGCCCCGATCCCGCCCACGAACACATGCCAGCAACACAGACGCAGATGCAGCCACTGCTCACCCGCCTCCGCTGCACCGCCCCCCCGCCCTCCCCACGGCTGCGTCCGGGTCCTTACTCGAGGGCGGAAGCGGTGGCGTCTGCCGTGCGGGTAATAGGGGGTGGGGGGAGGGGGGCTGGCCCACCTGCATGCCGGATGACCTCAAGCAGGACGTTGGCCAGCTGCAGGCCAGGGCCCGCTGAGACCCTCTACACCCGACCTGTGTGTTTGTGTGTGTGTGTGTCGTGTTGCGCAATCTCCGTCGCCTCAAGCCGCGGCATTCCACAAGATCGTGCAGTGACTCTCCACACTCCAGTCTGGAAGACTCGATGGCGCGAGTTCAGGGGGCTCTCGTCGTGCTTCCCGCATCGGCGCCGCGTCAGCCCGCACGGTCGGAGGTGGGAGATGCCGCACATGTTTCGCACGCGTGCCCTGCGTGGGCAGTTGATTCGTCTGGATCCTCTAACGCATTCTCCGCGCCTCACCGTTGCTCTGCGGACCTCCGCGTGCCGCCCTGCGTGGATGCGACACACCACGCCAGCGGTGGCTGGCAGCGCGTGCACACAGCGCTCGCACTTGTGGGTCCTCGGGCCTGCACCTGTGCGTACGCCCCGCTGGAGGAGCACCGAGACGCCACCGGCGTGCCCGTCGTCTCTTGCTGCGCCGCAATGATGAGAGCGAGGGAGACCAAAGGCCTTACAGGCCTGCGGGGGTGACGCGCCCCCTGCACAGCACGGGCTTGCAGCGACGATGCGCCACAAAACCGAGCCGGCCAGCACCGTGGGGCGCTGCTCAGCGTCATGGCTACCTCACTGCATGCAGCGCAGGCTACGCCCACGACTCCTCCCGCCCACGTCAAGAGTCCGCCAGCCGTGCCCGAGGGCAGGCGGCAGAAGCACTCAGGAAAGAAAGGCATGCGGGAAAGACTCCCAACGCGTCTCCTCACCCACAGCACCACAAGAGGGGCAGCAGGCACACTCCTCCCAAGAACGCGCTCACGGTCTTGAGGGAATGCAGCCCGCCACCCCCTCCCTCCCCTCGGTCTGTGTTTCGTGGAGTATTCCTCAGATTTTGATTTCGCTGGGGTCTTCGGCGGGGATCGGAATGCCCCATTCCCTCAGCTGCTTCTGGTAAAAGGGTATGCCGTCCTTCCAGTCTGTCAGAAGCTCTACCCCTTCTGGTGTGCACACCATCGTGTGCTCAAACTGCGCGGTGCGCTTGCCATCCTTCGTTGCACTCGTCCAGTTATCAGGCCAGGTTACATCCTGCCACGTACCCAGGTTGATCATCGGCTCAATTGTGAAGACGTGCCCGGGCTTGATGAGTCCGGGGCTTTTGTTGTCCTTGTAATGGCACACGTTCGGTGCCGTGTGAAAGAACTTGCCGATACCATGCCCGGTGTAGCTGCGCACTACACTGCAGCCCGACTTCTCCGCCCGCGCCTCGATGGCGTCACCGATGTAGCGGTAGAGTTCATCCGGTTTCACAACGCTGATGCCGGCCATCATGCAGGCGTACGCCGTGTGCACAATCTTCACGCTTTCCTCGTCTGGCTTGCCGACAAACACCGTTTCGTTCAAATCGCCGTGGAAGCCGTCGAGGTAGCAAGAGACGTCTATGTTTACTATGTCGCCCTCCTCGAGTGGGCGGTTGTCTGGAATGCCGTGGCAGATGATCTCGTTCACGCTGGTGCAGACGGACTTGGGGAAGTTGTAGTAATTCAGCGGCGATGGGTACATGCCGCGCTTGATCGTCGCCTCGTGGACGATGCGGTCAATTTCGTCCGTCGTGACGCCCGGCTTCACCGCCGCGCAGGCGATGTCCAGCACTTCACGCGAGAGCGCATTCACACGTTTGATCTTGAGGATGTCGGAGCTCCGGCGCAGCTCGGCGTTGTTGTAGTCTTCGTGCAAGTTCTTGAGGTTGTGTGCAACGACGCGGTGGCTGCCTCGATCCTTCTCCTCCGACTCGGAAACGCCGTCGTTTCGCTCCGCGTAGTCTGGCCGCGCTATCTCCTTTGGCACAGCACGGCGTGGCGTGATTTTTCCAGGACGGAGTGGCCCCGTGAAGTTGAAGAGCCGCTCGTCCACCTCCGTCATTGTGGGGATCGTGGCGGGCAGGTTCTTCATCTCGGTGTGCTTCAGCTTGTGCGTTCCCCAATGCGCCCGGAAGCAGTCCTGCGTGCAGAAGAAGCTCGGCGGCAAGCTCAGTTTCTTGCAGGTGGGGCACTGCAGGCCGGCCTCACTGACGCCGCAGCCTTCGCAAGGCATTATAGGGGAGGGAAGTATCCAAAGTACTTGAGCGAGAAGAAACGAAAAGAGGCAGGAGGGTGCAGGGTGCGTGTGGCGGTGATGGGGCAGCTACTCTGTGTGTGCGTGTGTCTCGGCTCTTGTGTATTATATACTTCTTAGCGCTTGGCGTGCCGGGCAAATGAGTATATATGTGTGTGTGTATTTGCGTTTTTCCCCCTTTCGTCGGTGTCGGTGGCGTTGTGCTGCCACGGTCCTTGCAGCGCACGTGCGTGGTGGTGGTCTGCTGCGTGTTGGCCGGAGAGAAGTGAAGACGTACAAGAAGGACAGACCAACAGTTGAGGCAAGGAGGAGAGGCGCAGCGCAGGAATCATCGACTTGAGGTGGCGGCGACCACTCGCTCGGCATCCCGTGCGATCCCCTCCGGCGCAAGCGCTCACCGCGCCGGTGTGTTGGCGCCGGTGGGCTCATTGTGTCATGTGTTGCTTGTACGAGGCGGGGCAACAACGACACGACAGCGGGCGTCGTGCGGCATGCTCGACGGCGAGGCAGCGCTCTCTTCTCGTGTGGACTTTGCCTTATAAACGGGCAAGGGGCTCCTCCTCCGCTGTCGATACACAATCATGATATCCCTCCCTTTTTCCTTCTGGCCAGCTTGAAACTACAAGCACACCCTGCCCTGGATTGGAGTATCATATGTGGTGGACTTCCCTCACAGGCGTGCGCTGACGCCGAGCAATACCGGCACACCGAATGAGACGGGCAAGAGGAGCGGGTGGTCATGGTGCGAAACATGATACACTGATGGCATCGTGACGACGAAAAAAAACATACACTCGCTCAAGAGAAACACAAGAGGAACGAGAAGGCGCAGGGACTCGACCGTGGTTTTCTTTTCCAACGTCTGTCTATTGTACTGCCATACAACACCAACCTAATCCCCCATACACACACCCGGCCCCCCACCCCCACCGGCTCCGCAGGCCGCCCCACAGCCGCCTCCCATTAGGCGGGTCACCGCCTCGTGCATCCCTCCGGGTGGCGCAGGCTCCCCACAACTACCCAGTCAGGGCCGCGGGCGCCATACGTCCGAGCCACCTTCACACGCTGACTAGCATGTCCATGGCACAAGCGCGTGCACGGTCGCAGTCCGCTCCGACGCAACGCCGTCCGCGACCTCGCCGCCGACGGCAGTAGCGACGCACCGCACTGAATCCACAAAGCCTTCGGTGCTTGGTCCCGCCACCGCCAGGTGTGGCTCGGCGCTGGGAGGGATAAGAGGGGAGAGGGGCTGTCCGGCTTCCCCACACAGAGTGGGCCGCGGACCCTGGGCACCGCCCACTGAGGCGTTTCCAGATGCCGTCCGGGCAAACAAGCATGAGGAGGGAGGGAGGGGTGAAGGCAGGCATGAACAGGCCAGTACAAAAAGGGGCGCGTGTATAAAAGGATGCGTGCATGTGCGTGCGTGTTGGCAGGAACGGCACTCGCACCGAATCGTGCAGCACCACGCCAGTGGCGGCCAACACGCGCACACATGCGCATGCAGCGACAACAGAAGACGTGGAGAGGGGAGAGAGAGGCTAGTCGGGGATCGAAAACACAGAGAGGGGCCCATGATAGCATGAAGGGCATTCGGAAAGAAGGACGAGAGAGAGGCTCAGCCACTATCCGGCACACCCATACACACGCGCACGGGATGGCACACAATACACACACATGCAGACACAGGCATACAAAGACATGCCATACACATGTACAAACAACCTACACCCTAAAAGAAGAAGCACATACACTCAGAGGCCGAGGAGGAAGGAAAGAGAGAGGGTCGAGAGGCACGATACAGGAAGCGAAGGTGCCACAGACTCTACACACACACATAGCGTAACTTGGAGATCTCGAGAAAAAAAATGGGGAAAGGACGGGTTGGAGACATTGGTAGAGAGGGACTTGGAGATCAACCCAACTACTGGAAAGAGAAAGACAGAAGGGAGTGGTGGAGGGTGGCGAGGCGGTGATGGAAGAGAAAGAGGCGGCGACGGGTGGAGTAAGAGGCGGGCGCGCACCCTAGATGCGCACGTAGAAGACTTTCTCGCTCGCCCTTTCGCCGTCTCCTCTGCCTCCCGCTCGCCTTCGTCCCCGGCCCCATCCCCCGATGGGAGCACTGCCACACGCGTTGCCTATCCGAATGGAGGAAGCAGAGCTGGAGCAATGTGCAAGAAAAAAAAGGAACGAGAGAGGGCAAGAGAACAGGAGATGCGGGCACGATTGAGCAGCAGAGAAGGCACGCATGTCACGCCTCAACTCGTCTGTACTCGAGAACTCGTCACCGAGCCTTACTCAGCCAGTGGGACTAGCGATAGTGTGCGTGGAAGTCCAAACCGTCTGCCATTATAGAATGAATAGCTGTGCGCACGCGCCAACACGGGAAATGGAAAAAAAAAACCGGCATCGCGAGGTCACCCTTACCAAACAAGATAGCAGCACGTCACGTCTCAGACGACGGAGCACCCGCAACACTTTCTAAAGCAATACAACAACGAGATACGAGAGCCACAGGAAGGTGGCCGGAGCAGTCGCAGCAGCATCGGGAAAGGGTGATCCAACTCACGCACACGAAACGGAAAAGCAAAATGAAGTAAAGGCAAGGCTAACAAAGACTTCAAAACACATAAAGAGGTCGGTGAAGCGAAAGTGCTGCGGCAAAATAACATGTTTATAGCGGAACTGGGGCCCGAAACACCAGTCTAGATAGATGTGTAGGTGTGCATGTATGTGTGCGCGCGCTCGTCGAAGGAGAAGCCGGTGGTCCTTGCGCTCCCTCTCCTCCCTTTCCCGTCGGCATTGCCATGAACCGCGCTTGGGAGGGGTATGACGGGGCCATTGATGCGGCGCTAAACAGCTGCTCCTCTACATAGAGAGAAGCCGCTGCGTGCGCGGAAGGATAAGCATGCAGCATTGCAATGGGGATGGAGGGAGATGTCACGGACGTCCCCTTCCAGTGTGCAGGTGTAGCCACTGAGGGACGAAGAAAAATCCCCGAACGAGAGCAAGAGCGGGAGAGTAGGGCGTGGGGTGGAGTGTATGGCGGAGACGCTACGGTAGCTCGCAGTGTCGTCGGACAGCCAACTCGCCTCTTTTGAAAACGCACACGCATACTTGCACGGTAGGGAAAGGAAATATTTCGGACCACGAAGGGGCGAGAGGGAAGGGCGGCCAAGACACACAGACAAAAAGGAAAGAAGCGCCACGCACGACACACAGCACGCAACAACAACAGCAGCAACAACGTGTCTAAAGAGCGAAGATGATGATCACAGAAAGAGGGGGAGGAGGGGAGGCCGAAAAAAAAAAACAAGAGAGAAAGTCGGTTCAACGTCGAGAAACACGAAAACTTTTTTGCGTGTGCATGTGTGTATGTGCATTGATGTTGCTGCCCAACAGGGCATAAGAAAAGGTGGAGGGGGAGAGGAGAAGGGGGGTGGGTCCAAAGAAAAGAAGAAAGGACTTCCAATAAGAATACAAAAGCTTCTGTGAGTTCTCTCTTGTGTGGAGGTGGGGTGGGGGGAGGGGGCCACACGGTTCGCTCTCTGTATGTACATGAGCATCTCATCACGGGCAAGATGGAGAGGAAGATGGTTCCATTTGTTCAACGTCGTGCAAAGCCAAAACAAGGAGGGGGAGATGCGTTCAAGCACAACGACAATGGGCAGACAAAACAAAGAAGGGGGAAGAGCCAACGTAAGCACACACACACACACGGGGACGACGGCAGAAACGCAAACAAAAAAAGACGGAGCGAGGACATCGGTGAAGGATCCAACTGGACTGACGGCGTACCCGCCGTTGTTCCTAACAGTAAAGACAGTCCCAGGCGGAGGAGGAGGGGGAGGGGGGGGCGGGCATACACAGGCTCTGAAGTGATAATACAAAGAAAACGAATGGTCTGCAGCATGGCCTTATTCTCGACTCTCCTTCGCTATCCGCATCCGTAGACGCGTCAGCTCCGTGCGTAGCTCCTTTTCGAAGCCGTCAGCCTGCACCGTGCTTGCCGTCGCGGCAGCTTCTTCGTTCTGTGTGTAGAGAAGCTGATGGTAGGAGGCCGCTGCCGCCGCTGATGTGCTCATGGGGTCGCCCAGTCTCGGCATGGACGCTGCCGACGTGGATTTCGACCGAAGCAGCGACGCCTTGAAGTGTTCCCACTCCTCTTCTTCGCTGTCATCGGCCAGCAGCGCGGCGATGCGAGCATCCTCATCCAGGTCGATGGCGGAGGTGGCAGTCACAGAGGCACAGTACCCTGAGTCCTTTTCACAGATGCCACTCCGTTGCACACTCGTGCCTTTGCATCCAGCGGGGTCGGCAGCAGAGCCGTTGGTGGCAGACGGGTCGTCCTGCGCTGCGTCGTTGAATGACATTGACGACGCCGCTAGTCGGCGTCTCAGGCTCGCGGTCGCATTGCCAGCTAGTACCGCCCCTGTCGTGAGCACTGATGCGTCAGTCGTCGAGCCTCCACAAGAACCGAGTCGGACGGGTGCCCTAGACCACCGTGAGGTGAAGGGGCGAGCAGCCCCCATGGCGGTCCTCGGGGCAAGACGCGGCTGCGCACCACTGCACGAGGTGGAGGGGCGCGTGTAGACGTGCCGGTTCGCCTCATCGAGGGCAGCGAGAAGAGCGTCGAAAGCGTCGGCGTCCCGCACGCACTCCTCTACCAGTCGAAGCTCCTCGGCCAAGGCGTCATCCAGCGGGTCCACGTGAGTCGAAACCGGCATTGCGAGCCGTCGGCTCGCCTCCTCTGACGATGAACCGTGCAGAGGGAACGAGGCGCAGGAGCTGGTGATGGAGACGTCGATGGCAGCATCATTGAGCGTCTCCAGCTGCGGCATAAGCAGACGCACCCAGGCTGCAAGAACGTGCGAGAAGGGCTTGTACTCACTCGGCGGCGGCACTGGGGAGAGCACGTCGCCAGACGCCGCCGTATTCGCGCACGCCCTGCGTCCCCCCTCGACGAGCAAATCCCGATATGCGTCTCGCACACGCGCTTGGTACTCGCACGTGAGCGGATTCCCAAGTATGGACAGCGCACGCACCCCACGCAAGGAAGCGAGGACAGCGCCAAGGTCTGTTGCGTCGTCGAGCAGATTGCCCTCCACGTCCAGAACTTCTAGCGTCGCGGACAGCGCCATTACCGGAGTGGCATCGCGCACGCGGTTGAAGGGGACATAAAGCTCCACCAGTGAGGGGCAGCACGCCGCGATGCCGCACAAATCCGTGACGTGGCAACTGTTCAGCCACAGATACTTCAACGCGTGGAAGCCGGTGCCGAGCTGGCGTACACGGCAAATGCGTGAGCCGTTGAGCTTCAGCGATGAAAGCGACGACAACTGTGCCCCAATCTGGTCAACGCCGATCATGGCGTCCGCATCCACACGGAGTTGCGCGGTAAGCACCAGGTCAAGATCCTCCCAGCCCGTCCAGTCGCGCAGCACGTCAGCGGTGACGAGCCGACTCTCATAGAGCGTCGATAGCTCGTCCGAGGTGCGCCGATGCACGCCACCTCCGGCTGCCTCGGCCTTCATCTGCTGCAGCTGGGCAGGTGTGACCACCGCGTCCGTGTCAACGCTGTCCTCGATGACTAGGCACTGCGCACCCGCCGCGGAGTCGTCAAACGCGCGCTGGCCTGCCTGTGGCGTGATCATGTCGAGCTTCCCAGGCACGCCCGCGACACTGGCGCGAATCGACGATGCGCGGTAGCTAACTTCGCCACGGCTGCTATTGCTGCCGCTACCGCAGCGCCTCGGCGCGCCATCCGCATCCTCGTCGTGGCCATCGGACAGGTAAAGTCCCTCCGAGGACGGCAGAGCGCCCGTCATGGACGCGCCGAAGCAGACATCACGCTGAGGAGCCGACTCCGCGTCGACGCTGCCATGGCCGGAAGTACGATGGCAACGCGGGGGCGGCAGCGTGCTGCTTGCCAAGCTGTGCTGCGTGTCGGCGGAGCTGGCCATGCGGTGGCGCTTGGTTCTCCCAATACTGTGCATGAGCGGCACCGCGGCGGTGCTTTCCGCGGCACTCAACAACTCTGTGACGCCGGCAGCGGAGCTGATGCTGTCGTCCGCCGCCGTCCCCTCACTGGCCACACTATTGTAGCCGTTCGCCGCGTGTGTGTGTAGCGCGCCAGCGGGGCCCATTTTGCAACTGAGCAGTGGCTCTACGCGAGCGGACGACGGTGCCGAGTTGAGGTCGGCCACGCAGGTGCCGAAAATCCCATCACCCACGCGCGGCAACAAGCCTTCATAGGCAGAGAGCGACACAGCCAACGGCGGACGTGCGCCAGCGGGTTTGCCACACGCAATCGACCACGCGCCGGGCAGACCGCGCTCTTCGCGATTGAAGCTATCACATACAGAGCTGCGGGGTACGCTCTCCGAAGGGGATCGCTTGGGCAGCGGCACGCATGGCGTTGACAACGAGATCGCCGCCAACCGAGCCGGCGGCGGAGGCGACCCGCGTCCGACACTCGCGCGCGCAAAAAGACGCGGCCGCTGCGGCGGTGGCGAGGAAACGCCGCGCAAGGCCCCGAGGTAGGCTGGAGTGAGGCCACTCCTGGCACCACCCGGTAACCGTGGCGCCGAGGACGGCGGAGTCGTGTGCTCCGCAGGCATGAAGTCCATCCGCGACCTTTACTGCGCGTATCGTTCGTGTCTGGGCACTTGCTTCGAATGGTTGATCCGTGTGTGTCGTCGGCGTGTATGGGGCGGAGGGGGGCAGCGAGGCAAAGCAACTGGCTTTGCCTCGCGAGCCTGTCTTTCTCGCTCGCTCGTCGCTCTCTCCGGGGCAGGTGCGCAAAAGTGAGGGCGCCGCGGTCGGGCTGGCGCACCTTCGATCACACCTCCCCCCCCCCACACACGCACACGCACACACACACACAATGCTGGGCTGCCGCTCGTCCGCGTCTCGCTCTCCGTCTCTGGGTATGAGGAAGAGGAGAGGGAGGAGCGTGGAGGAAGCTGTGTGGCGGCGGGGTTCTGCACACGCGGGGGATGAGGGTGCCGAAGAAAAACAGCAATGCGCACCAACGCGCCGACACACTCACGCGCACAGGATAGAGTCAACCAATGGAGCCGGCGACCCGAGAACAAGCGAAGGGAAAGATGTCAAGGCCGGGGCAGCGCGACAAGGACAATGAAATGAGTCGAGTGGCCGCGGAACAAAATCAGCGGCCATGTGAGTCACTCCAGCAGAGAGGCGCCGCAGCTCACAACGTTCGGCCGTGCACAGAATCAAAAACGGGGTGCTAGAGACGCACTCGGCCAACAGCCAAGGCGCACAGGAACAGGGAAAGCAAGACCAGCTATGATCGGTGGGGGCGAGGGACAGCGCGCGACGCACCCGTTGCAGTTTATCGCGCAAGCCGCGCTTCTTTTCTTGTCTGTGGATTTTGTCTCCTCACATCAAATGTGCGAGAGGGAGAGGGACGGGCAGAGGTCGACGCACGGGGTTGCCGTGGTGCCTTGCATGCGCGCGCGTGTTCTCGGACGGGAATAAGATGCGTACGATGGTGCCGCACCTGTGAAAGAATGTGCACGCGCGCGCAAATAAAGAAAGAGCGAGAGGTGGCGGTGATGGTGATGGTGGTGTGGTCGTGGGTCGGGGGTGTGCACGAAGGGAAGGAAGAAGCGCGGGGGCGGTTGGGAAGCAGAAGAGGTCCGCGATGGGAGAGAAGGGGGAGGGGTGGAGTGGTCTCTGCTGAGCGGTACACAGGAGAGAGCGAGAGCGGGAGCTAGTGGGGCGCAGCCACCGCGGCGACGCCAAAGGCGAGCGCCTCACGAAGCTACGTTGCTGAACCGGTGCGCTGTGGCAGCTCCGATGTACCGTCACACCTTGTATGTCCGTGCACAGGAGGGGGCTGGCTGTCAGCGTGCCCACCGAGAGGGGATGCCGCTGGTGGGCACCGCTCCCTATCATTCACACGGTGAACAACAGGCGGCAGATCATTCATGGGACACCGTTCAGATCCGTTGCAATATCGTCGCACACATGCAGAGACGAAAATTAGAAATGAGAACAGGCGGTGGATACGTGCCATGTGCGGTGATCAGGAAGGGAGGCAGGAAAAGGGTGGTGTTGGTGTGTGTATGGGGGGGGGGGCGCATCACACCGCGTAGCGTGTGCTCATGTCTGTGTAGCGGTGCGTATGGTGATGGTGGGGAGAGGGGGGGGGCGAAAAGAGCAGGCAGAAAGCTACCAACACGGGCACACACACACACAGAGGCAGACAGACACACGCACGCGCACGCGCATGTCAATACACATATGTACATGAGAGAGTTCCACGGAAGTGAAAAGAGCCGGGGGGACAAAACATGCACCCTACGCGACACTGGGGAGGAGGGCGGGCGGGCGATAAGGGGGGGCATCCCAGAGAGAAAAAGCGTAGCAGTGAAAAATAAAACGATGACAGGGAGGAGGAGGTGTCCTTCCGCCTCGCAACTCCCCTCCCTTTGCGTCGTCACTGTCGTCGCGGCCATCGCGAGCACGCTCACGCACATGCTAGACCAAATCCGTCTTCAGCCATCACTCGCAGCAACGTTAATGCGGGGAGATACAGGAAAAAATAAAACGAAAGAAGAGTACAAACGCACATGTACAAAAAGCCGCAGCAAGACAACACATCCCAACACCAACACGCACGCACATGTATACATGCGCATGTGTGCACATGTCGGATGGGGCGTACTTTACATACTTTCGGAGGAGTTCTTCTTCGTTCGCTTCCGATGATGGAAGCAGGGAAGTGAGGAGAGCGAAAAGAAAAAAAAAAGATGTGCGTTGTGTCTGTGCGTGTGTATGTGTGTGGGGCGCTGATGTGTCCGGAAAAACGGTGGTACCCGAACAGCGACAGCGGTGAACAAACGCAGGCTGCGACCGTGAGGGCAGAGGGCAGCGGGAGGGGAGAGGCGTGGAAGGGGCCGAACACACATACAACAGAAGCGAAAAAAAAAAAAACATAGATCGATTCAATACATCAACAAAAAAGTTGTCTCCATAGAAGAGAAGAGAGAAGCCAAGCTGGGCAACTCCTCAGACGTACACACACACACACACACAGTACGACCGCAGTGGCGTTTCTCCCGCATGTGGGCTACAAGACGGATGCTTGCATGTGCCTCCGTGTGTCCCTGCACCTTCTCGCTCCGGCACGCCGCATCACAGCTCAGCCTGCGGCGCGGTAGCAAAGCGGCCCGTGCGCTTGCACACGATCGTCTTTGCCGGCACGTAGCGGAGGTACATGTGGTGCCGCTGCTTCTCTAGCTCGTGCTGCTCCATCAAGTTCATGGAATCCCACCGCATCGCCCGCTCCCGCTGTATGTGCTCGTTGATCAAGCCGTACGGCGGCGCTGTTGGCACAACGTTGATGGCCGCGTAGGAGGCTGGAACCACGCCATCGCGCTCAAAGCGGTACCAGTGATAGCACCGCTGGATGCACGCCGCGCTCGCGTCCATCAGCTCGCGCTGCCACACAGCCTCGACCTTCAGGGCCTCGATCTTCTCGGCATCGTGCCGCGCCATCCGAGCTTTCACCTCGCTTTGCACCCTCGCTCGGTGCCTGCGCATGCGCCTGATAAATATTTGCATGCGGAGCGTCCGCGCGATGATGCGCGCGGTCTTGTCGAAGTACTCCCCCGTCAGCTGCCTCGTGCGGGCCTTGATGGTGGCCTGCTTGCTACGGTACAGGCGCTGCAACACGCCAGCGTTGAAGTCGAGGTCTTCGTGGCGGATGTTCTCCGTCTTCCACTCAGCACGAGAGAGGACCTCTGGCGCCGCCAGCGCCGACTCCCGCTGCGCGATCCGTTCTCGTGTCTTGGCGTTGATCGCCTCCACTTCCGTCTGCGTAGGCGGTGGAACCGGGTCCCTGACCTTGCGGAACTGCAACAGGGTGCGATGGTGCAGCGCATCATCATCCGTGCCGGAAAGTTCGTCGGCGGCCAGTGCATCACCGCCTGCATCTGCAGCGGGGCGCGGGTACCGCCATGCGAAACACGGGCGGCGCTTGCGGGTGGGAGGCCGCTCCAGCGCCGGCGGCCACTCCGACTCCGGCACGCCCTCCATTTGGTACAGATAGCGCTGCTTTTCGCGCAGGTGCCACCGCAACACCCGCTGGATGAGCACTGCGGCGCCTTCGTAACGGCAGTGCTGCCAGAAGATGATGTTCTTGGTGTTCTCGACTCGGTCCGCAGTGTAGCGCGCCGTCAACTCCTTCGCCCACTCTTTCCGAATAGCGCGCAGCTGCCGTAGTCGCCACCGTGCCTGCAGACTGCGCCACCAGCACTGGATACACCGGGCGCGGTTGTTTAGCACCTCGGCGAGCGTGCGAGCCTGACGAAGCCGGCGGCGGCACAGCACCCCTCGCCACATCCGACTCACCTCTCGCTGGGCGCGATGCTGCCGTTCGCCCGCCGTGACGATGTCATTGTCGTACACCGGGCCGCGCCGCGGCTGCCGCTTCACTCGTGGTGGCATTTCACTGGGTGGCTTTGGCGGCGCGAAGAGGGTGCGCACCGAGTATTTCACGTCCTTGTAGAGGCCGGGGAAGGTGGCGGGTGGATGTGCGACAACGACGGCGCCGCACTTGTTGCTCTCGGCCAACACAAGAGCGCACTCCACGGTGGCGACGCCGCTATCCATCATCACATCCGTCTCGGCAACGGGGCCCCTGGCTGCCGGTAAAGCGTCGGCGGAGTGGCTGAATGGCTGGCCATTCTGAGCGGCAACCTCGTCTATGCCACGACCACACGGCAAGCCAACGCTGCTCAGCTTGCCGGCGTCCATCGTCGAGTCGTTGTCGGTATGCGCGGCGCTGTTCGGCTGGAACGGTGAACTGCGCTCCCACGCGTTGGTTGTAAAGACGGTGCTCATGAGATCTGCCTGTGCTGCGTGGTGGCAGCCGCAGAGGTGGCGATTCGATGTGTCGACGGTGCACGAGTCGAAGAGAGAAGAAAGAAGGTAATCATTAAGGCATAGTCAGTGAAGGGGAGCAGGGCGAAGCTGCCGCACGGCGTGCCTGCGCGCCAACATGGACCAAACAAGAGAGGACAGACCCGGTGCGCGCCTCAAGGATGAGAAGCAGTCACGCCACGGCTCACTTCCCTCTGAAGGTGACGCGTGTGGGTGTATGTCAGCGGGGACCTTTGGCACGGGGCCTCTGCCGTTCCCGGGCTCTGAAGAGAAGGCGGAACATGAGAGAGAGAGAGCATCGGCGAAAGACCGCAGCACAGGGCGCGTCGTGGAAGAGTTTCAGGGTCGTCAGCGCCCACGCAGCAACCAACGTAGACTCAAACGCACACGCAGGCATGCCTACACTCAGAGATCCTTTTCTTGCCCTGATGCTCAGCGGCGGCCACGACCCCAGCCACCGGGCTGCCGGCGAGTCATGTAACCTCGCTGCGCGAAGTAGTGCCGCGCATTCGCACGCTGCCGCTCCTCCTGCGAGAGAGGCGTCGTTGTGGCCAACGAGTGGACGGCGCCGCTGCCGCGGTGGAGCGAAATGCCGCCGCCGAGCGTCTCTTGCATTGAGGGCGTCGAGCCGTCCGTCAACTCACCTGAGGGCCGAGGCACTGCGATCGCCTGTCCTCCCTCGCGCTGCGCTGTTGTGGATAGCTGCGGTAGCGGCGAAGGCGAGCGGCCCGAAACCGTGACGACCGCCTCCGCAATCACCTCATTCGCAGCGAGAAGCTGCTGCACACGGGTATGTGCGATATGCGGGAAGGATCTCTGGACTGCCGCCACCGCGGCAAAAACGTTCACAGGCTCTCTTAGAAGGATCTGGTCGTAGCAGCACCGCACCCCGCCGTCTGGGAGGGACGCGAGTGCGCTGCGGGCAGGTGTCGCTTTCATCTTGGTGCTGTTTCCGCCCTCCGCCGCGAACAAAGGGAGCACCGCCCATCGAGACGCGACGCGCTGTGCATCCTGCTCCATCGCCTCGGCCGCCTCGGCCACGAGGGCGGATACAATGCAGCGCTCTACCTCCGCCTGTTCCTCAGCCTTGTAGCGGCGTCGCGTCTGCTTGAGGTCATCGCGGGTGAGTACAGCGCCTTCGTCCAAGAGGTCGGCGGCACGCATGCGCTTGTAGGGCAGTCCGCTAAGCCGCGCCACGCGGTGCAGAAAGAATGGTGCAACAGTGTGTCGAAAGCGGAGCCGTGTAGCAAGTAGCCGCAGCGCCTCCAACAAAGACTCGCGCTCCAGCAAGGTAGCGCGTCGTTGGTACCGCTGCCGGATATCCACATGCTCACTTGCTGCCCCTGCCGTCGCAGCAGCAACAGCAGCTCTGGCGCCGCCAGAACCGTTCTCGGGTTGCGTGAAAGCGCAAACGGGTGACGACGGCTCCGGCGGCGGTGGCGCACCATCGCCGGTTTTCGCTGCCGTGTGTGAGGGCTCCCTGCACGCAGCGGGGACCGCCGTCGTCAGCGTCGGCAGCCCAAACAGATCCCGCTCCGGAGAAGACTCATGCGACACAGCCGACTTCCGCGCACATGCTGGAGAGGCTGCTGCCAACGACGGCAATGGAGCTGACCGGCCACGACGCGCAAGGACAGGCGGAGAGTCAGCTGCAGCTGCAGGAAAAGGTGACGTGGTGTCCCCTTTGGTCGGTGACGGAGCCATCAAGCCGAACTCAAAGCAGAGCTGGCGTAGTTCGGCGTTCGTCATGTGCGTCCACGCATCCGCGTGCAGGCGCCTGTCCAAGACCAACGGCCGCCATGAGTGCATCGGCGCCGTAGATCCAGTGCGCGGAGGGATCGTGATACCCCCGCCAAGGTCATCGCGGGGTGGCGGCGAGGTTCGCAGCGGCAGTGAGGGAGCGGCTCGCGGGGGGCGATAAGAAGATGCATCTGGTGGGCGATTGCGCGCGTCGTGCTCGTTGTTGTTGTCGCCGCCCCCGCCGCGAGAGTCGGCATCCTCGTCATCGGTGCCGGAGGTGAGCTCGATCACCTCCACTGGCGCGGGTGACGGGGTGCAGACTCGAGAAGTCGACACCGCACCGCTACCATTGGAGGTAGTATGAGGATGCACGGCGTTGGTGCTGGGCGAGGCAGCCCGTCCGCCGGCACCGCCGTCGGCACTGTTCTGGGTGCATTCCAGCGCGTCGATGCCGTACGCCGCCCACCACTCGTCGCTGGTCGATGCAATCTCTTTCCTATCGGAGTCCGCCGCAGCGGCATCTGCGTATGGGCTTTGCCGCATCGTCGACGGGGAGTCTTGAGATACCCAGAGAAAAGCAGCCGTGCTATCGTCACGCCCCTCCGCTGCGAACTTGTCGATGGGAGCCGCCGCCGCAATCTCCGCTGCCTTGCCTGCGTCACCCATGTTGACGTACGTGGAGAGGCACTGCGTGCCGGCCGTCAAGCGGCCAACGCTTTCGCAGCTGACGCTGCCATCCTCTTCGCTTTTCTTGTCCCTGCTTGAACGAGACTCCATCAACTCCGCTGCGGTCGGAGCGTCCAGAGATCCTGTGCTGGCGAGCCCGACGCCCTCGACCGTGGCGGCTGGTGCCACCGCAGAGCGGCAGCTCGGGGCTACCGGCGCGGCTGTGGAACGCATTGTCGTGCGCGCAGAGGTGGCAGTGGTAGCCATGGCTGCCAGGGCCTTCCTATCATCAGCGCACACACAATCAAGCGCGGCTCCCGTAGCAGGAGAGCAGGCAGCGAACACCTCCGTGTCAGCACCAGCAGACATGGACGCGTTAGGAGCGGGGAAAGAGCACCAGTGTGTCTCGCCGCTGTCGATGTCGCCCTCGGCACCTAGCGCCCAGACAACACGCTCCGCTGGTGTGCCGAGCTCCGCTGCTGCAGCGCTGCGGGCACACGCGCTCGATGCTCGTGGTGAGAACGGTATGGGCTGCAGAACAGCACGCAGGGGTACCCACTTGTTTACTATCGCAGTGTCCGTGAGTGGCACGGCTGTTGCCTGACGGACGGCCTTCACCTCGGCGTTGTAGGACTGCAGCGCCTCTTGCAGCGCATCGTTGAGGCGGCGTTGTGCGTCTGCGAGTCGTCTCTCCAGTAGTGCACATGCCTCCGGGGCGTCCCCTGGGGCGGCAGAGGCACCAGTTGTCGCGAGCAAGGTATCTGTCTCCCTGCTTTGTCGCGGCTGTGTTGCGCTCTCGTGTGTAAGCGCAACGGGGCTGAGGCGCTGATGATGCTGCGATGCGTTGCAAGTTGCGTCGCTATCCAGCACTGGATATTTCGCTGCGGTCGTGTGTGCGTCGGCGGTTGCCGTCCTACCTGCCTCCTCCGCAGCTGGTGATCCTCTCGCACGCGTCAGGGTCACCGCTGGCTCTCGTGGAGGAAGCACCTGCAGCTCAGCGCGGGCGGAGAGGGCGCTGAGGGATATATTGTTTGTAGTCACAAGGTCGTTGCGGACGGGGTGATGAGACTCGGCAGTGGCGCAGCCGTCTCCGGTGAGCGCGTCGCCGAATGCACCACATGGCGTGTCCGATACGGCTGATGCCCACTGTGTGCTTGCTGGCCCTTCTCCATCGGCACCGTCAGAGCCAATCAGGTCCGGCACGACAGGTTGCTCCTCCGCCGCCTCGCGCAACGAGCACAGGATGAAGGACAGGTGCGACTCACACGAGTAGCAAGCCGAGGACAGCGTCGCTGGTGGCAGCAACGCCTCCGCATTTGAGGGCCCTTCCACCGCCTCACAGCGCTCTACACCCGCGGCAGAGGCTATGCTCGCCTGCTGCACACACCTGGCGAGACTCTCATCGTCTGACGGCGCAGCATCAGCGTCGTCGCCCACATCCCCCTCAGCGGGAGGCACACTCGCCTCAAGATGGCACGAGGCCTCGCTTGTATGACTGACTCCGCGGTGGTTGCTGCCGCTGCGGCTGGACGCGCCGCTCGTCGTCACAGCATCAAGGTCCTCCGCATCCACGTCGTACGGCGCTACCTGCGTTGCTGTCCTCGACGTCGTATCCAGAGGCTCGCCCTGCCCATCGCGACCGTTGTGATAAGAGCGGCTCCACCCAGCTCGGCGCCGAAGAGCTGCCGCTAGACGAGCGTGGCTGCATCGATACGACAGCTGTCGCATCAGCTGGGTGGCGCTCGTCGTCAGCGAGGGGCGCGAGGAGGAGGACATGGACGACGATGCAGGAACCGGCAGTGTTTCCAACGACGATGCGACGACGTTGCCGCTGTCGCTTGAGAGCTCATGAGGGGCTGCCTCAGTGATGCCGAAGGCGGCTGGGGACGTGTGCGGCTGCAGCACACGGTCGCACACGTCCGAAAGGCGAAAGCACGCGCTTGCGCACCTGCCTACGCAGCTGTCAAGGGTGGCAAGGAGCGGCGCCGGCTGCCGACCGCCGCCGGTGCCACTTCCTCGTCCGCTCGCACGGCCACCGCTATCCTCCGACGAGGCGGTCGTCACGCGTTGAATGCTCGCTTTGGTGGTGCGTGACGGAGTTTTATGCGTGCCAAGCGCCTTAGTCGCCCCGTTGGTGGAGCGGTCCTCCTTCCGTGCGCGCCGTCGCTCCTTCGCAGCGTCTGCTCTGGCACGACGCGCCTCTTCGCGCTCCCACCGTCGCAAACCGCGCAGCAGTTCATTGTGCTGCTGCAGCGATGCAGAGGGCCCCAGCAGCGCAGCCACATCCTTCAAAGTGGCGCTCCGCCTCACCAAGTCTGGGAGGGACTGAATGCCGAGATCGCACATGAGGCGGTCGGCGTAGCCTTGCAGTTGCACGCTAGTGAGAAACTGCACGACTGGATGTGACAGCGACAGCGGCGGCGACGGTGACGCACCTGGAATCGAGTTGCGCGGCGCGGACGGCCGCGCAACTGTGTCTTCAAGTGTAGTGGGGTTGATGACATGTTGGTTGCTGCTCGAGCGGCGAGGTGGTGTCGCTGCTTCCTCTTGCGTGTCGCTGCTACCGGACGAGCTGGAGGTGCTGGAGCGGCGCAGATCACGGTGCAAAGATGGCGGGGCCGCCATCTCGCAGCAAGCAGTCGCTTGCGCCGGCGCCTCCGAAACACTGCACGAGCGACGGGCCTGATGGCCATTCAGCGTCACTGCCTCATCAACGGGGGTGGCGGAAGAGTTCATCTGGACCAGTAGAGGGGAGCTTTGGTGGCGAGCCGTGGGCCGGTGCAGCCCATCCTCCACCTCCAGGAAGCGAAGCAGCAGTGACTCGGCATCGCTCGTGTGAGTCATAAAGAACACGATGGAGAGCAGCGCCACAAACGGCAAATATATATATATATATGTGTATAGGTGTGGCAGAGACCGCGGACTAGAGCGAGGAGGTGGAGGAGGAACGGAGACGTGTGGAATGGCGCGAAAGTGCAGCCAAACGCAGATACGCACACACAGGCAGGCAGGGATACCAGTCCACCAAAATCTAGCCTGTGGAGGACACCAGCACCACACCATAAGAAAAGCGGCTCGCAGACAACAGCAGCATGTGCAGCAGCGCCCAGGCCTGACACACCGTCACGCACGCTGTGGGGCGAGAGGAAGGTGTGCAACCGCAGCGGCCAGTGGTATGCAGATGAGGGAGTTTCGTGTACCGGCACGCTTCCGTCCCACTCGCGCACACCGAAGAAGTCAAAGTATATATATATATATATATATATGCATATATATGTGGGAACGAGATCAGAAAGGCACAACGGAGCACCTCCGTCTACTCTAGATGAGGAAAGGAGAAGGGCGTGCAAAGACGCACAGCCCGGAGCGCCTCGCTACCTGTGTGTGTGTGTGTGTGTGTGGAGGGGGGTTACCCTGTGTCCATGCTCACTGATGCCCGTGGCGTTCGTTAGCAAGAGAGAGAAAGAGCAGTCGCCAGCGATGAAGGCCGAGGGAAGCATAACAGCACGGGTATCTGTATATATATATATATGGATGGATGTGTGTGCGTCATGCGTACAAGCGAGTTGCCACACAACCAAGAGGAGAAAAGGCGCGTAAGGGAGCAGAAAGAATGGATCAAGAACCCGGCGCCACGCCGTAGCACATGCGCGTCACTCTCTATGCGTGTGCGTGCGTTGGGAGGGGGGTAGGGCATTACCACGGCACACGTGATTTCCGCGTCGCACCGGCGCAGGTGCTTGCCCTTTCCCTCTTTTCTCCCGCCCTCCCACCCAAGGCCGCGGGCTCGAGTGGCAGCGCCGTCATCTTCGAGTAGACGAGCTCGAACACGACGGGATCTCACATCATCGCTCGCAGGCACGACTAGGCACAGATGAATCACCTGGAGAGGCGATGAAACCGTCTTCACGCTTTCACTGGTCACTTTGGGGGTTTGGAAAATACACACAGAGCAATGAGCACAGACGCACGCACCTACACAAAGGCAGGCAACGCCCCTCTGTGACGACGGGAAGCGTTGCGTGTGTGTGCATGTGTGGCGCTCCGCTCACCAGAGGGAGGGGGGGGCAGGTGAGCTGTACATCCAGAGAAAGCGCAGCAACAGCACGCCACAGGTCGTAGCAGAAAGAGCTAAGCCGGTACAGATATCTCTACGAATAAATGGGGAGTCGGTTCAGCTCCCGGTCTACCGCCTCCATCTCTGCAATAACCGTACCCAGGTGGCTCTGCAGCTCCCGTTCCTGCCGGCAGCGTTCGATCGTGCTCATCTTGCTGTCACCCTGATGGCTGACACGAGTGCCACCGATGCTGAGCACATCCCGGGCGGCGGCTGCACCAGGCGACGCGGCTGACACCAGCGGACACGGAGAGGTGGTGGCGGAGTCGCTGCCACCTTCGCAAGAGCGGCGCTGTGAGAGTCGTGTTTGGGGGTCCAACAAACTCTCAGCCACACGGCCGCCGGAGGACAACGAGGCAACAATGCCGGGGGCACTCTGTCGGAGCTGCGCGAGCTCGCTCTGCACCTCCTGCGCCGTCTGACGCAGCTTCGCGAACCGGTCCTCCAGCTCCGCGCGCGGTTCGAGACGGTGAAGGCGGACCCGCTGCGCCCCGGTGAACTCCTTTGGCTTGGGGAGTTCAGCGCCGTAGGCCATGACATCCGCCAGCCGATCCTTCTCGGCGTCTGTGATAGCCGGGCGGGCGAAGCGGTCGCTGACGGGCTGCGGCACCCACCTGTGCGCCTCCTCCTCTGCCTCTATAGCGGCCTTGGAGCGACGGTGCGGGATGTGCTGCAACCGCCAGCGCGCGTACTCCTCCTCGGTTGGCCGCCTTCCCAAGCCAACGCGGGGCCGGCGCACCGGTGCCTTCGACTTTGGAATGGGCTTCGGGTGCGCCTGCACAGCCTCGGCGGCTTCCCGCTCTTGGCGTCGACGCGCCAGCAGGGCTGCGAGTTGAGGGTCGAGCGTGCTGGGTTTGGAAGGGGCAACGTAGCAGCGGTAAATTGCCTCGCCGGCGGGTGTGCCGCGACCAAAGACGTTGATCGTGTCCTCCATGTCCTTGAGCTAAATCAAAACAGAGGGGGCGGCAGAGGGAGAGGGAGAGGGAGAGGGAGAACAGATATCTGTGTGTGAGTTTGTCCCGCGCAAGCAGAGCCAACCTGTATCTCCGCCTGTGCACAGAGAGGTGGCGCAGAAGCAACGACACGTGTTTGTGTGTGTGCGCCTGCGTGAGCAGAACGATATCCGGTGAACGGCAGAATAACACACACACACACAGCCGCGCAGTTCTTCCTCCGAGGTCTCCGTGGGTCGTGGCCAAGCGGTGAGTGCACACCCTGGCGAAGAGCGATCCACTACTGAGGAAAGAGGAGAGGGAGATGCAGGAGGTGGTTGATGGGGTGGTGAAGAAGAGGGAAGAGGATGCATGCAGGCTGGGCTAGCACTCGCTGAAGGTGTGGCGTGCCGCAGTACGTGCGCCACCGAAACAAAAAAAAGGTCGAAAATGAGGACGAAGATCCGTGAGAGAGAAGGGACGAATAGAAAGCAAGCCGGACGAGGTGGAAGGGCAAGCGACATGAGCGGCAGATGCCTCTATGCCTTGTAGGTCAACAGGAGACACGACGCCCACGGTCCAAAGTGCGGGAGGGTGGGAGAGGAGTAGAACCGCACTTGTTCAGCTGCCATTCATTCGGTGCAGAGGACGCGTCAATCGGCGAAGGAACCCGCTGTTCACACACGTTCCCAGGCACACGGGCCCCTTTCTTGACTCAGCAGCCTCGTCTATTGTCCTCCGCCTCCTTTTTGGGGCAGCGATCCGCTCGCCCGACACATCGCCCGATGCATTCAGCGAACGCCACGGTCTCCTCTTCACAAAGTCGTTCTTCTTCCCAATAACTTCATAGAAGCTCTTATACACAGGCACACAGACACACATGTTGAGCCGTGTCCAACAACCGCCATCGCATCATTCTACCCAGATTCCCGCTGCCCAGAGGGGCGGGAGGACAACCGCCAGGGCCAAGCAAAAAAAGGGCGGGACAGCAAACGCGAGTCAGTGGGCAAGGCGATACACACACGCACTACTCGGCAAAGCCAAGAGGAAAGCTGTGGCGTCTGGCATCGACCCGTGCTGCCTCCTCTCCATCTCTGCATGCCAAGGGGCCCTCGGTCGCGCTACGGGCACAGGGCCACTCACGCCGCCGTCCCCTTAATAGTGCTGCAGGTCCAGCAAGTGCTCCAGCCGCCGCGACGCGCTGCGTGTG
Source organism: Leishmania infantum JPCM5 (assembly GCF_000002875.2). Classification (NCBI taxonomy): domain Eukaryota; phylum Euglenozoa; class Kinetoplastea; order Trypanosomatida; family Trypanosomatidae; genus Leishmania; species Leishmania infantum. Next base: position 191,196 of record NC_009403.2, on the reverse strand, counting down.
AGGAAGCGGGACCACATCTTGTGGATCATAAAGGAGAACCAGATGCGACGCCCGAACAACCCACCGACAACGAAGAGAATGAGCGAGTAGCTGGGGAACATGATGAGGCAGTACATGAGGCGGTAGAGCCACGGCCCGTTCATCCACCCCGCCTCGTCGGTGAGCCCTAGGAAGCCGTGATGGCAGAGGTACCGTATCTGCGGCCGCACAAGGTACACCGCGGCTGACCCGGCAATGGAAAAGACAAGGCAAATGATAAGCTGCTCCGCCAATGGCAGCTTGAAGAGGCTCCCCTTGGCTGGAACACCCTTGACGTAGACGATCTCCTTGTGCGTGCGCCAGTCCTTGCGTTGCGGGCCGTGTGAGATTGGATGCTGAGACGTGACCTTCGCCTCTGCAGCTCCACCGGAGGCAGAAGTTGCTTGCTGCTCTGCCTTGGTTGATGCCTTGGCCTTGGTGGCGCATCGCCGCTGCGCTGCGCGCAGCGACTGATGCGCAGACACCGTCAGCGATGATCGTGCCCTGCAGAGCGAAGCACCCGCCGACGGCGTCATGATGCGGTTCAGGTTGAGACGAGCGAGCATATGGAGCTGTGATTGTGCGAGAAAGCTTTCGCTGACGCGTGTGCACGTGCTCAAGTGCGGTGGCGATCGCATGCAGAAAGACGGACACATGTGCGTACGCGGGCAGCGTTGGTGTGTACATCGATACCATCCGAGGGCAGAGACGTGAAGGATGTGAGTAGAGCGAGAGAGAGGGAGACAAGAGGAGGCTTCGCCGTGTGAAAGACGCATACGGCGCGTCCGTGCGCGTTGTGCGCTTTCATGGCAGAGGAATAGGAGGCGGTGTCCGCGGATGGGACGGGCGTTTTCGTTTTTCTTTGTTTTTGTCTTCCTACACTTCAACGATTTACGGACACATTTCTGGCGATTGAAAGGTGCTGGGTATCGCATATGTCGTCAGCCGTTGTCCTCATGGCGTACTGCTAGCGCTAAGGGTCGGGCCACTGAAAATTTTGTGCGTGCGCGTGCAGGGTGTGCTGAGGAAGTGTGCCCAAGATGGCGCCTTTAGGCTTCGTTTTTCGGCCTTGTTTTCCGGATGTCTTCTGCTATTGCGCCAAATCGCGGTGACACATCCACTCTGAGCCACACACGCACACGCATACGCAGAGTCCCAGCATACAGGCGTTGATGTGATCCTCTGCCGTGATGGAGACGGAGGGGCACCGGTGGAAGACCAGAATTCCACATGATTGATGGAAAGACGACCAGGGGCGCGTGGAAGTGTCGTTTGTGCACTACGGTCGCGCACAAGAGGTTCAATCTGTAAGCATGAAAAAGAAAAAAGTGGAAGGGCCAACGCATCCAAACACAGCGCAGATGTTTACGAGATGTGGGGACAGAGCCCCAGCCCCCACCCCGTCCATCAGCGTCATCGCCCACGAGGAGGAGGAGGAGGGGGCGCAACGACAGAGGGAGAGACAGTGGAACAAAACGCAACCACGGAAAGAGCACGTGAGGGAGTTCGAGGTGGCGGCGCGGGCATTTCGGCAGCTAGGGCGAACACAAAAAAGAAAGATAAGGGCCTACACAGAAGAAGCGACGTAGCAGTAGCAGACACAGAACCAAGAGGAAGGCACACACACGCATACACACACCACCCGAAAACAGCAAACCTCGAGCAAAGGAGAAAAGAACGCGCAGGAATGGACCTGAAGAGAGAGGACGCGCAACAACTACACATGCCCATAATAAAGGTAATGAAGCAACCACTCGCTCACAGGGGAGACACACGCAAGACCCACAGCGTCAGCATGGTAAAGACAGGAAAGGTTCGTAGGGTTAAAGAAGGGGGCGGTGGCGGCGCGGACATGGAAACACAGTACAAGAAGTCCAGCGAGCGACTCCGAACAACAAAAAAGAGCACACAGAGAGCGAGAGAGACATTCAGTGCCCCACGATTGGGTGAGGGAGGGAGAGTGGGGCGGTGATGGAAGAAGAAGTGATGAAAGTGGAAGAGGAGGAAGATGAGTGGAGCAAAAGGGAGCCGGGAAAAGATCAAGTCGGCTGTACAAAAGCCTGTTGAGGAGGCGGGGGGGGGGAATAGTCCACATTGGCAACAACAATCATCAAAAAAGAGAAGCGAATCCACAACACAATGGTGTGGACGCCAAGACAGTCTACATGTCACCATCAGCGACGCAGCGATGCAGTTTTGCGGGGCTCTTTGCTTTTCTGCGCTGTCGTGTGCATAAGAAAATGGTTGCACTGCGTGTGCGTGCATGTGTGCTCCTTGCCTCTTTCTGGGTAGCAGCCGCAGCGCGCTGTCTTACGTCGTCCTTCCGCTCGCCTCAGAACCATTCATGCACGTCTTTCCTTGCCTCTTAACTAGCGGTTCGAGGGAATTTGTCTGCGCCTCGGTCCTGTCCGGTGCTCGCGGCGGTCGTGGATGCTGGGTCTTCGCTTCGTGTGGTACTCGCGAGCCCTTGAATTGCGCGGGATGGGCGGTGAGGTGTGGGGCGAGGCAGGAAACAGCACAACAACATGACAAAGGAATAAGAGAGAAACAAAACACAAGAAAGGAAAAGACCGAGAGGAAGAGCGACACAGGCAGCGGCGAGCTGGCACCAGCCCGCCATATGTACACACACATACAAATACACTCACGCTGACCTCAGCCTGTATGTGTCGAGAGCACACGCCCCAAATCGTCATACAGGCACAGGGAGAGAGGAACGAAGAACCAAGAAAAACAAGAAAAGAGGGAGGGGTGGAGGCGGGGCGCCGTAGGGGAAGAAGAGGCATTTAAAGTCCTATGCGAAAAGAGGTGAGCGAGCACGAGCTTTTTTCTGTTTCCCGCTGGTCCATTCTGTGCTCTACAACACGAACTCACCAAGCCTCGACACCTCCCCTCTCACCGGTCTGTCACAGGCCCCCCCCATTCCGCGTGATGCGAAAGCAGCCATGGAAACACGTGCCATGGCAATGCACCGACTCGGCCATCTCAGCACAGCCCTGCCTCCAACCTCACAGACACACACCCGGCCCCCCACCCCCACCGGCTCCGCAGGCCGCCCCACAGCCGCCTCCCATTAGGCGGGTCACCGCCTCGTGCATCCCTCCGGGTGGCGCAGGCTCCCCACAACTACCCAGTCAGGGCCGCGGGCGCCATACGTCCGAGCCACCTTCACACGCTGACTAGCATGTCCATGGCACAAGCGCGTGCACGGTCGCAGTCCGCTCCGACGCAACGCCGTCCGCGACCTCGCCGCCGACGGCAGTAGCGACGCACCGCACTGAATCCACAAAGCCTTCGGTGCTTGGTCCCGCCACCGCCAGGTGTGGCTCGGCGCTGGGAGGGATAAGGTGGGAGAGGGGCTTATCGGCTTTCCAAAACAGTAGGTGGTAGATCCTGCTACCCGGCTGAGGTGTCCCCTCCCCCGCCATCCGGGAAAGAAAGACAGCGAGCGTGTTTCGTACCGAGTGAAAAGGAGTACAATATGCTAAGCCTACCTCGCAAGGAGGGAAGCGAGCGAGGAGTACGAGAGCCATCATACAAGAACACCGGGGCAGCTCATCTGCAATAACCCTACTGCTCGTGTTCACGTGCAGCATGCGATGCCGTGCGGTGCGAGAATGGCGGTACGTCGCGCGACGAAGAACAAGCGGGGAGGGAGGGAGAGCGCAGCAGCACGCCGACAAAGGCCGAATCAGACCCGCTGACCCAAGGGAAAGGAGTGAAAAAAACAACGCGAGAAGATGTGAAGATGTGATGAACAGAGTTCACCGTAAAAAAAAGGGGGGAGGATGGAGGAGGTAGAGGGAGGGGGGAGTGGTGAACTGTTCAGCGCATGCGCCTGTGCGCGTGCGCGTGTGTGTGCGTCGTTCAGTTTATATGAAGGAGACCACCAACGAGATGGAGTGGGAGGGGGACGGGGCAGGAACTGAGGATTTGACCTAGAAAACGGCCAAGAAAAAAACAGAGAACCGCACAATCAAGCAGCACACACACACACACTCTACATGGAACGCGACGGTGGGCATCATAATGAGAGACATAAAGGAAAAGCCGACGACGACGGCGGCGGTGTGGGGGGGGGGGGGGAGGGGGAGGGGGAAGCTACAGGAAAACAGGAACACTCAGCATGCGAGGTGACAGTCATGCGTCCTTCTCTTCCACTCGCCTTCAGTCTTTACATTCTCATGCGCAAGTGGCAGAGAGACACACTGGGGGCGAGAGAGAGAGAAGGGGGAGGGCAAGGAAAGCAGTGCTGGCTCTTGGACTTCCTCTTGTCAGGCTTTTGTTGTTCCTCAGAAAACGACAGGCGCAACGTGCGAAGCAACGAAAAGAAGGACACCAGTAACGCCGCTTGCCATTCCCCGCTGGCGCGTCTCCTCCCCGCCGACAAAAGCGAGTTGGAGGTTTTTTTTTCATCTTGGGCGGTGGAAGGGAAGGAGCGTGCCACTCCACTGTTGTCGAGCATGATGGTGCTCACTGGTGCATCATGTGTATGTGGTAGGGGTGGTGGGGTAGTGTCGGCAGCGACGCCAAATATCAAAAAAAAAGTTGACAGTGCGCGTTCGTAGGTCGCACTGGATCCTTGTGACGCTGAAGGGGGGAGGGGGGTTGCAGGAGTCGAGTGCGTGTGCTCGGGCGGGTCTCTGTGTCTCTGCGCATGCTTTGCCTTCGCCTCATCACACTCGCCCATACGGACCACGGCAAGGCGATTTCCGCCTCTCCTGCATGGGCGATGGCGTGTGCGTTGATAGGGCACGAGAGGGGATGGGGCTGGCTCAGTCCTCCTTCGGCTACACCATCAGCACACCGTCCGGCGCACCAGCGGCTGCAGCAAACGGCGTGGCATCACGTAGGCGAAAACATTGCACAGCGTGTGCAGAGCGATTTCACGGCGCCCAACCACGCACGCGGAGAGAAAGAAGTTCAGATTGAAGCTGAACAGCAACCCAGCCGCGAGCATCGCCGTCGAGCCGTAGTAGAGCAGCCGCTTCATCAAGGAACCGTCGTTGCGGTAGCCCACCTTCCACACACCGTAGTAAAGCAGTTCGAAGCGCACCATTTCGAAGAAGGCCTTGGTTATGTAGAACGCCGCGAGGATGGCAGTGCACAACCGTAGCTGCTCCCGCCACGGCAGCAGCAGCAGCGACCCCTCCACGGGTACGCCAGCATCGTTGTAACGAACGGGCCGGCAGCGGGAGGTGATGAAGTCGATGAGTTGCACCTTGGGCGACTGATGCGCGGTTCGGCAGCGCGTCGTGCTTCTGGGGTGCCCCACCTCAAGCCTGCGGTGGAGATCAGTAACGATCTCCTCCGCCACGGGTGACGAGGCCTCTCCTGACCACGTTGCAGCAGCGTCAGCATCGCTCTTCTGACGGCCCACAATGGTGCTGGTACCGTACTGGGGTGTGCGTAACGGCTGCGTATAGTACCGCCGCTCGCGCGCGGTCGAGCGTGCGCCAGTGGCGTAGGCGCGACGCGTTTGGAGCTGCAGCGCAGCCGTGGCGGCCACTGCCGCGGTGGTTGTCGCGGTAGTGGCGCCGGCGTGTGCGAGAGGGCAGAAACGCAGCATTGTGGAAAAGGGTATACGTATACACAGAAAAGAAGAGAGGGAGACGAGGACGTGCTACAGCAACGCGGCCTTGCGTTGAAGCTGAGCAGCACCGACACGATGTAGCCACTCACACACTGCGTGAGCGTGTGTGTGTGTGGGGGGGGGGGCAACTGAAGAATCCGGGGGTCGAAGGAGGGGGGATAAGAAGGGCTGTGAGGGGCACAGAGACACAGCGTCCACCTCAAGGAATACACACGCCCAGAGAAAAACGAAAATGAAGAAAAAGTGGTTCAATGGTGCGTGTCTGTATTCCCGTGCATCGCAACGTGTGCGGGCTCGTCTGTGAGGGTGCTCGAGGGGCCTCACGCGCGAATCGCGATGGAAACGTGAGCCAACAAGAACAAGGAAAAAAAAATTCGGCGAATTGATGATGATGTGCTGAGGGACTGACCCCCCAAAAAGAAAAACAAAGGAGGAAGGGGTGGGTGGGTGTGCCGGAGGCTTGACGGTTGCTGGCAGGGGGGAAGGGAGGGGTCACAGACCACGCGCAGGGCCAAGCACGCAACCAAGCTGTGCACCACTCAACACGAGGCAATACAAAATGGTTTCCTTAGAACGGGAAGGGGGTGGGCACGTGGAAGAAGAGAGAAGGAGAGCTCGACGCGTGGCTGCTGTTTTGCTGCCATTACGGTGAATGGGCGAGGGAGGGGGAAGGGTACAGGATTGCGGTGTTACGCGTGGGTGTGAGTGTCAGTGTGGTGGTGGTAGTGGCGGCAATGATGACGATGATGCACAGATAAGAGAAAGTAGAGAGAGAGACAAGTAGGTCCTGTGTACCCGCCGCACGTGTTGGCTGGATGTGCGCGTCGGTGCCTTTCTCGCACAGCATGTTTGAGCTTCACCGTCCGTTGCTCAAAATGGCAGCATCACCGGTGACGGCCGACAGTTTCCATCATCACTGAGGGATGACGTCCACACCATGGAAAGGTGGTGCGATAAGCACCCAGGTTGTTTTCTTCCTTTTTGCGCCTTGAATACGCTGGTGCCGCCTGCCACGCCGATTCGCCGCTTTTGTTCGGGCAGCCACTCGCTGTCGAGGACTGGGCGTGCACACCAACAAACACGCATGCGCCTGCTCAAACCACCTTCTCTCTGCATGCCCAGCGAAATCTTTCCACCACATGACGGAAATGCTAGGAGAAGAAGAAACAAAAAAAAAACAGTCATGCGAAGCATGCGGAGATCGGTCGTGAGATTCATCCCCGATGCGACCACCATCACCGCCATCAACCTAAGCAAAGCGCAGGAGGTCATCCGCCATGCGCAGCGCCTCGGACAGCTCCTTGTCCAGCTTCGACTCTTCCTCCACGGCCGTCTCGGCCTCGGCGTAGGCCGGCACGTCCACCTCATTCCCTCGGCGAGAGGAAAGGGAGGCGCCACCTGCCACTCCTTCGCGCCTGGGCACCTTGGGCAGCCCCGCGCCGCCCGCCCCCAGCACGTCCGCGGACGATGACGGGTCCACCACGCCCTTGGCGGCTTTCCGGTGCTGCGCGCCAAGGAAGGAGTGGCTGCGTGCGCGACTTTTCCACAGCCCCTGCAGTTCCTCGAAGGCAGCCAGCTCCTCCTCCGTCATGGTGAGGGGAGAGATGTAGAAGGCCTTCGCCGCCGCCTCCTCCGCCTTTTCCTCAGCTGTGACGACGATCTGCGGCACCACGCCGGCGGAGAGCACGCCATCGTAATCGGGGTACACAAACTGCTGCCGACCCAAAAGCTTGTGATGGCTAACGATGGGGATGCCATCCTGCTGCTGCTTCGCCGTAGGCCCAGTCGAACCATCGGCCACGCTGTCGGCAGATGTCGCAGTGGTGCCATTGTTACTGAGTCTACTCGACGAACTCGCACTGTCGGCGGTGGTGGTGCTGCTAGTGGCAGCGGCACCACCTGTGAGGGGCGGCCTGTCGGCGCCGGTGTGTGCCGCAGATGCGGAGGTGCCGAGCGGCGCCGGCGACGATGAAGCACAAAAAAAGGCATCTGTCCGCACAAGCGCCTTGCCGGCACGACGGCGCACCGGGCCAGCGCGCTGCGGCACTAGCGGCGGCAGAATCGGTCCGTTTCCAGTGCGCTCGTCTTCAATATCAGCGGCGAAGCTGCTGTAGCCTTCCTCCTTCGAGTAGCGCTGGAAGGCGTCGCGCCACACAGACATCGATTCCGGCAACACAACGCACTCCACGCGGGACTTGCGCTGGCGCAGGGCGGAAAGCGACAGAGTCTTCCCCACCGTATAGTGGATGCTGGCCGGAGTGTTGAGGTGCACAAAGCCGCTGCCTCGGTTACCACCGCTGCCGCTGTACTGGCCAGAAGAGGAGGACATGACTGTTGCGCGCGGGCCTAGCCTGCTTGTCTGGCACGGCAGAGGCTGCCTTTTCTTTTTCAATGCACGTCCTTCGTCAAGAGAAGCGAGAGCGTAATTTCCGGTCCTTCTGCACAGTCCGACGCGCACATGAACGCGTCACTGTCCTATTGCATGCAGGAGGGGAAAGAGAGAGAACAAAAAAAAGGGAGGTGGAGAGAGGAGTAAAGCCACGCGTCGGCGCTGCGCGACAGCGCTGCTACCGCATCATGGCAGTCTCCCACACATACGCCAGAAGGTGGGGAGGGTAGAGGCAGGTGCCGCCGCTGCAACAGCGTCGCTGACCCACATCGTCCAAGGAGGAGACTCATGTGAAGGGCGTCTTTTGTGTTGTCCTGTGAGGAAAAAGGAGCTGAGCAGAGCTGAGGTGTAGTAAGGTGGTGGTGGCGAGGAGGAGGAGGGGGGGTTCAGGCACGCATGAGCAACGCAGCCCAGGAAAGTCAAACGCACGCACAGATGCACACCGTTGAAGCGAATAAGAAGCAGTACCCATGTTGCGGGGTGAGGGTGGTGGCCAAGAAGAGAGAGAGGGACAGAAAGTCGGCTGGGGCATGCAGCAGCTCGCGCGGTAAGAGCGGTTGGGCCATCGCGACTCGCAAACTGCCTCTTTTGGTTGTCAGTCTGGCTCATCCACGAAGGCGCGCACTGCTGCGGACAGACCACTCGGCGCCGGCGCGTCCGGCGTGTCGAGCCACTCTCCCTGGAAACCGTCCGCCTGCATCTTGGCTTTCACAAACGCCGCTGGCACGCGCAAGGACAGCAACTCAAAGTAGCCATGCAGCCTTGGATGATTCCGCATAAGTAACCGGCCAGGGCGCAACTCCAGCGGCGGTGGCGGGGCTGGGGCATCACCTGAAAGCTGTGGCATGAGCACCGGCGCGCCGACCATTGCCAGCGTGGCGACACGGGCCGCCTCGGCCTCCTGCGCTGCAGCAGCCGCACGCGCCACCCCCGGCGGCGGTCGCGGCGGACCTTTGCGGTAGTTGCCAGGCGGTGGGGGCGGGCCGCCACTGCGGCGATCTTTCGGCGGCGGCGCCGGCAGGCCCAGAACGCTCTCTGCATCACCGTTCTCGCTAGCGCCGCGACGACCGCGACCGCGACGCTGGCGATAGTCGTACGCCGCCGACGCCTCGCTACCGTCGTCCCTCACCATGTCTTGGTCATCGCCATCCGCGAGGTACGATGCGCCGCCATCGTCATCGTTGGAGTGATCGCCGCCCTCTTCTTCCGCCTCGTCTGCCTCGGGGTCGGCAGCACTGCTTGTGATGAGCAGGTGCTCCAAGAGCTGCGTCTGCAGCTCTAATTGCTGCAGCGATTCTTCAGTCTGCACGAGCCGCGACTCGCACTCGTCGGAGAAGCGGTTGAGAAACTGAACAGTGCTGATGACGAACCTGTTCACGAGGTCTACAACGGCCTGCGCATCAGCGTCCGCCTCGGCTACGGCCGCGGCGTTTGCACTTACCAGGGCAGTAGTGGAGTTAAGAGGCAGCGCACTCGTGGCCATCTTTGAGACAGTCGCGGGGTTAGGCTACTTCGATCTGTGGGAAACAGAGAGCGAGAGGGGGTAACGGCAAGGCAGAGGAGCTTGGCAGTAGACTCGGAGGAGCTGATAAACAATGGCTTCGACAGGAAACGAGAAGAGCGACGCGCTGCCTTCTCTCACTCTTGAGGATGTACTCTGGTCGTGCGCACGATGGCAGCGCACGCTTCGTCCTTACCACAGACAGGACACACTTAGGAACTGATCAATTTGTAGCCCCGTGCTGGATTGGGCATGGAGGAAAAAGGAGCGAAATACAACGTCCGTCTTGCCACCTTACACGTAACGGTCCAAAGGAAGCAAGCACACACGCATGCGCACCATCGCGCACGCCGCCCCGTAATACAGTGTGCGGAGGGCGGCAGACAGCGCGAGAGAGAGAGAGAGGAATAAGATGGAGGAAAGGAGAGCTGTTCATATGGCTGCGTGCACGCACCCACACATATATATAGAGAGAAAGAAGACGGCATGAGACGGATGAGCTACGGATATGACAACCTCACACATGGGCTTCTTGCGCCCACAGTTACACAAAAGTAGATTGGGAGGGAGAAGGGGGGGGGCGCACGCTGCATTCCGCGATGGCCACATGACGGCGGGAGGAGAGCAGAGGGAGGGCCGCAGGAGCAACGCAGATGTTTGCCTCCGCACCGCACAGCATCGACTGGTCAGAGAGCCACAGCCACACATTGGCGGCGGGAGCTCCTCCGTTTCGCCGTTTCTCCGCTTCTCTTTGCTTGGCTGCCTTCGTATTCTATTCCAGCCGAGAGAGCCTTGACACGGTGCTGGTCTGCCGACGAAAACGCTCACGCTCCAAAACGCGCACCGGGCATCCACGCGTGCGCAGGCAACCGACACAAGAAAAAAACGGCCAGCGCGCCGGCGACTACCCCAGCCGCAGACCGTCACAGCAAGCGCCTCCAACCGGGGAGGATACACAGAGTCGGAGAACAAGAGGCATCCAAGCGCTGAAGAGATACGGTGCGCCGTCTCCATCCCGTTTCCTCGCTCCATGTCACCACGGGGCGGAAACGAAAGAGGGAGACAGCGAGCTCCCCACCCCACCCCAGACAGCAACGCTGTCCTGAAGCAGGCCCGAGGGCCCACAAGTGCGAGTGCTGTGTGCACGCGGAGGTCCGCAGAGCAACGGTGAGGCGCGGAGAATGCGTTAGAGGATCCAGACGAATCAACTGCCCACGCAGGGCACGCGTGCGAAACATGTGCGGCATCTCCCACCTCCGACCGTGCGGGCTGACGCGGTGCCGATGCGGGAAGCACGACGAGAGCACTCTGAACTCGCGCCATCGAGTCTTCCAGACTGGAGTGTGGAGAGTCACTGCACGATCTTGTGGAATGCCGCGGCTTGAGGCGACGGAGATTGCGCAACACGACACACACACACAAACACACAGGTCGGGTGTAGAGGGTCTCAGCGGGCCCTGGCCTGCAGCTGGCCAACGTCCTGCTTGAGGTTATCCGGCATGCAGGTGGGCCAGCCCCCCTCCCCCCACCCCCTATTACCCGCACGGCAGACGCCACCGCTTCCGCCCTCGAGTAAGGACCCGGACGCAGCCGTGGGGAGGGCGCGGGGGGCGGTGCAGCGGAGGCGGGTGAGCAGTGGCTGCATCTGCGTCTGTGTTGCTGACATGTGTTCGTGGGCGGGATCGGGGCATACACGATGTAGCAACAGCAGCAAAGTCCTTCGTCGCTACTGCAACTCGTGGTCCACCAGGCCGTCGACGTACTCGTCCATGATCGAGCCGACCTCTGCCATCACCTCGCCCCAGCACTCCTCTGTCAAGGCCGCTGTCAGCCGCTGCGCAAACACAAACTGTGAGATGGAGCTGGTGTTCCACAACCGCTCGTTGTAGGCGATGTACTGAAAGTTCTTCATGCGATACGCACACAGCCTCTGCACGATCGCCTCCGGCACCTCGCCGCGGGCATGCGGAGGGCGTGCTGGCTGTTGCACCGTGACTGTCGTCGAAGACGAGGGCTGCAGCATAGGTGCGCCGCGTCCAAGAGGGGACGCCCCGCCTGCGCGGTCACCGGTTGCCCCGTCGCTGCCCTCTGCAGCCGCGTCGTTCGCGTTCTCAAGTCCAAGCCGGACCATATCCGCGTCCAGCTGCGTCAGCTGGTGCTGCAGCTGCGTGTAGAGAAGCATCTCATCCTCCACTTCGGCGCTCATCGCATGCAACGACACATCCACGTCGCCTGTGGCGCCGTCGCTGACGGGGTCTGCCCCGATTGTCGTGTCCACGCCGTCGGCGTACCGCGCTTTCTTCGCGGTTTCCTCTACGAGGCCCTCGGAGTCCACCTCGAACGAGGAGCTGTGCGAGCTCGCCTCGTCGCTGGCGGGAACCTTCCCGGCCCTCTCAGAGGGCCGAGACGCCGCTGGAGAACTGTCTGGTTGCCTTGCCGCTCCGCAGCTCGTGGCGTGCGTGTCCTTGTACACTTGACGCAGCAACTGTTGATGGTCGAGAAGCATGTGATCGATAGCGGAGGAGAGTTCCTCGAACGATTTTTTAGTGGCGGCACTGACCTGGTAACCCGTTGGTGAGGCCGTGAACGCAACGTCGCCGGAGTGCGGCAGCGAACCCAGCGGAGACGCAGCTGTGCGAAACACTGTTAATGGCGTCACGCTCTTCGGCATATCATAGTCAGCATCATCACCTACATCGCCGGCCGTACCGGCCTGCACCGTGACGGTGTGCGGCCTCGGCGACCGAGGAACGCCGCCGCCGAAGCCGGACGTTGTCGGTGGAGTACGCGCACCAGAGGGGTGCAGCTGCCGCAGCTGCGGCGTCGCTGCCGCGTAGCTGTTGTAGGCGCTACCGCCCCGGCTGCCGATGGTGGGACTTGGATGGAAAGAGCCAGAGCGCGACAGAAGCGCTGAAGCATGTCGCACCGCCTCGAGCGGCACGCGCGCGCCTTCCACGGCACCCTTTGGCTTTGCCTTTGGCGCCAGGCCGCGGACGGCGCGTGGCGATTTGAGGACCTGCGAAGTTGACGTGCTGCCGCTGTTGCCTGCAGCAGCTCGCAGGCTTTCACTGTCTGTGAAAACCATCCGCCCACTCGTGCTGCCGCTTCCCTGGCCGGCGTCCACCAACACAAAGCCGTCGCCGCCACCGGCGCGGGATTGAGGGAGATGCAGCTGGGGTACAGTAGGAGCGTCGCCAGCGGCCGCACCGCTGCCTCCGCTCCTGGGCAGCGCCACTGTAGGGGCTGTGGCGGCAAAGGATTTGACGTCGCCGCCCGTGAAGGGCGACTTAACGACGCCGTCATCTGCCATGAACACTGCAGGCGCCGACGGCGATTTGCGCACGAATGCCTCCGCGGTGGGCTGATCCTCGTGCCTTTGGCCTTCGGCAGGCGAGGCAGTGGCGGCATCTCCCTGAGCGAGTGATGCAAAGTTCATGCTGCGCATCCGCGCTGGGCCCCCCAACGAGGATGGCGCGGCGCCAGCCGGCCGAGAGCGCAGCGGCGGTGAAGTAAAGGCGACCGCGTGTGGGTCGCCGTCGGTCGACACATTGCGCTGTGAATGCAGCCGATCAGTAGGGCTGGGAAGGGTAGCTTCGTAGTCGTCGAGCTCACCGGCGGACTTCTCCCCAGGGCGCGCATCGCTTGCGCCGGCTGCCGCCCAGTGCGGGGGGGAGGCGGAGGGTTGCAGCGGTGCGTAGTAGTGCGCACGCAAGTCCTGGTGGTGGTAGGCATATGCGTCGAGGGAATGGCGCCGCTGCACTCTCGCAGGAGAAGCAGACGTGAAAGCACCACCATGACGCCCACCGTAGGTGTCACCGCCATACCTGCCCCGTCGATCGTGCTCTGCGAATTCAGATGCGTTGCGATCGGCAGCGTCCCGCAACCACCGGGCATCGTCATCGCCACGACGACTGTGCGCCGGCGGCACCGCCTCGTCGCAGAGTAGAACCTCCTCCACAAGCGCCCCGGGTCTCTGGCGTGGCTCCGCGAGTCGAGAAAAGAACGTCTCGCGCTCAGAGCGGCTGCGGTGCAGAACGTGATGGGTACGCCGAACAACGTAGCGGCGTCGCTTCGTCGTCAAACGTGCGGCTGCGTCGGCTTCTCCCGCGGCGTTTGGCCGGTTAGACGTGCGCGAACGACGGATCGAGTCGGCCGCGCTACTGCCCTCCTCGATGCCGCTGTTCCACCGCGCTGCCGCGATGCGGGCATCAAAGCCGGAGGCAGGTCGGCCAAACTGCATACGAGGCGGGGAGATTGGACGTCCAGTGGCAGTGGAAGAGACGCGGCGGGTAGAGGGCGATGCACGGGGTCTGCTCTCCTCAAATCGGTACCTCGGTGTGCCTTCTTGGCCGAGCACCTTCGGGTCAATGCTGGCATCGCCGTCGTCGCCCTCTGCTCCACTGCACGCCCACCGCGTCAGCATGCCTTGGCGCGAAAGTCCCTCCAGCCCGACTGTGTCCAGCATCTCGCTCACATCACGGTGGGCAACCCGTTGGACGAGGTTCAGTAACTTGAAGCGCTGCACGAGCACGTTGAACTCGCCGCTCGAGGGGTACGCCAGGGGTGGAGAGGACATCGCCAAAGTTACAGTTCGCCTTTTCCTGTGTGTGCGTGTCGAGCCGCAGGCAGGCCCTCCCCCCTCTCTGCGTGGATGCACTGCTGGTGGTTTCCTTTATGGTCTATGGCAACGCAACAACGACAACGAAACGAAAGCTGAAAGGGAAGGGGAGTACCAACAACAACGGCAACTATACGGGTGGCGATCCAAGCAACTCACCAGCACCAGCACGCATGCTAATCCCTTTCCTTTTCGTTTCCTTTCCAAAACGATGGATGAGCAGAGAGAAAGCGCGCGTGCGTGTGTGGGTGATACCAGCGCAGCTGAAGCTTGCGAGCGTGCGTTCGGGAAACGAGCGGGCGGGTGGCACAGCACTCAGTGAAACGAATAGAGCAACGCGCGGCTGTGACGGCGTGGGTGCTATCAGAAACGTAAAGGTAAAAGAGACGTGAGCGTGCACGCCACTTCTCCGCGGTGATGCGCCACGAGATGGCTGCGCCTCTTGTTCTGTGGTGTGTGTATCGGCTACGCCGTCACATGCCGGTACTCTCACTTGGGCCGCGCAAAGACACGCAAAACGCCACACAACGGACATACCAAGAGCGACAGAAAAACAAGAAGACATGGTGACGGTGGTGCAGCCGACGGCGTTAGAGAGTGGCAGAGGGGGGGGGGGGGAAGAGGGGAGGGTCAAGAGATGCAGAAAAGACTTCGAGAAGAGGAGTGAAGGGTGGCGAAGTCGTGGAGGAAGGCAGCCTCGACGACGACGCTTCAGTGCGAAAGCGAGCGCCTGCCTGCCTTGCCAATTACGCAACGGGCGCGCACATACACACACACGAAGAATTCCACGCGCATGTGAGCCTCCGCAAGGTTCATCTGAGCCGCCCATACACAGGGGTGCGCCCGCGGCGGTTCACGCTGCCTCTGCAAGTTCGGTGCACGTGCTCTTTGTGCGTCGTTTGTGCTGGGGTGGATCTTCGCTTGTTTCTGCTTTAACGGTGTCAAGTTAGAGGCGAACAGGAAACAGAGAAAGAGACCGAGAAGCAAGCGAGGAGGCACGAACAACAACAACAACAAGCTCGATGGAATGGCGACGAGGGCGACGGAGACTCGCCCCCTCCCCTTTGCAGGGGAGTCATAAAGGCACGCGAGCGTGTGTGCGTGTGGGGAGGGCAAGTGGACATGGAAGAGGGCAGGCCGGAGACGGCAAAGCGCCCCATTGCGACGCTGAAGGAGAGGAGGAGAGCGAGAGGGCAAGAGAGACGCAGATCGGCACACACAGAAGTGTCGCACCTTCCAACGCACACGCCCTCGCGCTCTCTTAGATTAACAGCACAGCATTAAGCGACATCTCCTCCACCCTCTCCATTGCTCCTCTTTTGCATGCATGCGCGTCATTGAATCATATGCTGCCGCATGCTGTAGCTCCTGTGTGAGCTGGTCATGCCTCGAAACATTCTCTGCGGTTCAGACAGGCATACACACGTACGCGTGCGGGATGAGAGGGGAGAGGAGGGTGGGGGACGTCGACACTAGACGCACACTGACATCCGAGCAGCGCACATGTGCACCGGCATTGGTGCGCGCATCGCTCCCTCTAGCTCGCCCACACACAGCTGCACCCTACTCCCCCCATCTTTTTTCGTTTGATCTTGTCACAGCCGCTTAGATGCCACGGCCACCGCGGCCACCACGGCCGCCACGGTTGCCGCCGCGGCCGCGCGGGATGATCTCCTCTTCCTCTTCTTCCTCCTCTTCGTCCTCCTCGTCCTCCTCGTCGACATCGCTGAAGCCGTTAGGGGCCTCGCCGGTGTAGTAGCGCACGGCATTTGGCACGATACACGTGTGCAGCACCTCGAGCATGCTTATGCGCTGCTCCTCGTCGTCCTCCTCGCCGTCCTCCTCGCCGTCGTCATCTCCGACGGCTTCGGTCTTCTTCTTGAATAGCCAAAAGAATGAGAGCTGCGGCACGTCGCGCGTGGTGGTGCGCACCTGCCCCGTGCGCTTCGCCCGCTGCTTCTTTGTGACGGTGTGCATCATGACGTTCTTGCCCGGCTTCCACGTGATGGGCGACACCGTCAGCTCCGGCTTGTCATCCTTGATGCTGACCGTGGCGGTGATGGTTTCCTCCTCGAAGAAGTCGTTCGGCGAGAAGGTGAAAATCACCTGGAAGCTACCGTATTCCCCTTCCGCGACAGAAGACCGAATATCGACGAGGTGCTTCAGAACGTCCTCGTCGTGCGGCTCAATCGTGCTGTCGATCACCGTGTGGTGACGCAGCACGCGCAGCCAGAAGCCCTCCAGGCCAAACGCGTCGGCGGCCGTGGCGGCCTCGTCCGTGTCATCTACTTCCACCGATATCACATTGACGTGCTCCTCCGGCATGCCCTTCTTCACCTCCTCATCGGAGACCGCGGCCCCCGTGACGATTTCCTTGCGACGCTGCAGCAGCGGCTCGAAGAGGGCGTCGTAGCGGCGCAGGATGTCCATCTCCTTCACCTTGTACGCCTTTTGCTGCGCGGAGAAGTCCTTGTCGTAGGCGGAGAGAACCTGCGCCCGCTGACGGATCTTCTCCGGCAGGCCTGCCATGAAATTCTTCGAGAAGTCGGAGTCGAGGTACTTCTGGAAGTCCAGCATGTTGTCCATCTCCATCATGTCACCCTCGTCATCTTCCTCCGGGATCACCACAGGTGCGTTACGCTGGTTCTTCGGCGGCATATCTGGAGCGCAGACGCAAGGGCTGATGTGTTGAAGAGGGATGTGCGGATGGGCAGACTGTAACGCGGTGCACCTCTCTTCGGTTTTCGTTTTTCGCTGCTTTCTTCTTGCACAAACGTGTATGCGCTTACGTGGCTCTCTGTGTGGGTCGCACAGGACGCACAGCCACACGATTGGCAATGCCGAGAGAGAGAGGGAGGGAGGGAGGGAGGGGGTGGAGAGAGGAGGGAGGCCTTGGAGCAAATGCGAAGAACACACAGAAGGGACGAGGCGGGGGTCGAGTCGCAGCGGCTGCGGACCGAGGGCGGAGACACAGCTCGTGGAGCTGTGCGATGGCCGTACGTGCATGCTTGTATTCGCAGTTGTATGTGAGGGGGGAAGAGAAGCGAGACAGAGAAAGGAAAGGACGAGGTGAGCACGGCGACAGAGGAGACGCCCGGACAGGGCAGGAGAGCATCCGTATGCGAGAGACGAAGAGAAAAACATGGA
Source organism: Leishmania infantum JPCM5 (assembly GCF_000002875.2). Lineage (NCBI taxonomy): Eukaryota > Euglenozoa > Kinetoplastea > Trypanosomatida > Trypanosomatidae > Leishmania > Leishmania infantum. The sequence goes on along the minus strand of NC_009403.2, from coordinate 173,930 downwards.
TGGGCAACGTGATGGGCGCGAGGGGAGAGATACGGAGAGCGGCCGCCGCAGCATTCGCTGCCACCCCACGCCCGCCGACGCAAGATCACATGGATCACGCCAGAGAGTCGGGAAGCGAGAGAGAGAAAGAGGGGGGCCTTTCGCTGCGCTTCGCAGCCGCGCCGATAGAGCACGAGCGTTGCGGTGGCGAATGGGCCGCAGCAAGCGCGCGCGCGGACGCCCGTACGCACGTGGACAAATCACATGCGGCGCAGTCGGTGTCAGGCTACCGCACGCACCTCGACGGCGGCCAGCAGCGCTGCGGTTACAATGTCGAAAGCCGTCGTATTGCCGGCGCACGCGACGGCGGCCACGTCCAGACAGCTCCATCCATAGCGATTGAGCAAGCCAACAGGGCAACCGAAGTGCACGAGCAGCCCGTTCAAGGAGCAGAGGAGCTGCAGCGACGACATCGCCGGCGCCGGTGAGTCAGGGAGGTGAGCATCACACGTGCGAGCTGGGCCGACAAGGTCAAGCTGCGACATGGCGACGTGCAAAGCAGTGCCACCCTCCTCATCCCTCAGCTGAGCTAAGCTCGGATGGCGGCTCAGGAGCTGCTTTACGCCAACGACATCGAGTTTCTCCACCAGGTAAAAGAACGCCGTGAGAGCCGACGGCACAGCGCGGACAACGGTGCGACGGGCCGCGGTAGAGCCGGGTTCAGTAGCCGCTTCACAGTGGCTCTGCACTGCGGCGTGCGGAGGCACCGGCGCCGGTGCGGCTGCATTGACCACCGTCGACAGCAGCGGCCCTGTATGCGGAAAGGACAAGAGGCTTGATGAGTGTGTGCCGCACACCGAAAAGCGAAGTTCACAGTAGCTGGCCTCGCCGTGCTCTGCAGCAGCAGCGCTGGCCGGGGCAACGCGTGAGTGGTGCGTTTCGTAGTAGGAGATAATGCCGCGCACCAGTGCCTCTCTCGATGAATCATCCCTCGCAAGATTGAAGGGGACTTCGATGTCGAAAAGGGTGTGAGCCACGCGCGCCACCGCCGCTAGAGACGGCAGCATCAGCAGTCCGCAGCCACACGTGGGCTGCGGTGTCGCAACGCCGTTGCACCTGCGCTGTGCCGTCAGCGTCGCCATGCACTGACGCCAGTGACTCAGCTGAGATGCAACGGGAGTTGTCTGAGCTGCCGCATGGCCGTGGCGTAGCTGCAGCACGGCAGACACGCTCACCATGTTCCTGAGTGTCGAGAGGCAGGCCTCGCCCTGACCCGTCCTAAACTGCAGGACGGCAAGCAAGCGGTACTCGCGAAGATGTCGCAGCATGTCAGCACAATCCTCCACACGCAAGGCTTGGCTGACCGAGGCGACGACCTGATGTGCCATGCGGTAGTCCCTAGCCTCCCACGCCAACACGAGGGAGGCGTACTCCATCGCGCGACGGTGAGCCACTAGCAGCGTCGGCGGCGGCAGCAGCGAAGTTATCGTAGTAGCAATGGGCAACGATGCGCCACTGCACTCCATACTCTCGCGGTCGATGGAAGTGCGAGTGGCCACTGTCGGTGGTGCGGCTGCGCTAGGGATGGCACCGGCATTGCTTACGGGTTGTAGAAGCTCCTCGGCGAACCATGCACGGACCTCCGCCTTGAGGAGGTCGAAGCGGCTTGTCACGAAGTCCTCAACAGTGCCCATCGATGTCGAAGACGACGACCTTGCAGTAAAGGCCACGCGCCACGCCTCCGCAACATTGCCGCCGAAGCTGTTGTAAACGCACGGCCCGCGCCAGCTGTCCCAGTACGAGGAAGGGGGTGTGCCTGATGTGTCTGGCGCTGCAGCGGCCTCGGCGCAGGCAGACACGGCGCTTTGCCGTAGGAGCTCATCGTACGCGTCCTCAGCAGAAATTGTGACAACGTGGTCCAGCACGTACACATCGACACCCGCCTGTTGGACTGGGGCCCCGGAGACCAAGTCGTGAGCCGCTGGTGTCGCTGTGGTCGGAGGAATGCAGTCCGGGAGTGCCAGAAGCACCTCCCGCGGGTCCACGTGGTTGCGCAGGTAGCGAATGGCCTCGGCAACTTCGCCGCGGTGAAGTGCGGCAAAGCCGGCCATGCAATGCAGGTCAGACTCGACAGCGCGCAGTGCGTCGTCTGCGTCGGCGGCAGCTGCGGCGTTGCGCGCCACCGCCGCAGCGCGTCGACGATGGAACGCCAAGAGCTGGAATGCGGCTTCGCTGTTACCGCCTGTCACCATCTCGGCTAGCTGCACGCGCAGCGGGCTCAGCTGCAGCATCCACACCGTCCGGTCGCTCGCCACACAAACAGATGTGCCCTGTCCGCGCAGCGCGCCGTAGCGAATTCCTGGCAGCGGAACGCGCTGACTCCTCGAGGTGGCGCCAACGCCTGCGCCGTATTCGAGGAGGGAGACGACGTCGCAGTGGTGCGCCGTGAAGAGAAAGATGTGAGGAAAGCGAGCCAGCACGAACTCAACGACGGTGTCTGCCTGGAAGACGTCGCCCATGACGAGATCGTCGTCTTTGCTGCGCAACGCAGAGCCTCGGGCAGCCGCAGAAGTTGTCGCGGAGGCGATCGCGGCGCCCCTTGCGGTACCAGTGCGCAGCAAGATGGGGTTCGCTCCCGCTGCGGCAGCGGCGCTTGTCCTCCAACCTGCATCGTCGTCCTGCGCGCACCCCGCCATCGCTGCAGCTGGCGGCACGCCAACCTCCATGACGGTGTTCGGGGCCTGCGTCCGAACCAGAAAGGTGTTGTGGTCGCTCCCGACCGAGAGCAGAGGCGGGCGGGTGCCGTCGAGGCGAAGAACACACCACGTAGAGCCCCCGATGAGAGACAGCAGGCTCACTTCGCGGCGCATCCCGACGCACACGCTCAGTCCAGCCTCCACACTAGCGGCGAGCAGAGGCACACCATCGCCAGTGAGAGCGCCGGCAGACGCGGCGAAAGGGAGAGCAGTTCCGCGGCGCATCGCGGGGGCAGGGCTACACATGAGCACACACTGCGCCCGTTCCGGCAGCACGTAGCGCTGGCGCAGCACGACACGCGGCGGCGGTGGGGAAGACCTGGCGGTGGCGTTGCTGAGGGCGGCACTGCCGCCGAGAGCACCATCTTCGATGGGCTCATTTGCGGATGGCCACACACTGCTCACCGCACCAGACGCCGACGTCGATACGCGGTCAACCACGTACACGGCAAGCTCTTTCTTCTGCTTCTCTGCCACGCACACCACGTGTGCCCTACTCCCCGAGGAGGAAGACGACGAGCAGAAAAGGGGAGCGGCACCGCCCCTGCCGTCACGGCTGTGATGGTGAGCGTTCCCGTGGTGCTGGTGAAGATTGCCACCATTGCTAATGGTGCTTTCCAGCGGGCTCGCGGCTGGCATGGTCGCCAATGTGCTCTGGAGGGTGCGCGCGGAGGAGCTGCCGTAGCTGCATTCGCTCGACGTGCGGAGGTGCGAGGTGGTGCGGCTGTGCTGGTTGGCACTGTCGTCGTCTCCCACCGTCAAGCGGCTTGTGCGCCCGCGGGTATGCGCCGAAGGGAAAGCGCCGGTCATTGGCACCACACTGCTGTCGCCGCCCACCCCGCCACTCGCGCCGGAGCCAACCACGGGCAGTGGCGGTGCAACAGAAAAAGAGGAGACCTCCGTTGCGATGGTGCTCAGTACTGCGTAGGTGTCTGCGTGGAGGAGCTGCAGGCGACCGCCACAGAGGACAAAAAGAAGATTCTGGCTGCGACTGTGCTGCAGCTGCTGAACCGCGGCACCGGAAGCGGAGACGGCGCAGCGGCGCGTAACCGTTGTGAAGACGGCACTCTCGTCTGTGGAGACGGAGGCTGGGGCAGCAGCACCAGCTTCTCCCGAAGGAAGCGTAGCGCCGATTGCAGTCGCCTCTTCCGGTGCAACTAAAACGCTTGCCGCGGTCCGAGATCGAGTCGACGGCAAGGATGAGATGGAGAGACGTACCAGCTGCCCGCAGCTGGTGCCCACGTGCGTGTTGGTGCCATAGCTGTCAAGCGCGGTTATCTTACCGTCTGTCTCATCGAGCTCGAAGAGCCTCAACAGTCTGCGCACAGCCGGCATACGTCACACGATGTATACATACATGCATATATACGTGTGTGTGTGTGTGTGTGTTTGCGCGCGCGCGCGTGATCCGGAGCGAGGGAGACCAGGGATCAAGGCAGCAAGGGTGGGGATAGGGGTAGAGGATGAGGGGGATGAAGGGGTCCGGTGAACGTGTGCAACAAGCGACCCTAGTGCGTGTGAAAGTGTGCGTGTTTCCTGATGATGATCGGATGCGGAATTTCCCCGCAGAGAGAGGGCAGAGCCCTGCAGGTGCAGGTTCGCATGGAGAAAAAGGCGGAGATGGCACAAGACCAGATGGGTAGCACAACCCTCGAGAAGGGAGCGGGCGTAAAGGGTGGGGGTGAGTGGGGAGCAAAGGTGAAAGTGACACGATGATGACTCATCTTGATCTCGTTTTGGCGCTGGCGTGCCGGTCGACATGGGCTGCCATTGCCTCGGCGACACAGTCCAAGGGGCCGCAGCAACAGAGACGAGCAAAACAATTCTGGTCGCAAGCCTGCGCTGCTATCGGAGCGCTACACACGCTGCCTTGTCGCCCCGTGGTGGTTGACAATGCATGGCAGCCCCCCACCCACCCACGCGGGGCGCAGGTGCTGAATACCAAGCGAGTGCTCCGTTGTTTTTCGTTTGAGTGAGCTCACCCTTAGTTCCGTTCCTTTGGCCTCTTCCTGGTGAGGAGCTTAGTCCTGTCGCCACTGATGGCCGCACTCGACGCACTTGAAGAACACGGTTGCCGGCTCGTCAGCAGAACGCATTTGGATTTGAATAAAGTAGGCCTTGGTGCTCTGGCACGGGTTGTCTTCGTTCTGGCACGGAATCGTCGTGATCTGGCCTCCCTCCGCGGAGGTCTCCGCCTTGCCTACTGGAGCGAACGCAGCGGTTGTGTGGCACGCCGCGGCGCTGGACGAAGCCGCCGCCTCCATCGCCGGATCTTCCTCAGCGTCCATGAGTTGACGGTTGTGCGACACAAAGGAGTGCTGGATGGTGAGGATTGGCTCACCGAACGCGTTTCTGGGGACTTGCGGGCTCGCGCTGGCGACGGAGTGGACGTAGCGGCACGTGGCACACGCGAGCGCGTTGCCCTCCACATGCGGCACCACGAGCAGCAGCGTAGAACAAAACGGACAGAAGAACATATGCCCGTGTCGGTGTGTGCGTCTGTCTCCTTCTGGCGTCTACCACGTGCGCGCCACAGATGCTCTGGGAGTGGGGGTGGGAATGGGGGGAGAGAGAGGGGTAGGGTCGGCAACGAAGGGCTCCAGCAGATGAAGGAACACATGGGCCAAGGGCAACGCAAGATTGATTGGACGTTGTGTCGCGCGCCCGCTCGTGTTTTTTTTTGGCCGACAGCACTTGGTTAGCGGCGAGATGCAATGATGAACGGATCAGACCGGCGGGAAGTGCACATGAGCCACCCTACCGACTGCGCTGCTGACGGTGGTGGTGGTGTTCGTGGTGCAGGATGCTGCAGCGAAAAGGAGACGTCTAGAGGGCAGGAAGCTGAAGAGAGAGGTGCGTGTGTAACAAGGGGAGGGGCTTGGCATCAATCCTTTGCAGAAGCGGACCGGATGCGCGATGCCGCAGTGGTTACCGGGCTGCACTGTACGACACAAGGCTCGCAGAGGGTGAGCTGGCGAACGCGGCCAACAAAGGGAGTGCAGTGAAGCTGTTGGCCATGTGCCTTTCCCGCTTCCCTTCGAGCCCCAGACACAGCGCACAGCAGCAGCCCTTTCCGTGTAACCATCCTGCCACCATCACCGCCGTTAGACCAAGCATATTTTGTTTCGCGATTACTTTCTCATTCTCTCATCCACCAGTGGCGCACCCCCCTCTCTCCCAAAGAGAGACGGAGAGGTCACGAGCCTGTCAAAGGAGCTCGGCGGGCCGGAGGACAGTACGTCAGCCACAACAAGAAAAGGGAGGATGCGAGAGAAAGGCGGAGTGACGGCGGGAAAGAACTGACAAGAAAACGAGAGACAACACGGAGGCACGCAAAGCCTTGCGCAGGCAACCACCACCACATCGTGGGCGACCGCCACAACAAATCGAATACTCCACACAGACACACGCAGACACAGCGATCGAGTCAGACGGACCCGAGCAAGCGCACGTATACGGAGAGGGAGTAGCGTCGGCAGAAACGCACAAAATAACGAAACGGAATCGCAGACGACACCATCGACGCCAACTTCCCTCTGGGAATGCCTACGTGACTCACGCATGCGAATGCCGGTCATCCGGTGCGCATGGTCAACGCGCTCGCAAAGCCCGTCGAATCCACCCCCCCCCCTCCTCACGCGCCATCGCCCTACCCCCACATCGATCGAGCATGTGCGTGCACAGCCGCGGCATAAAAAAAGGGAGGGGGCCCAGACACGGATGAGGGGAGACGAGAACGGGAGCGCAACTGTACACGGCATGCTTTCGCTTCTTTGCGTTTGCGCGCCAGCGTGCGCGCTCTTCAACCCCCTCTGGGACTTCTCTATTTCGTGCATGGGTGCGTGGGCGTGCATCTCCGGGAACACGGGCTGGAAATACCCAGACCGTATCCAGCCTTACAGGCCGAGTGTCTTCATCGTCAGCTCATGGCCGTGAAACTGCTTCTCCACAAGCGCGCGCGGCGTCGGCTGCACGTTCGGGTCGTTCTCCGGCAGGCCGTAGAGGTCGCAGGGGGCCAACTCCGTGAAGTTGCCGCGGTACGCGTTGTAGAGGGTGTTGCTTGTAGGCATGGCCCCGAGACGACGGCTGCCGAGCAGGGTCACCTCCGTCAGCGCCACCTCCGTCGCGGCGCCCAGGCCGTGCGTAGTGCGGATGTTGTGCATGCGCAGCGCCTCTTCCTGGCGTCGCGCACTGCGCTGAATGAACTCCACCGGGTGCATAAGGCGCTCCTCACGCGCCTGAGGACGCGGGAGGCTGATATCACTGGTCATACCGGCAGAGGACACTGTACAATAAGGTGGGAGGAGAGGAAAAAAGAAGGCACAAGGAGGCGGCGGTGCTGATGGGCGGTGGGTGCGGTGGATGAGGGACAACGGAAGAGCAGCAGCGAGTCGAACAGAGAGAGATGAAACAAAATAGTAACCAGACGTCTGGCGCACACGAACTTCCTTGCCAACTCTGGGCGTTGCTTCGTTGAGAGGAGGGAGGTGTATTGACGTATGTGCGTGCGCGCGGATGTGGGTGTGGCGAGTGCGTCCTAAAGGTCAACGATTCAGTTTGACAGGAAACAAGGGGGGGGGATAGGCTTCTATATGGGTATGCACAGTGTGTCGGCGAGGGTTAGGTGTGAGTGGTCGTGCGCACACATGTCAGCCGTCCGTCCGTGAATGAGACCCACATACACACAAGGGCCAAGAGATGCAGAGATGGCGAGATGGAAGGAGTGAAGGATGACGGGCGAAGGACAACACAAGATGCACCACGACCACTTCTCGCCGTGCGCTGCCCATGCACGCAGAGGTGGGGAGAGAGAGAGACGGGAGATGGGAGCTGCGGCGGTGGGCAGAGGTCGAGAAGCATACAGGCTATAATCTCGCTCCCCTTTTCCCTCTCTTCTTTGCCTCTGATCGCTTCGCCATGATGTGAAGGTCTAAACACCCGCGCACATTCATAGGTGTCGCAGCAAGCAAGGCAGAAAAGGAGAAGACAAGATGCGAGCGTAATGCTTCCTGTGCTCCGGTACGCGCCACAATCGCCCAGAAGCGCGTTTTTCCTTCTGCTTTTATCCTTTGTTTTTTCTTGTCGCGTTGGTGGGTACGTAGATCAAATGCCCGTCAATGATGCTGTTGTATATGAGCCGCTCGAGGGGAAGAGTCGAGGACTACCTGACAGCGGAGGTGGAGGAGGGCAATGCCGCCCATCTCTACAGTTCTGCACCCCTCCGCTCCTTTCCCCACAAACGCCCTTTGGCGTCGAAGACGCACAGACACGGATAGGTGTCAATCTTCGTCTAGAGAAAAGCGAACGGAGCCGCGCACGCGTACGTGCGCACACCAGAGAGGGGAGGAGAGCTATAAGCCCAGAGCTTCTTCGACTGCCACCGCTGCCCCTCACACTGCTTTGTCAGAGGCGGCATGGCCGCCACGTGTGGCACCACAGTCGACACTACACCCCGAACGCCCACGTCGTTTGCCTTTCACTCACTTTAGCCCTACTCTCGCGCGAGTTCAGAAGAAGTACAAGTAGAAGAAAACAATGAGGAAAAGCCCGATCGCTGCCGGTGGGCCGTACGTCTTGAGGAGACGCATGCGGTTCATCTGCACCGTCTTCTTGTAATAGCGGGAGCTCTGATCCACGAGCTCGGCGGAGTAGTTCGTCATGGTGTCGAGCCCCTCGCCGCGCGTCATGAGGTCTTCCAGATTCTTGCGCATAACCATGTGCACATCCGTGATCTCCTGTCGCAGCGCATCGTACTGTGGGTTGACCTGGCGACGTATCATGCCCGTTGCCCCGACACCGCCACCACTTGGGCCGGCGCCAGCTCCAGACCCACTACTGCCACCGCTTGTCCCGGAGCCGACCACAATTCTGTCCCCGGTGGTACGGTCCTGCTGCATGATGCGCGTCACGCACTTTCGCAGCGTCGCGTCAAACTTGATAAACTGGTACGCCCTCACGTTGGGAGCGCCGATCTCCGCCGGCGTGTACATCTGAATGAACTCCGAGAAAATGAGGTCGAGCAGCCCACAGGCTAGCTTGTTCATGCCGTTGATGTCGCCCGAGTTGCGCAGCAGCAGCTTGTTGACTGCCACAACCAGCGTCAAGTCCGTCGCCGCGTCTTGAAAGGCAAAGTAGACGTTGTCCTTGTGGTCGAAACTCTCGTAGTAGCTCCCCTTCGCCGCCGCCCGGTCTGTG